>NC_133362.1:48669544-48839215 GCF_049309525.1 Garra rufa
TTACAATTACTAAGGATGCAGACAGGTGAAGTATTTTTCAGGGTTGGAGCTAAACTCTGCATGACATCGGCACTCCAGGACCATTGTTGCTCATCCCTGGAATTCGGCTAATGTTGCCTTGACAAAGGTGTGGTATTGTGGATCAGGGATGTATCATCTGAGAAAGTGCCAGAATGCATCTTCTGGGTTGAATTTTCTTGAATTGCAGTTTACTACATTCCTCCTCATGTCATTTGAGATTGCCGTGTGTTGTGGCCAGTTGTTTAAATACACCAGTGGTGGTCAGCAATGGTCCTGGAGAGCCACAGTCTTGAGTTTCGCTCTAACCCTAATCAAACACCTGAACTATCTAATGAAGGTCTAAGGCAGGGGTGCCCAACCCTGTTCCTGGAGATCTACCATCCAACAAAGTTCAGCTCCAACCCTAAAAAAACACACCTGAACCAGCTAATTAATCCCTCAGGTAGCATTTAATAATTACAGACTGCTGTGTTGGAGCAGGGCTGGAACTAAAGTCTGCAGGTAGGTAGATCTCCAGGAACAGGGTTGGGCACCCCTGGTCTAAGGGGGTACTATAAAGGAAGTAGAGTTTTGACCAAGGTTGGAGCAAAAGTCTGCAGGACTGGGACTCTCCACGACTAACATTGGCCACCCCTGAAAAGCATGTATGAATTGTTAGGGAGGCATTTCTTTAATTCTGCATTTTGTCCAACCTTGCTAATTCTACCCATTCTTTCAGCTGCTCTCGTACGGAGTCACCATAGCAGAATTATCCACACAGCTACTTTTACACTGGATGCAGTTTGTGTAACTCCATTGACCATTGTTCAGTGTCCCATTTATCTAACCTGCATGTCTTAGGATTTCAGGAAAACATTGGAAACCCATGTTGACATTGGGAGAACATGCAAACTCCACAAAAGAAGCTCTCCTGGCTGAGCCAGGAATTTAACCGGTCATTTTTTGTTGTGAGGCACATTTGGTGTGCTTCTCACAACATGTCCCAGTTCAACTCTTTAAAAATAATGGAGACCTTGCATTTTCCCCTATTCCACTGTACACATTCTGTGTTGTGAGTAACCCCTTCGTCATCATGAATGCTTGCATTTATATGTGTGATCACCTCCACTGTCCATGCAAACTTTCCTCGACCTGACGCTATGGGATTACATTGTTGTTTCCATTTACATTTATGTAAAAGTGACTTTCATTGTATTCAAGGTATTCAAACACTGTATCATTTCATGCATTCCCAGGGAATTGAACCCAGACATTGCCATTGCCAGTGCCATGCTCTATTGTGAGAGCTTAAGGAATGCTATTACAGTCATTATCTAGGTGTCTCAGGCCACAGGTAGAGAAAACATCCATTCTTCTCTAGGTCAGAAAAGCCTTGACATTGGCATGCACAAAGGCTCCGAGCGCAGGAATGGAAACAGGAGGCGTCAGGCAGTTAGTAGATAACTCTCCAGTCTACATCACTTGCCTGACAAAGTAAAAGTTCAATGCAGGCTATAAGAACATCGTAATGCATGGCCTTCAGACCCAGACACCTTGCCAAGAGCCACTCTTGACCGAGAAGATCTGGGGTGCGTTTCCCAAAAGCATCATTAGCCAACTATAGTCGCAAGTTCCGTCGTTACCAACATAGTTCAACATTCGGTGTTATCCAAAACCATAGTTCAAAAGAACATTCGCAAACAGCGTCGCAAACGTATGTGGTTGGAACTACAGCTCTCAACCTGGGGTTAGAAGCATAGTTTCTTGTTAGCAAGACATATGGGCTCAAACAATTATGCTCTTGGGCACAATAACCAAGTTAACATGCAGTAATCTATATTGTCCATTCAATTTAAATATATATATATATATATATATATATATATATATATATATATATATATTTTAATCTATGTATTTTTGTGCGTCCTTTAAAGTGCCGTTTTTTTATAAGTGTGCATGTGCATAAATGCCTAAGGGAACCCGTGATGAATCAAACATCAAATAAAGCGAAATGACAGGGACCAAAAATATTGTAAATTTGTCATCAGGTGCCATGTTCAAAATAGCTGCATTTTTGAGATCCCCAATCAGTTAAATAGCCGAAGTTATTACTCGGTGACGTCATTAACAACGGCCCTACATTGTTGAACTAATGTGGTTCAAACGACAAAGATGCGACTGTGTTCGGGAAACAGTCGTGACTAGCTGCACAACATGCATCGTACGATGGAGGTTAACCAGCGAGTTACATCGTTGTACGGGAAACGCACTCCAGTTCAGTTCAATTCAGTTGAACCAAGAAGTATATAAAAAGTCAACTTAAATATCATAAAATTAATTTGGATAGCCCTGTGGAGTCCTGAAAGAATGTATTATGGAGTGATGTGACCAAACTAAAATTTTCTGGATTTATAAATCAGTTGAATATCTGGTACCAAAAAAAAATCAAGCAGAAATGAGCAGAAAAATATGGAGGTGTACCAATCTTGTTATGTGGGTGCTTTGCTGTTTGCTGGACATCTTGATTGTGTGACTGCATTGATGCTTTTACGTATCAGGCCTTTTCAGCAAAGATTCTAATGTTTTCAGTATGTACAATGAATCTTGATGATTATTGGATTTTCCAGCAGGACAGTGATACCAAGTATGCATCCAAATCTACAAAAGCTTGGTTCAGGGATTCTGAGTTCTTTATTGGCTTGTTTAGTCTCTGGATTTGAAATCTCACTGAAAAATTTTAGCACGGCAGCATGAAAACCAAATAATATAAGGGTGCTTTCACAAGTTTCTAAACTGGCCAAAAATGTTTAGGATAAGTGCGAGTAAACTGTCCTCTCACTGGTCAAAAAGTTCCACGGTTTATTTTCCGGGATTCAGCTCATAGCAGTCATCCACAAGGACGGAACAACAACAGGTTTGCAGGCTTATTGTTAGGTTTTTAATTTTTAGTTTTTAATTTATCATTTTGAGCAGGAGTCCAGGATTTGTTGGAAAAACATTTTTAAAATGGTGCATCTACTGCGAAGAAGAGCAATAAGACGGCATTATAAAATGAAAAGGCACACCTTGATTTTGAATGTCAAAGACGTGTTCACGTACAGACATTCACAGGTTCATATTAGTAAAACAGCAAAGCTACTGCTTTTTACATAACTTACCCATCATACATTGTGACATAGCCTGGTTCGTTGGTCAGTTGGATCAGATTGCGTTCTCGCTACAATGAAACCGCTCCAGAGTTTGTTTTCAATCGAGCTGAGACTACTTCATTCAGGTGATCTCGGACTGATTTTTTGGCATGGATCTGAGCGTGGTTGCCGTGTTCTCATATGCCCAAAAGAACCAAGCTACGGGGGAAAACGCACCAGGTTCTGAAATAAAGAGCCAGGTGTAAAAGTGTCATTAATGTCATGGATATTACCATCACATCTCGGGTGGGGATCTCAAGAATTTCAAGTGGACCACATGTACACCAGATTTGTGTCACATTGCTCTTGTCTTTGGGGAAGAAGTATTCCATTTATCTTTTTAATATGCTTTTAAAAACACGCCACATTCATGCATTCTGTGTGATCCCAACCTACTCCACAACCAAGAGTTACAAAAGGTTTAGTCTAGTGACTGAGTAGTTTTTATGCATGACTTTTATTTAAGAATGAAGCCAGATGACAAGCTCCAAATTTTACAATGCACACTGTAAAAACAACCTATAGAATCTACTCAATAAAATTGAGGTAACAATTTGCACTCAGTTTGATTGGGTAGATTCTATCCTATATGTTTGAGTAAAGAATACCTACATTTAACTAAAAAAAAAGTGGGTAAAGTCTAATATTTTTGAATACACTACACATTAGCTATAAAAATTTAGTAATATTAACTCTATTTTAGTGAGCAACAGTTCATGTACTAAATTATTATTTATAATAATTAGCCAATATGAATAATTACACATTATTTATTCAGGAAAGGTTGAATTTACCTAAAAATGGTCAGACACAGGATATTGCATTTTACTTTTTATGAACCAAATAACAAACATTTCTTTATTAAACAAATGAATTAATGCATGTACAAAAGAATCCTCTTACAATCAATTTAAGTGAAATACAACTTTATATCACTGATGTTACATAAAACCTCTTAAATGCTTCCCATTAAAAAAAATAAATCAATGTCTTCATTCATGTCAGAACATGTGCTAAAAACAATCTTAAAATGCTGTCCCACATTTTGTCATTTCAAACTATATAAAAACTGACTTGATGTAATTTGTGAAAACAATGGCTACAACACTTGAAATGAGAGGCTGGGTCCTCCTGGATCATGCATCACCGCCATCTTCATCATTTGATTTGAGTGTCCCTCAAGTTCATCCTCCTGTTAGAAAGAAAAACAAGAAGCATCTAATTTATTTATTTTTAACGTTTGTTTAAGCATATTAACATGTTCCAGTAAAGTGGTTTTCTTTGTGATTCTACATTGCTAGTATGATGCCATTCTAAAGTTTTGTTGAGGTGTCTTTTTTATAAAAGTGGGCCATGATATGCTCCAATAAAAAAAACTGAATTAATCCCCCAAAATTTAATGTCAAGGATAAATAATTCTCACACATGTAATTCTTAAAGAAAATTTAACTCACCCTCATGTTGTTTTGCAAATTATAAGACTTTTGTTCATCTTCAAAACACAAATGGCAATAGCAACCTACTCTACAACCAAGAGTTTAGTCTAGTGACTGAGTGTTTTTTATATGCATGAGTTTTATTTAAGAATGAAGCCAGATGACAAGCTCCAAATATTACAATGCACTAAAATTCACAAACAAAAGTGATGAACCACAATTGTGATTTTCTGAGCGTGTATGTGTCATCAATTAGACCGCGGCATTGTGTTTTTCTCAGGACTCTTTTGTGTTTGGGAGTGAGACGGGTTTGATCCTAAAAGGGCCTGACACATTCACTCATAGGTCACATGAGGCCAGATCTGTTAAACTGACAAAGGTTGAAGAATGCATAGCGTGGATCTGTAGAAATAAGGGAATTTCTTGTATATCCTATAGACTCTATAATAATGCTTGTCTTACAGTTACCCAATATGATCGTAATGCTTCGAGAGCATATTGTGCAGTAATCTCTTCTTCCACTTGAGAGATTACATGAGATTCACACTACATGACAGAATTTTGCTTCCACGCCATTAGCTAATTTAGTAAGAGTCCCTCTCTTACGTCCTTTTTCAATCATCTTTAGTCTTTCTTTTGTTTACTCTTTAAAGGGATTTTTTGTTAGTAACTCATCAGGCAAAGAATGCTGGAAGCTACTCTTGATCTGTGTGCCCAGCAGATATTAAGATTAAAATGCTATTTGGTGATCTGATCACATGTGGTCAGTGTTAAATAAAGGTGGATACAGGGGCTAAAATGCTTTGTGAATGGATCACTTAAAAACCGCATGTGAAGGTAGTGACCACACGGTATGTGAAGTGTAAATACCCATCCATTCTGAATGCATCCCATCCGCAGTACAGCCCACTCACCTCAATCATGATTGTTCTGGGAAGTGGTTCAAACTGCTGTGGTGTACCAAAACACACAAATTGCATTCAAAATCACAGCTGCCCTCCTTATTATAATGCCTCCACCAAGCTATTCCTCTCACCATCCACACTCACCCATACCAGACATAAGAGTCCTATAGAGTCTTAACTAACTTTTACATGTTGTTTGAACATTAATGTGTGTTGCCAGTTTGTGTACACAACCACCCTACAATGTAAAAATCCACCCAGTGGTATTTTTTTAATCTTTAAAAGTAATCTCCCCTTTTTAAAATCAGTTCATTCTTAGCTTCTTGTCGTTGTGACGAAATACATTTGATTGACATGAGCGTCTTACCTTAGCCCCGCCCTCGCCGAGCTCAAACAGTCCAAATACGATCCTACTGTGTCGACTCAGGAGCAGAGGAAGACTCTAATTGAGCGATTGAGGTGTTCAGTTGTTGGATGTAATAATGAACATAGCAGTCGTCATTTACTCCCGACATCTGAGCCGCTGAAGACGCAGAGGATTAATGTTACTTCCGTTTTTAAATGGAAAGCGCCGATCCCGATCTACATATTCATCTATCTTTGTGCGAATTGTTCATGATGCAGCTTCACCCACAGCAGAAGTGAGTAGAAGGGTTTTTTATGCATCTTTGCAAATGGCCTTTCTTAATAATGTGCTTGTTGGCAAGTTTCGCCAATAAACGAGGCTAAATGCAGCTAAACACAGCTAAATGCGGCTAAAGTAAACGTAATCCCAGAGAGGGGCGGGGCGAGCAGAGCTCGGTGGCATTTAAACGGGCCATGTCTTAAAATGAGCTGAAATTGAGAATGAGAATTTTTAATCAAAGTGTATTAGAGACTTTTCATTAAGACCCTAAAAAATCATATGAACTTGTGGAAAATGGGCATCTGATGACCCCTTTAAGAAACAAGTTTTAAATTTGCTTTGCATCAAAGTTTTCTTACTCTACTCATTTCCTCGGACTCCAATCATCTCCTCATTAGGAACTGTTTAAAGCTCACACACAGACACACTCTGGTTGTCTGCTGCTGTTCACATTCCTTCATGGGGATTACAGACCTTACTTATCTGAACTAACTTATGCATACATACACTGTGATGTCTGTGTGTATACTTCAATTAAATATTTTCACAGTATCAGGAGAAAAACAACATTGCTGTTAACTTGGCTTCAAGAATGAACATTTGTTTGCAAAGCCAACATCCTTTGACTGTTTTCCAGTGATGTTGTTTGAATGTATTCATTTTAAAAACATGAAAGCAGCACTTAAAGGAGTAGTTCACTTTCAGAACAAACATTTACAGATAATGTACCCCCTTATCATTCAAGATGTTCATGTCTTTCTTTCTTCAGTCGTAAGGAAATTATGTTTTTTGAGGAAAACATTTCAGGATTTCTCTCCATATAATGGACTTCAATGGTGCCCCGAGTTTGAACTTCCAAAATGCAGCTTCAAAGGGCTCTAAACGATCCCAGCTGAGGAAAGAAGGGTCTTATCTAGAGAAACGATCAGTTATTTTCTAAAATAAATTACATTTTATATACTTTTTAAACTCAAATGCTCGTCTTGTCTAGCTCTGTGTGTACTCTGTTTAGAGATTAAAAAGTATATAAATTGTAAATGTTTTTAGAAAATAACAGATCGTTTTGCTAGATAGGACACTTCTTCCTCGGCTGGGGTCATTCAGAGTCCTTTGAAGCTGCATTTAAACTGCATTTTGGAAGTTCAAACTCGGGGCACCATAGAAGTCCATTATACGGAGAGAAATCCTGAAATGTTTTCCTCAAAAAACATAATTTTTTTACGACTGAAGAAAGAAAGACATGAACATCTTGGATGACAAGGGGGTGAGTACATTATCTGTAAATATTTGTTCTGAAAGTGAACTATTCCTTTAATATATCACAGAATATGTCAGTTGTGTGTTTTTAACCTTATGGTTTAGACAGAAACGAGTTTCTCTTACAGTCTTTATCTCTATTCCACTGTGAATCCACTGTCTTTTATTACAAAGCATAGCAAACAGTTAACACTCATGAGAACATTGTTGTTGTTGGATCCTGAGTTTGTTCATTAGTGTGTATCTTCATGGTTCCGTGTTGATGTAGTCAAGTGACTACACCTACATTTTAGTTTATATTTTGTCTCCATTTGAGTGAACCCCTACAATGAACTCAGTAGGGTTTTCATGTTTCACTCCCAAAGACAGTTTGGGACAAAATAGCCAGTTATTAAAGGAGTATGTAGAGGGGATTTTCAAAGTCCACCATGAGTTTTCCCAGCGTCATTGCTATCTGTAGAGGTCATGGCTGTGCCCACTCCATTTCTGAAGCTGCCATTGTCTAGCACTGACCTTCTGACTCCTCCCATACCGATACCAGAGCCCACACCAACCACAGACCCAGAGCCAGTGCCAATGTCAGTCACAGACATTCCGCCAGAAGGATTATGGAGTCCTGGAGTCCTGGATGTCACGGAGGCAGTTCCTTCTCCCCTCCTGAGTCGTTCTTCTTCCTCTAGTCCCTTCCAGCCTCCAAGCTTTTTCATCTTTCCCATTCAGCCTCTAAGCTCCCTCATCTCAGCTGGTTCACATCAGTTCCCACACTTCCTCAACCCAACACAAAAAAATCATCCAGATACCGCTGTCCTCACTGGTCCTGTTCAGCACTTCAGCTGGCTCTGTTGAGCTCCCCAGCTCTGCCTTGGGCTATCCAGTCCACAGCCCAGCTCCACCTCTGACCTCCAAGCCCATGACTCTATCTCGGTCTGTGGACCCATTGGCTCCACCTTGGCTCCTCACTCCCTTGTCTCCTTCGAGGACCATCATCCTTCCAGCTCCGATGGATGCCCTCATACCCCCGGGCTCTACCATTGTCCTCGCTTGCTTCTTCTGGACCCTGGATCTGCCTCAGTCAGGGTTGCAAAAAGGTGGAAAATTTCCCATAAATTTCAGAAACTTTCCGGGATTTTTTGTAATCTTCCTGGGATTTTTGGAAACTTTACAGAAATGTTCCACCCCTTTACAACCCTAGCCTCAGTCCTGCGAGCCAGCTGCAATATCTGGTGTCATTGTTTTGATCTCTCAAATCTCCTTCAGTTTATTTCTGTTGTGTGAATCATAGGATGGATGACTAACATATCATCAATTTAAAGTATTTTATTGCTCAATTTTGAAAATGTATACTTTCTCATCTTCTATTTAGATTTTTGTTGGCTTTGGCTTATTGTGATTTCTTATTTAAATGAGCGGCTTTGCAGCTTATCTAGCAAACATCTGGCCAAATGTAAAATAGTGCTGTGGAGCAGCCAGTGTTTTATCTGTGTGTGTGTTTCTGTGTGCGTGCTGATGTCCGGGTCTTCAGTCTGGATCAGCAGAAATAATAATCGAGCATCTGACTCCCTAGCATCTGGCTCCAGATTATAAGATGATCTGCACTGAGATCATGTTCCCTTTCACATTCATTTTTGAGGTGAGATAATATGATAACATTTGATTAAATATCACAGTTCGTTGCTGTATTCAGTCTGTGGTAATGTACCTGGACCACGGCTACAAGCAGAGAAGCACATGGTATCGGTGAAGGTCTCAGTATCACCTTTATTCATTTTGCATCGTATGTCCATTTCCTGACTGTACAGTTCACTACAGAATCTTCATAGCAACATTGTCAAGGTGCTTGTCCTGGATTCACTCAGACTGCGTGTCAAAATGACCAGAATGATGGAAAACATTCAATGACCTCCTTCTGAAAGACCAGCAATCTGATTGGATATCCAGCTAGCCAATAAGAATTCACCATTTCTGTTTCTGATTGGCAGGGATTTCCGCACTGCTGCTACACTGTGCTGAGATCACAAAACACAGAAACAGAGCACAAAGCTGATTCAGTCATCTGACACTGTTCATGCCTGTCTTCATGGCCTTAACCAAGATAGCAGGACACATCCCTCCAATACTGAGATTACAGGGTTTTAATATCTGATTCTTACCCACAATACAATCAAATGTATGTGCTTACAGCTCTGCAGAGCCACTGCTAACCTAAAGCGCTACATAAAGTTTGGAACATAATGACTATTTTGGATTGATAACCGTTTGCAATGCTTTGTCATAAAATACAGTGGATTCACAGTGGAATACAGATAAAGACTGTAAGAGATACTTGTTTCTGTGTAAACCATAGAATTAAAACATGTTTTTAAAATGAATACATTCAAAGAACATCACTGGAAAACCGTCGAAAGGGTGTTGGCTTTGCAAACATCTGTTCATTCTTGAAGTCAAATGAACAAGAATGTCATTTTTCTCCTGATACTGTGAAAATATTTCATTGAAGTGTACACACAGACATCACAGTGCATGTACATTTGTGTAATTCTGCACTAGTCTGCAGTTACTTAATGACAATCTGGTGAATCTGGTGATGGGATGCTGCTGGTCCGGCGTAGACCTGACAGATGGAAAAGCTTACAGGAATGATAATGGGTAGATCATGTGGCCTGTGCTTCCCACTTAACATTTGAAAGCAGCGAGACTAGAGAATTATCTTTCACAAGCGGACCATCACAATGCAGGCAAAGGTAAATATAATGCATTCGTACAGGAGGAGCACGAATGCAGAGAGATGATGAAACGCTCATATCACTTGCAGAGAAATGTGATGGTCTAAAGCTAGCAATGCTAAATGAATGCTTCTTTGAAACGTGGCTCTTCAGTGAAATATTTACAGCCATTAGTTCTGTATGCAGAAGTTTGTAATCTTCAGTCACTGACTTCCTGAAACGGACAGATTTACGTTTCTCTGCTCTTCTGTTCCAGCAAGGATTAAATGTAGCCACCGTTTGCAGGTGTACTCCTATCAAATGCACAGGTTGTTGGTTAATACTGCTGGTATCACTGCATTCCAACAGGGTGTATCCAGTAATGGTTTCATAGTTCATAACAAAAAAAAACACACAATACACTCGAAGATAAACTTTTGTAGAAAAAAACTGCTGATGTTCAAATATTGTGCCTGACTCTGGTTAGAGTACAGTCATTATACAGTATAAAGGATCATTTACTAGTTTAGAAAGGAAAGAGCAGAAACCAATCCTTAATAGAGAGGTAAGTCACTGTCTGTGGTGAATTGGGAAACACCATATGGCTTAAAGGGGTTTTTAATGACTAATTGTTCCCATGTTTCCGCTGATGACTGTAGCTGTAAATATGAAAGCTAGAATAAACCTGCACAGCGATCAATACTGTGCTCTAATGCTCATTAAATAATGTAATGTGATTTAGGACAGATCAATAGTAATTTAGTACTCTTTAAAATATTTGTTCTTCTGCAAAAAATAAAAAAATTCTCTGTCTATATATATATATAAACAAACTAATAAAAGAACAACTAAACTAATAAAAGGCTTCAACAGTAGTTATTGTAATTTTCCTTTTTATTAGGGATGTAACCATATCAAAATCTCACGATACGATAATATTGCAATATGACATCCATGATACAATATTTAATGTGATATTAAAAATAAAAATAAAAATAAAAATGAAGAATTGGGGAAAAAAAGGAAAATCTAATGCAGAGAGTTCGAAATTAAGAGCTCTAACCCATGTTCGCATCTAAAAATACTTAAGTCAGAAAAAAAGTCAGTGAATTGACTTGTACCTGAACTTTAAAGGAGACTCAACCCTCTTTTTATTTGTGATATACTGTCTCAGTCTACATTACATTCACACTGGTGTTTCAGAAGCCAAACAAATTAGAATATAATAATAATAATAATAATAATAATAATAATAATAATAGCCATATATTGAAAAACAATTGCACCGCAAAATAAATAAAAATAATATTTCATAAGTATATTATTTTTTGCTTTAAACTACAGTAGGGAAATTACAATACTTCTTTCCTATTTTCTACACTTGAAAGAGATATTTTGAATTTGGACTGCAGTCACACATTTAAACCACTAGCTGTCAGCAATTTATACTGCACTTTTAAGATTTTATTTTGATGGAAAACTCCATCTTCAGTGAAAACAGGCTTACAAAAACATGTCTCACTACAAATCTAGTGAAATCCGCATAACTGGTGGCTGTTGTGTTTCCAAATGCATGTTAAACTCACAGCACATGCAATAAACGAGTTTATTGAAGAACTGAGCCGTTCTGAGTTGCAGAAAACACCGGATCACGAGCTCATCGCCTGAACAAAGTTTCCACGCGCAGCAAACACAGACTTGATGAAGGGATTAAACCACGTTGTACTTTCAGTGTTAGTTCATTTGACAGATACTGTGCCAAAGTATGATGACCCAAAACACAATTTCAAAAAACCTTTTATGTTAGAATAAGAAGTTTAAATACGTTTAAAAAAACTGCACTTTTTGCATAGAAGACCTATCGTTTCATATCGTCATGTGACCACGATAATATTCAGACAGTTTTATTATTGCAATGTCACGATATTGATAATATTGTTACATAACTACTTTTTATACATTTGTAACCTAGTTTGGGGAGGTAAAGGCTTTTGATTATCTTAAATATTTTAAACAAAGTAACAAGCAGTGAGACTCAAAGACTTTTTTAGGATTAAAAATACTGTTCATTGCATTATAATAGTTTACTGTCATTTCAAAGCTGGTCAGGAGATGCTGGACTGTTTTAATTTAGCAGCTTTATTAGATGATGTTCAGGAGGGGGTTAATTAGGAGACTGATTGTGCCGTGGACATCCTGATCACTGGTGAAAGAGACTGTGTTCTGTGAAGTCTGTGGAGGTCTGGATGGCAGACACCTGCTCTATTTCCACTGTGTCTATATCAGTTTTTGTTTGTTTTATTATTATTGTTTCACAACGGTTTGTTTTTATCCTATTTGCAGTGATGGATGAACCCAAACCCTGAATGACGTGTGAGTAACGGCAACATTAACGTTCTGTGTCCGTCTAACAGATTACTGTCACACAACATCGCTGTTTGCTTAACCTCTTCACTAGCACTCGGGCAGGAGGTAAATGTCACAAACACAGTCCTGTCGTTACCCTGATTACTTCACGATTCATCAGGCACACCAGGGACGGACTGAGACTGAACACTGACCCGCCGATACACTGACGGCAGCTACTGACAGCCCTTAAAGTACACTTGGGCAAAGGTAATCTGTGTGTGCATTTCCAATCACAGTTCAGACTAGAACTTTTCCAAAGTTTTCGCTCTCTGATCTGACTGTCCTCCAAAACCACAGTAATGGAGATGTACGGCCACTCTGAAGGAGTTTCAGTTCTCTCTCTCACGTCTCATTTGGAGGTAAGTGAGAGACTCGGCAATCTGGGCCAACCTTCCTGCGATCTGTAAGCCCTATTTCTGAGCTCTGAACGCTGTCTTTTCCATGAAACACATCAAGTGTTTTAGGATGATCTTGTGGACTCACCGAGGCACTGTCACTTTAAGAGCACTTGTTTTATGTGGGTGCATGAGCAGTGAATGCAGGAATAACCTGTCTCTTCATCTAGAGAGAGTCACAATGTCTTTGTGGAAACTGGGATGCAATGTGCATAAAAAGTGGAATCATCTTCATGTTGGCAGATGATCGATGACCAGCGGGGTAAGAGTGTAAAATACTCTCAACTACTCCAGCAGAACCCATTCATAGGCCAGATTTAACATGTGGAAACTGTTTTGGACGAGATTTCTGCTGAAACTACTGAGCTGAGAACTAAACTGAGCTGGACTGAACCAAACTAAGTATAGTAGTTTTTATCTAGTGGTCTAGATGTGTAAAAGCATGTTACAGTAGTCCACAAGAACATCAGTGCCACTTTTTACTAATTATTCTAAATCTTATTACCAGTGTTGGGGAAAGTTACTTTTAAAAGTAATGCATTACAATATTGAGTTACTCCCTAAAAAAGTAACTAATTACATAACTTAGTTACTTTTTATGGAAAGTACGAAAGTGCGTTACGTTACTTTTGCATTACTTTTTAAATCTGGGCAGGGCTTGCTTGTTTGTTTTTAATATAAAAAGTTGTATTTTTGTCAAATGTAAAAGCCTTTTCACACCAAAAGCCTCAGGCTTACAGAAAAGTAAATTGAAGTCTGTACAGCAGACCGCAGAAGAACAAATGTCTTCAAAACTCTTCAGCAATAAAAAAAAAAGGAAAACAAATGTTTTTGAGTGAGATTATTTTTTTGCATGTTCACATTTATTCTAGAACTAAAGTAACATCTTACTCAGAATTTCTCTCAACATGGGGACAGGAGAGCTTTTAATCAATAAATGAGGGAAAAAGTAACTGGCGTTACTTTTTTGAAATAGTAACTCAGATATTTTCTTGTCAATTAAAAAGTAATGTGTTACTTTACTAGTTACTTGGAAAAAGTAATATTATTACCTAACTTGCGTTACTTGTAATGCGTTACCCCCAACACTGATTATTACTGCATTACAAGTGTAGATGTGCTATTATTTTTACTGAAGTGGGCAGCTTAAAGAAGTATTTAAAATATGTATTACTTCCATGTTCTCCTGATGCATTCACAACCAAAATGTCACTTGATTTAATGAATAAAAAATATATTTTAATTGTCACTTTTACTACAGTTAATTTTTTTCCAATTAGTAATTGTCAGATAACACAAATTACCCAAACCACAGCCTGTTTTCATTGTGTGTGGAGGTTCTGTAGTATTAAAGCACAGACTTGCAGAATCAGAGACAGTTTTTGTCATCAGGCCATTAGAATATTAAAACTTTACTATTAATGCTCACTGATGCTGTGTATTCTGCACAGTTGTTATTGTATAATCATGTATGCTGTGTGCTGCTGAATCCACATATCGTGTGTTAATTGGATTGAATTGTATCAGTGTGTGAGTTATCATCAATAGGTATTACTATAAAGATCTTTGAAGAAGGTTTTTACTCTTGTGCACTTGTGTCTAGGATGTGACAAAGTGAACTGAACTGAATTTAATATATTAGATGATTATCATATGTGACCCAGGACCACAAAATCAGTAATAAGTGTCAGCTTTTTTACACTGAGAATTATACATCGCCTGAAAGCTGAATAAATAAGTTTTCCATTGATGTATGATCTGTTAGGATAGTAACAATGATATATACTGTAGCTACTTGAAAATCTGGAATCTCGGGGTGAAAAAAAGAAAAAAAAAAATCAACTTTAAAGTTGTCCAAATGAAGTTCTTAGCCATGCATATTACTAATCAAAAAATAATGTTTAATATATTTACGGTAGGAAATTTACAAAATATTTTCATGGAACGTAATCTTTACTTCATATCCCAATGATTTCTGGCATTAAAGAAAAGGCGATAATTTTGACCCATACAATGTATTTTTGGCTATTACTACAAATATACCCGAGCTACTTAAGCTCCAGGTTCACACATGAATAAATCTCTGATACACTTAATTTACACTACTATTAATAGTATTTTTAAATGCTGTGTTTTATTACAATATGTGGTAGGCTATTTATACTAATCGAGTCCTATTACGTTTTCATACTAATAATGTGAGGGATAATTACTATTCAGAGACACGCTTTTATTATTTCATCTACACATTCAGCATGTTCTAATCATTATAAAGCAAGTAAACCATTCTTCATAAAGAAACTTGTTTTACAGATTACATTTGTATTTATATAAATACGGAAATAGAACATTGAATGATTTATTGATTATACTTCTATTATGTTTTAACAAACTGTGATATAAAATCAACCCTGTTTAAGGAGACATTTTAAGAGATTTTTTCTCGGCACATTTCACATCAATATATATATGTTTCAAAATTCAAATCAAAATGTTTTTTTTTAAATAATAATAATTTTGCCCTAACTGTATGAAATACTCATTTTAGTCTTTTATTAGTTTTATTAAAACAATACACATTGAATTCAATTTTTGTTGATGATTATTTCTCTTTTAAATTCTATTTCACCTGTGTGATTTACTAAATACACTGTAGCCCAAAATTTCTCAAAATTGAAGTCTTGATTTTTAGTGTGAATATTAGTGCTGCTGTAAATAAACAGACGTGATCTGAGCAAACATGAAGCAGCGAGTGGATGAGCTCATGAACCCAGAGCCAGGAGAAGATAAGCGTAATTAGAAGTGACTGCCAGTGCCAGTGATCCATGCGGGTTATTAGTGTTGTCACGAAATGTTGCGCTTGCTGCTGCGCATGCGCTCTGCTCCCGCCTCACCCTTCAACTCCACTGTGAAGGTCATCTACAGCCTCTCCCAACACGCACACGAGCTTTCTCTGAATGACTTGAAGAGGGCAAACAGAACAAATAAACCCTGTGCAACCTGATCAATGTAGTGCATTCAGAGAAGCACAGATCAGATCCTGAGGATGATCATGCTGGAGATGACGCTGACACAGCAGGGCTCCACAGTCTCTTCAGTGCTTGTGTTTGCTCCAGAAAAAATCACTAAAATACTCAAAACCAGCTTGATGAACTGATAAATAGCTTACTGACAGATATAGATATGACATATGAATAGACAACATAAAGATCTGGGTATTTGAAAGTGTTTTATGCAAGTCATTTCATATCTCAGTCTATTTCAGCTGACAGATTTGATTTGATGCTTGTTCTTTCTTTTTGGGGTTTCTTAATAATGCAAATCACACTATATGCTAATTTACACCATTGCAATGTAGTTTAAAGCTTTTGCTGCTTGTTCTGCCCAATGAACATTTATTGAGGTTTCCGAAACCTGGAAGTAGGCCTAGATGCAGTTTATGTAAAACTGAACTGGTCCAAAAAGCCAAAATATTCATCAGGAGTTTGTTAAAATAATGTTTTAAAAAAGAAGCCTATGAACATTTTGTTTCCGAGGTACTACAAGTTTTAAAACGTTGAATGTGGTAGCATAAAACAAATAATGTTGCTAGTGGAGCTATTTAGAAAAGGCTTGAGAGATGTGAGAGCTCAAATACAGACAGACTAATGGAAGAGGCTCAGATGTTATTACAGGCGATATGGATCATCATAAGGTGACCAGTGCCTGCTCTCAGAACGGAAGCTGAGGTTAGAGATCAGTTAGCTGTGACTGTCCCGTTACAGACTCACTGACGCACTGGAGGAACAGGAGTAGCACTCTCATATTTTATAGAAATTTAATGTATATGTAATACAGATTTAATATAGGCTTATATGTAATAGCCCTTACAGAAACCTGTGTGAACCTGAAAATGTTTTTCCTGGGAAAATTGATTATCATTTTTATTACAATGTTGTTGTTTTTTCTTAAATACTGTACAACAATGGCCTTAAAAAAGTAGCAGCTTTGTTGTAATACGATGGGTGCTTTTACTTTACATTGGCTTTGAAAGTCTAGTTTGTGTTAAAAAAAAGGGAAAAGTTGTTATTTGTACGAATACGTCAAATACAGGAAACTCCGTCCTTGTTTTTCTCTGTGTTTCTGCACTTTACAATAGAAATGTTGGTCTTATATATTTTTTCCTATAGTCTACGGGCGTGAAGAATTCTGAATCTGATGTATTTGATAGAACCGTTTTATATTGAGAACTGTGCGGTGGACCCGCGATGTGGCCTTCAGTGTTAACAGTCATTATAGTAGGATTATAAAAGATAAATTATAAATTATTATTATTATTATTAGTCATATGCAGCGGTAGGCTATTTCAGAGTTATATCGTATGGAAATGCGGCCAGTTACGTCCAAGTTCAAGCTGCGCACTGGATTATTTTTTTAACTACATTTTTAAATTAAATCAGCGGCCTCTTTATATTATCACATTAAATTATTACATCTGTCTGATATTGTCATAATATTGTGCTTTGGCTGCAGCCAGTTTGTTTAAGTTGTTGTGTTACTGCACTTGTGTTGACTCGCAGTAACTCAGATGACCCGAGTAGCCGCTTCATTCTCCAGCTCTGAAGTGTCGCCCGCGGAAGACTGTCATCATGGAAATATTAAATCAGTCAAATTAACAATTGTTTGCTACAAAACGTTATTTCATTTATTTGTTTGTTTGCTTTTTCCATCACTGCAGTTGCTGCGTTCTTCCGACTAATTAGGTACAAAAAAGTATAAATTAAAAATATATATATATAGAGCCAATAGTAGTTTGTTTATATTATTTTATCCCATTTATCTTTTTCCAAATATCCTTATAGTTTTCGAATATGTTTATTTTGGCATATAGACTGTTTTTGTTCCAGAGTCCATTTATGCTTACAAAACGAATTTGACTGAATAAAAAGTCCTTAACAGTAGCCTAATCGAAATCACCCGTCTATATGTGAGTCATGAGCTTTGTAAACATTAAAAATAATTAACAAAATATATATAATAAAATAAATATATTTATCATAAATAAATACCCTCTTTTTGTTCCAAACCTGTGAATGCTATGAATTTTAACCAACACACGCTAATATCATATTTTGTGTTCCAGAGACAAAAATGTCGTTTTATAACGACTTAATATCAGCATTATTAATTCAATAGAGTCGTATAAAATTATGGTCTGTAAAACGAGAACAATTAGAACTTTCCTACGCATTGGATTCCCTAAATGAAGTCATATTTACACATTTATTTTAGTTCAGCTGAAGGGGTTTTAAAAATATTTCTGGCCAATTAACAGTTTAAAATGAGAAATTATATTTGAGGTATTTCTTTATTAAGCAGTAAACAAATATTACAGCTAAATAACGTTTAAAATGTTTTATTGTTAAACCACCACACATAAGGCCAGAATTCACAGCATGAACAAAATCTTTAAATTAATACTTTGATGAATGCAATGTAGCCTAAATTTAGATGTTCAATTTAGCTTGCTCCTTTATACGTTTCAATTTGAAAATAAAGACAATGCATAGGGTTCTGTTAAAATTGCATTGTGACAAAAACAAATATTTATTATTGTTTGTTTATTTGTACAAATTCTTCATGTCTGTAAACAAAAGCGATTTTTGTTCTTTCAGTGCTAAACAAAAAGAATCTATTTTTTAAAAAGTGCAAAAGCAGTAATTTAATCTATAATAACGTCTGCTCAAACTGGTTTCCAAAAAGTAAGTATTAGGCTTCGTTAGTGTTTATATTTGCGGCCTGTTTTAAGGTGAGCCTCAGACCAATAGTGTGCCGAACCGAATACCAAAAAGTGCTTTAGTTTGCGCACATTGCTAATTCATAGAAGATTCTTGCATCATGTGCTTATTT
This sequence comes from Garra rufa, assembly GCF_049309525.1. NCBI lineage: Eukaryota > Metazoa > Chordata > Actinopteri > Cypriniformes > Cyprinidae > Garra > Garra rufa. The sequence goes on from NC_133362.1 coordinate 48,688,354, forward strand.
GTGATTTACTCGTTTACGAACTGCGCTCTGTTTAATATTTTAATTAGTCGTCAATTTGTTTGATTTTGTAGTTTAGCATTTGAAAATGATTTGACTGCAGCTGATGTTGGCAGGCCTATATGTAAAATGTGCAGCCTAATTTGAACAATTGTTAGCCGTCTCACATATGGTCCGAGATTCTCCTTAATATAATGTTTTATTTATATGAAAAAGACAAAAAGAAAGACAATGCGTGCGTGTAAACTGTGTTTTTGTACGCTAACATCACTCTTGAACTGTTTGCAGTAACAGTGATCTAGACATACAGTGTTTCTGACATGCATGCCTCTGTGAGCTCCACATTATCATGCAAACCATATTTCATCACTATTTGTGTGGGTACGAGTGGGACCTGAGAAAATGCAAATAAATTAAAGCTTTGATGAACATCTCTGATTCTCGTTTACCCTCATAGAATCCCAGTTAAGTTAAGACCATCAACTTTTACAACTTCAGTAGAACTGCTTATCGACGGATCATGGATGGATACATGACATCAAATACATGTAGGAAATAAAACATAAATTAACCCGACTTCCAACAGCATATAAATAGTCTGGCGTTAAAGCGCATTATGTAACCAAAAGGTAAGAACGCTTGCGCTTTTGAAGCACATACAAATGAAAACCAAGTCAGTGAACCATTTAGTCCATGAGAATGTGATTTCATCGAAACGAATCAGTTTAAAACGAATCTGGAGAGACTCTGTCATGGTGAGACAAAACTCCATGTAAGCCACAGGAAGCAGCAGGTGAGAACGATGACAAAGTCGTCCTCAGGGTGTCGGTGAGCAACGTCTGCTGAGAGCTGAACGCGTTTTGCTGCAGGGTCGGCGGGTGCAAGTAGCCTGACGGGACGGATAACAACCCAACGGGAGACGAACTCATCCCGTAAGTGTTCGTCAAACCGAGAGGACCGCTAGAGCTCCCCAGAACGGGCCGCGTCACATCCCGACCGGCCAAATGCTCGACTCCGGGGACGAAAGAACCGTAACTATGACCCTGATTCAGAAATCCGTGCGACGTTCCGTTGTAATGCGGATGGTGTAAAGATAACAAAGGCGATATTTGCCAGTACAGCGGGTTATTTGCCGTCTCGTTTATTCCCAGTCCCAATGGGGAAAATCGAAGTCCTCGTTTAATAGCCAGCTTTCCTCTAGAAGTCGCCGAGCGTCTCCGGAGTTTGCCTGTCGTTCCGCCGATAAACACATCATCGCTGGAAGGGTCTAACATCCAGTAGTTGCCTTTCCCCGGGTCATCATAATGTCTTGGCACTTTCACAAAACATTTATTGAGACTCAGATTGTGACGGATGGAGTTCTGCCAGCCCTGCTTGTGCTCCCGGTAAAACGGAAAGTTCTTCATGATGAATTCGTAGATTCCGTTAAGCGTTAGTCTCTTCTCGGGGCTTTGTCTAATTGCCATCATAATCAACGCGTTGTAGCTGAACGGCGGCTTGTCGAGTTTGGCATTTTTGCTGGGTTCTTCTGCAGCATCTTTGACTTTCTCCGAGTCCAGCGACTCGGCAGACTCCATCTCAGCGGGCTCCACAGATCGTTTCGGATCGGTACCCGACCCCAGCTTGTTGTTCTCTGGACGCGGAGTATCGTGTTTGTCACTTTTGGATGGGAGCAGTAGACTCTTGATACTGAAGGAACTCAGTTTTTGCAGCGCCGTTGATTCTTTCTGATCCATGTCGGTTTGTCAAACCACAGTGAGAGTTTGTTTGAAAAATAAAGGTCAGGCGCTGTCAGGACATCATATGTAAGGAAAAGCTCGTGGACATGAGAAGAACCAGAACTGGAAAAAGAAATTCACTAATTAAGGAGGTTCCTTGATATGTTTTCATCACTGAAAGAGGGAGGAGCCTCGACCGGATTGTTTTAGGAGCCAGTTGATCCTGATCTGATGCACGTTTCAAGATGGAAAGGAAGTAATTGCAGACCACAGTTTTATCATTCCATGACAAATATATGCAACCTACCACAACACCACTCCACTTACACACACACACACACACACACACACACACACACACACACACACACACACACACACACACACACACACACACACACACACACACGTTTGTTTTTGTGAATTGTGGGGACATTCCATAGACGTAATGGTTTTTATACTGTACAAACGATATTTGCTATCACCCTACACCTTCCCTACACCTAAACCTAGCCCTCACAGGAGACTGTGCATATCTTTACATTCTCAAAAAAACGTATTCTGTATGATTTATAAGCCTTTTGAAAAGTGGGGACATGGGCAATGTCCTCATAAGTCACCCTCTCCTTGTAATACCTATGTCATACCCATGTTATTACACCAATTTGTGTCCTGATATGTCACAAAAACAAACACACACGGACAGTGTTGGAATGGTTTATCCTTGGCCAACTGCTCACAAATGTTTCCAATAATAGTCTTACCTTACACAGACTGTGGGTTAGGCCTATTTATTGTGTATGTTACACCAATGCCAAACTGGATTTAAGACATTCATTCTCCATGATATTTGGTTGAAATTGTTCTCACATCAATTACAAGATGATATCATTATATACATGAAAACTGAGCGAGTAGTGATGTATTCATCATCATAATGTTGCCCACGAGACAATTTATTGCATTTTAAGGTCTTTTTCTTGGTATCTAACTTCATAGGTTACTCCATCTTTGTGTGGTTTAATTTATTTAGTGTGGAAATTCAATATGTTAAAATGTTTACATTTTTTTTAAATGTAAAAAAAAAAAAAAACTGAAACATTTATTCAAAACATTATTAATGCACGTTTCATCTGATTAAATTAACTAATTTACTGTTTGCCAAAAAGTGTCCCACATTTGCTAACTTCATTCTGCTGCCATTGAATCAGAACAAATTATTACTGTATCCGGACCATAAAAATGTACTGAATGTTATTTTAAAACAGTTGGTTTATATCCTTATTAACTGACTGCAGGCTGTTTCTTTCAACATGCAGTTTCAGCTTATGAAGAATCCCGTCGTTCATAAATGTTAAAAATAAATCGTTTATGATAATATTTCCAGTGAAAAAAATAATGAATTGTGAGATATTAAAAAAAAAAAAAACTTACAATAAAGGAAAAATCCAAGATGTTAGATCAAGATTTTAAGATATAAACTCAAAATTGTGGGATGTCAGAATTGTGATATAAAAAGTCCTAATTAGGCTACTTTTTTTTTAATTCCAAGGCAAAAGCTTCCATATACTTTACAAAACTAAGAAAACATTCTGCTATTGTCCTCTATATACCCTGTGTCATTTCTGCCATTGCTATGTTTTTAGGTTTTAATGTTTTTTTTTTGTTTTTTTTTTGCTTAAAATGTTTTAAGGTGACCCATACACATATGTGACCCTGGACCACAAAACCAGTCATAAGGTTAAATTTTATAAAACTGAGATGTAAACATCACGTGAGAGCTCAATAAATAAGCTTTCTATTGATATATGGTTTGTTAGGATTGGACAATATTTGGCTGAGATACATCTTGTCACAAACGGGACGACCAAGAGTGAGGATCCAAATGCAAGGCTTTATTAAGCAGATCGTAGTCAGACAGACAGGGTCGAAAACACCAGCAAACATGAACAGCGAAGACAATCCAATAGCGTAATCCAATAAACAAGCGTGGGTCAAAATCCAGGTGGGCAGTCCAAATGAAACAATGAATGAAAACAAGAAACTAGAAAACTAAGACTAAGACTGGGAAAACAAAAACAGAACTATGGCTAGGGAACAATAAGGAGACTAGGAAACCTGAGAGCAATGGAAAACGCTTGGTAGAGTCCGCTGGAGCAAAACAATACTTCGCGATGTGTGTGTGTGATGAGCTGGCTTTTATGTCTGATAAACAGGAAGTAACCAGTGAAGCAGCAGAGGGAGCAGCAACAGTCTGTGAGGGGCAAGGCTCCCTCTGCTGGCCTGGTGTGACATAGCCCCCCCCCAAGGAGCGGCTTCCAGACGCTCCAAAAAACAACAGGAAAAAACAGTCCAGGGGAGCGGTGGGGGGGCCAGGAGACTGAGGCAGAACAGGTTGGGCAAAGGCCCTCCAGAGCAGAGCTGGAGGCAGAGCAGTCCTCTGAGGTGGAGCAAGAGGCTTAGGAGCCCTCCAGGGCGGAGCAGGAGGTGGAGCGGCCCTCCGGGGCGGAGCAGGAGGCTTAACGACCCTCCGGTGCAGAGCAGGAGGCGTAGAAGCCCTCCAGGGCGGAGCTGGAGGCAGAGCAAGAGGCTTAACAGCCCTCCAAGGCGGAGCAGGAGGCGTAACAGCCCTCCAGGGCGGAACAGGAGGCGCAGGAGCCCTCCAGGGCGGAGCAGGAGGCGCAGGAGCCCTCCAGGGCGGAACAGGAGGCGCAGGAGCCCTCCAGGGCGGAACAGGAGGCGGAGCGGCCCTCCAGGGCAGAGCAGGAGGCGCAGGAGCCCTCCAGGGCGGAGCAGGAGGCGCAGGAACCCTCCAGGGCGGAGCAGGAGGCGCAGGAACCCTCCAGGGCGGGGCAGAAGGCGCAGGAGCCCTCCAGGGCGGAGCAGGAGGCACAGGAGCCCTCCAGGGCGAATCAGGAGGCGCAGGAGCCCTCCAGGGCGGAGCAGGAGGTGGAGCGGCCCTCCGGGGCGGAGCAGGAGGCTTAACGACCCTCCGGTGCAGAGCAGGAGGCGTAGAAGCCCTCCAGGGCGGAGCTGGAGGCAGAGCAAGAGGCTTAACAGCCCTCCAAGGCGGAGCAGGAGGCGTAACAGCCCTCCAGGGCGGAACAGGAGGCGCAGGAGCCCTCCAGGGCGGAGCAGGAGGCGCAGGAGCCCTCCAGGGCGGAACAGGAGGCGCAGGAGCCCTCCAGGGCGGAACAGGAGGCGGAGCGGCCCTCCAGGGCAGAGCAGGAGGCGCAGGAGCCCTCCAGGGCGGAGCAGGAGGCGCAGGAACCCTCCAGGGCGGAGCAGGAGGCGCAGGAACCCTCCAGGGCGGGGCAGAAGGCGCAGGAGCCCTCCAGGGCGGAGCAGGAGGCACAGGAGCCCTCCAGGGCGAATCAGGAGGCGCAGGAGCCCTCCAGGGCGGAACAGGAGGCGCAGGAGCCCTCCAGGGCAGACCAGGAGGCGCAGGGGCCCTCCAGGGCGGAACAGGAGGCGTAGAAGCCCTCCAGGGCGGAACAGGAGGCGTAGAAGCCCTCCAGGGCGGAACAGGAGGCCGCATCATGGACTGGGACCTGGGGAGAACAGAGATAGAGGAGGCAGACAGAGCAAGGAGAGAAGTAGAGAGTTCATGGGGGAACGTGGCCTCCATTGCCATGACCAGGCAGACGAGAACTTCAGGAACGACTTTCGTGGCAGTTCCTGGGCAGACAGAGACTTCTGGAACGGCCCCAGACGCCAAGACAGAGATGACAGGGAACCTAGGCGGTGCAGGCAGAGCAGGGAGTCTTGGCGGGGCAGACAGAGCAAGGGACCTTGGCGGAGCAGGTAGAGCAAGGAGTCCTGGCGGAGCAGATATAGCAGGGAACCCTGGCGGTGCTGGCAGAGCAGGGAGCACAGGCGATGCGGGCAGAGCGTGAAGCCTTGGCTGAGCGGGCAGAGCGTGAAGCCTTGGCGGAGCGGGCAGAGCGTGAAGCCTTGGCGGAGCGGGCAGAGCGTGAAGCCTTGGCGGAGCGGGCAGAGCGTGAAGCCTTGGCGGAGCGGGCAGGGCGTGAAGTTCCGCTATGTACGCCACCTCCGAAAGAGGTATAGGCGCAGCGGACATGCCTGTAGATGAGGTCTCCAGAACAAACTTGTGGGCAGACTCATGGGCCGAAGAGGCAACTGGGGCGCAGTGTGCAGCCCACACACTCAAAATGGCGATAGCCATAACAGGTAACACAGTTGGCAGAGGAATGCCCTCCGGGTCATTGGGCGTGGGGCTTGGGAGCGTTGGCTCTGTGTGACTTGGGAGCGTTGGTTCAGCAAGGCTCCCTCTGCTGGCCTGGTGTGACATAGCCCCCCCCCCAAGGAGCGGCTTCCAGACGCTCCAAAAAACAACAGGAAAAAACAGTCCAGGGGAGCGGTGGGGGGGCCAGGAGACTGAGGCAGAACAGGTTGGGCAAAGGCCCTCCAGAGCAGAGCTGGAGGCAGAGCAGTCCTCTGAGGTGGAGCAAGAGGCTTAGGAGCCCTCCAGGGCGGAGCAGGAGGTGGAGCGGCCCTCCGGGGCGGAGCAGGAGGCTTAACGACCCTCCGGTGCAGAGCAGGAGGCGTAGAAGCCCTCCAGGGCGGAGCTGGAGGCAGAGCAAGAGGCTTAACAGCCCTCCAAGGCGGAGCAGGAGGCGTAACAGCCCTCCAGGGCGGAACAGGAGGCGCAGGAGCCCTCCAGGGCGGAGCAGGAGGCGCAGGAGCCCTCCAGGGCGGAACAGGAGGCGCAGGAGCCCTCCAGGGCGGAACAGGAGGCGGAGCGGCCCTCCAGGGCAGAGCAGGAGGCGCAGGAGCCCTCCAGGGCGGAGCAGGAGGCGCAGGAACCCTCCAGGGCGGAGCAGGAGGCGCAGGAACCCTCCAGGGCGGGGCAGAAGGCGCAGGAGCCCTCCAGGGCGGAGCAGGAGGCACAGGAGCCCTCCAGGGCGAATCAGGAGGCGCAGGAGCCCTCCAGGGCGGAGCAGGAGGTGGAGCGGCCCTCCGGGGCGGAGCAGGAGGCTTAACGACCCTCCGGTGCAGAGCAGGAGGCGTAGAAGCCCTCCAGGGCGGAGCTGGAGGCAGAGCAAGAGGCTTAACAGCCCTCCAAGGCGGAGCAGGAGGCGTAACAGCCCTCCAGGGCGGAACAGGAGGCGCAGGAGCCCTCCAGGGCGGAGCAGGAGGCGCAGGAGCCCTCCAGGGCGGAACAGGAGGCGCAGGAGCCCTCCAGGGCGGAACAGGAGGCGGAGCGGCCCTCCAGGGCAGAGCAGGAGGCGCAGGAGCCCTCCAGGGCGGAGCAGGAGGCGCAGGAACCCTCCAGGGCGGAGCAGGAGGCGCAGGAACCCTCCAGGGCGGGGCAGAAGGCGCAGGAGCCCTCCAGGGCGGAGCAGGAGGCACAGGAGCCCTCCAGGGCGAATCAGGAGGCGCAGGAGCCCTCCAGGGCGGAACAGGAGGCGCAGGAGCCCTCCAGGGCAGACCAGGAGGCGCAGGGGCCCTCCAGGGCGGAACAGGAGGCGTAGAAGCCCTCCAGGGCGGAACAGGAGGCGTAGAAGCTATTTGAAAATCTAAAATCTGAGGGTGCAAAAAAATCCAAATACAGAGAAAATCACCTCTGAAGTTGTCCAAATTAAGTTCTTAACAATGCATATTACTAATCAAAAATTACATTTTGATATATTTATATTAGGAATTTTACAAAAAATCTTCATGGAACATGATCTTTACTTAATTTCTTAATGATTTTTGGCATAAAAGAAAAATCAATAATTTTGACCCATACCACATATTTTTGGCTATTGCTACAAATATACCCTATATATACAAATATACAGCGACTTAAGACTGGTTTTGTGGTCCAGGGTCACATATAATAATAAACATACAGGATGTTTATTATCATTATCAATATCATAATATTATAATAATATTATATTATAATGATATAATAATAATATTATATATTATTATCAATATATTATTATCAATTCTTACATAAAAAGGTGAACTTTGGTGAATTGGCTTGGAAAAGGTGCATTCACATGCACAGTTCTGATATTTTAAATTAATGTTCAATAGTGAGAATGCTAATTCCAGATATCTATATTTTTCAGTCAAAAAGCTAAATGCAGATAAGTACAAAGAAAGAATTTCCTAGGCAAAAACTCATATTCAGATAGCCTTAATTAAATTACAGATTTCTTAGATTTAACAAAGAAAAATTCCATTCTGTTACCTGTTATGAAATTGTATCTAGTCAGAAATCCAGTTCAAGATGTGTTGTTGTAATTGTATGGGAGTAATAATGCTTTCAGTAGAAGTGTGTGGGGTTTTTGGGCAAATGCCTGAAATACGGCCTGTGGTTAAAACAAGCTGAAGATATGTTCAAAGTTTGGACATTTATTAGCCATTTCATGTCAGACTGCATTACAGATTTGAAATGTGAAAAATGTGAGTGTGAAAAGCAGTTTTTGTGGTTTTGTTTTTTCCCCATTTAAATAGACAGCAGTTGGCCTTGAATGCCTGAACATGGCTGCTGAGTGACTTTGTTTAAAAGGGAATTTAACCAACCGCTTTAGAGAGAAGATGTTCTCAAAGGTCCAGATGCTCGGACCAACATCATATAACCCACTGTGAGAAATGAGGAGAGCACAATCAGTGCAGTCTACTGAGTGTTCAAGAGCTCAGTCACAGAACTGTTGAAGCACGCTTTTCAAAGTGTTTACAGTGCATCTTTAAAATAAGTTTACATGCATTTTTAATGTGCATTCTATTGCTGTTCATTCTTTTAATTATGATTGCCATTGTGAAATTGTAGAATCTTGTGTCGAAATCACTACAATCTAATCAAAACAGTTCCAAGTTGATCTGTTTCATTCTCAGGCATAATATCCACACGCCTTTCTTTTGCAGCTAACACCACAGCACCAGTAATGAGTGTTAAAAACATACTATATAACATGAGCATAATGACATCTACTGGTCGCTCAAGGACATTAGCTATAAATACAGTATAAATACAGTCATTTTTGTAAGGGATGCCCAAACTCAGTCCTGGAGGGCTGGTGTCCTGAAGAGTTTAGCTCCAACTTCACTTCTACACACCTGAACCAGCTCATCAAAATCTTACTAGGCATAACAGAAACTTCCAGACAGGTGTTTTGGAGCTAAACTCTGCAGGACATCAGCGCTCTATAGGACCAAGTTTGGACACTCCTGATTTTTGTAAAAAAAAAACAGAACATCGTTACGGCATTATATTACTTATCGGTACTTGATTATTAATTACTTTCTTTGTGCTTCTGTGCCACAGGATATCTCAGTCGAAATCCACATAACATGCTCAAGGCTGCTCGTTATGAAAACTTTTGCTGACAAAGACTGCAGCTCCCTCTAGTGGACGAATAAGCATACTGTGAGTAGGTAAGTAAATATATACATGTCTTATTTTAAAACGTTTTAGACAGCCCCTCTTCTCAGGTGACAGGTGTTAACTATCACAGCAGTTTCTTATTGGCAAGAGAGAGATATAGGCTACAGGAAAGCTACAAGCACAATAAAGAGCTGCTTCACTGAGAAGTGGATGAAGGGTGTAGAGCACCTACCTGCAGACTTTAGTTCCAGTCCTGCTCCAACACAGCTGTCTGTAATTATCAAGTGCTACTTAAGAGATTAATTAGCTGGTTCAGGTGCTTTTGTTTAGGGTTGGAGCTGAACTTTGTAGGATGGTAGATCTCCAGGAACAGGCAGCCCTAGAGGACCAAAAACTGTTTCTTGGAACACACTTCCTAGTCATCTTGCAAAGCCAATTAAGGAGGCATCATCAAATAATATAGTGTCCATCAATTGTATCCTTGAAATGCTTGGTTCTGAAGGGTCATGTGAAGTGGCCAGTTTTGAGCACTTTGGTTTGAACCACAATTGTTTTCACTTTCTTCAGAGGCAGATGTATCTCTTTTGAAATGCAGTCTGATCTCACATAAAGCATTCTTAGCTTATGTTAATGTGCTGATACTGACATCTAGTGGTTAGACTAGCAAAGTGCCTTATCATGACATACTGGTGTGTTTTAAAATATATATATGAATGAATGGAAAGCCCCGTTTTTATGGTAATTCTTCTGACTCTGTGCCTTTCAAGATGGAAAATAAAACTGCTAATGGATATAAAAAAAAATAATTGAACAAATAAACGTGTACAAATCAAAGTTTGCTGTATGTAACATCAGTAACGGCAGTCAGACATTGTGGACTGGAGGAGTAGGAGTAAGTTTGAGAGCTTGTGTGTGATCTGTCTCTCAGCCCAGTGCTATTCTGGTTGATTTCAGAACACTGCTTGAATAGAGCAGGGAAAAAGACAAAAAGTATCAAAACAACCATCCACTTCAGTTTAATTGTGCTGTCCTGTATTATGTAAACGTATCATCAACTGATCCCATATTATATACCTATGATTTACAAACTATAAATAACACTGACTGGCCAATCAAAACTCAATATTCCAACGCAAGCTTTCGTCAGGAAATCAAGTTATTACTGTCTGGCAGGGTCCTTACCAGTGGCCAGATTCATGTACACCTTATACTGATTCAGAAACAGGAGCTGATTGAGACACATCCCTAAATAGTGGAGGTGATTTTTCAGTGAAATCATCGCAGCTTGCATCATTAAGCCAGTAGTTGGCGACAAGTGACTGTTTTCATGAGTGAGCAACTAAACAATCTCTTAAACTGATTAGTTCAAAAATGATGATTAATTCAGGAAAGTAACAAATTGCTGAAACTATGCGAACTTTGCTCATTCAAATTGCTCACACATTTTGCTTATGTTTATGTACTGTTTGACACATTTCTATAATTTAATTCCAAAACGATGAAACACAAACACTGTATATTGAGTAAACATGAACTAGCTTTTTCTGTATTTCCAGTTTGCATTGTAGATCATTCATTGCACCATTTAACCTGATCCTCGTGTTTAAGAATCAGTTATCTTTAACATGATTCTAAAATAGATTCTTAAACATGAGGATCAGGTTAAATGTCGTCGTGAATGATCTACAATGCAATCTGTTTTCTGCTTGAAAGAAATCAGTCATCTTTTACCATTAACTGTTGATGAACACAAATGAAAGGTTTGTTGAAAGTATGACACAGATTCTGTTTTTGACTTTTTGACATGTGCTGTGCTCTGAACTGATAGAATAATAAATGTGATTACTGCTAATGTGTTGAGGGTCCTAGAGACATACAGATATACAGACACACATCTAAAAGTTCAGTCACATTAGCAAAATGTAATATGCAAAAACAGCTTCAGTTACTATTGTCAATAGTGTGGTGATGTAGAAGCACTGCTCACACAGATGTCACTTTCAAACCAAGCAGCTTTTTGTTGGTCAATGCAATAAATTCACATGACTAACTTAAAAATGAGTGAAATTTAAATGCAGAAGTGTTTCGCCCTTGTGTGAAACTCACAATCTTAGAGATTCCTATTCAACTACCTGCATTGCACCAGCAAAATTTTGCAAAGCAACAATAAATGTGACTGCACCTTAATGCAAAAATACAGCAGAACATCTAGACCTGTAGCTAAACTTACTAAACTGAGCATGATACGGGATTCGGGGAAAAAAAGGTTGATTTTCCTGCTCCTACAGATGTGCATTTTAAGATGTTCAAATGCCAAAAAAAAAAAAAAAAAAATGGCACAGAAGAGGCCTTATATTCACACAATATACAATCATATAGAAAAGAATCACACACTCTCTTTAATAGAGCAATTTGAAATCGTGGTAACACTTTCTATGAAGCCCTTATTTATAATACATTATAAAGGTATTCTTAAGGCATTATAATGAATGCACAATGCATTATAAAAACCTTATAATATGTTATATCATCTCATGACTATTCATAAAAACAGTTTTAATGTATTATAATTTTAACATATTTGTGGTTATAGCTTTTAAGAGTATGATTACCTCCTCATAACGTATTATAAGTCTCATATCTTCATGTTACTCATGTCACTTTACTTAAAGCATACAAAGACCACTTATAAGTAATTATAATAATATTTCCCAAAGAACCCTAAGATCAGGCATCAGATCAGATGAATGTGAAATATGATCAGTTTGATTATTTTGATGGTACCCTTTAGACAGCTTTTGATAAGTAGCTCTGGAACTGCATGTCCGCTAGCAATAATCATTATTAGTAGTATGCTAAATATATGCTAACACTAAATGTTGATGTTTCCCCAAAAGACAAACTATTATATTATATTAAGTAACTTTGCAAGTACGTGAACCTTCTACCTAGAGTAACCTTAACCTAAGTCTACTAAAACTGTAAGGAGTGCTGGTTGACATGTAGTTGGAAAGTTTAAGCTTATAGTAAATAGACTAAGGGGACCATCAAAATAAAACGTAATATAATGTAAAAAAATAAATGTAATATGATTAAAATTAAGTAGATTTCATATGGCGTCCACTGTGTGTTATAAATAATCATTATCTTAAAAGTTATAATCTCAAATACTCAAGTATTATAATGTAATATAATTGTTATTAATACGGGCTTTATAGAAAGTGTTACCGCAATCGTTATTACAGGTGAAATCTAACTGGTACAGTTTTTTTGGTGTACTTATATTGCCTGGCTATATTCAGTGGTTTACTTTCCTCGTCTTTTCATCATGTGTGATTTGTTTAGGACTCCCCCTTCTGGAAGTAATAATGAATCACATCATATGATGTAAAATGCTGATTACATGTTTGGCTTGAGTTCAGTCAATCCAAGTGTCTGAACAGAGATCCTGCTTGCTATTGTGTATATCTCTCTCCAAATATTCATCTTGAGGTGTCTTTAATCAGTGGCATGTTATGTTGATACCAGACAGAGTTTTATTGTTGCACTTTAATTGACAGAAGAATGTTTTGCTTTTAATGTAATAACTGTGTGTTTCACTGATTCTCAGTTGACAGTGTGGCATTTTTTATGATTGATTAATCTGTGTGTATGTGTGCGTAACTTATACTCTGGCGTGCTTCTGAATGAGTGTTTTTCAAGTTCTTATTGCGGGTCTGTGCTTGTAGGAGGAGTTTGAGCGCAGCTGGTCTCTCATTGGTTGGAGCGGCTGGAGAGGTAGTATCTCACACAGGAGGGATGGAGCGATCAGCCTCATACAGAGGGTGGAGTGAGGAGCACACAGCTCTGGAGCTGCTGGAAAACTGTGCCTTTCAGTCAGAGACATTCCAGAATCAATCAATAAAGAGCTGCAGACCCACGGCTGCGTCAGTCTCTGATCAGAGCCCGGAGTTGAGCTTCAGACGCTGTGCAGAGGCACTCACAGTCCATCATGAAGGTGAGTGTTCACCTATTAATCAAGCGCATGTGGAGCCAGCATCCCTTCAGCATCACACATTCAAAAAGATGTTGCGAAGATTTTCATGCTGGAAGTATTGACTGTTAGTTTTGTAGATTTCAGAAGGGAAAACACAGAATGATGTACATGATTCACAGTTTAAATGGTTCAATTGATTTATTCCTCAAATCAAGTAGTAAAACAGCTGCTGGTACTCTCTGACAGTTCAGCTCCTGTAATCTCCTCTAGGTTTTAATTAAATGTACATTATGTTGAAGGGTAGTGAGAGTGATGGAGTGTTAGCGTGAGCCGTGTGTGAGACTCTGCTGTGTGTTTAAGTTACAGTTGCTTCTTAAAGGTGCAGATTGACAGGTTTTACACAGGCTGTGCCAATACACAAAATCTGGTAGTAAATGGAGGGAGGATGCTGTCTATCTACAGGCAAGCTGAAGCGCTTTCTGAACGTGTAGTTGTGAAACATTACAACATCCTTTTTTGGGGGGATCATTTCAAATTTGTCATGTGAAGTACATTAGAATGAATGTGAGTGTATGTGATTGTGTTTGTGAGTCTGAGTCTTTCTGCACGTACACACTGATCTAGACTGTCAGATCTTCTCATGAATCAGGGCTGAACATACTATTCCTGATTTACTGATCAGATAATAGATCAGATTATGTTTAGAAATGACTCTAATAAGATAACAAAACCTCTAAAACACTTAATAATGAGAGCAACAGAGTAGTCATAACATGTTTTCCCAGCGACTGGCAATTGTGTTTTTTTCTAGTTAGTTGTGGTTTATCTTACAGTACACTGTGTTTGTACATGTTTGGCGCTCCTGGAGTAAGGTTTATTGTCATCTCGCGACTGCTGGAGTTCACTGTTATGTAGCGAATGCGGACGCTGGATGGCTGTCATCGGTCTTGTCATTTAATTGGGGTCAGTAAAGCTGGTCTGTCCAGGGCTCTGCAGAGATAGAGGTGATGTATGCAGTGGCGCCAGAATAACAGCTGTTTGACAGAAAACAGCCTCACTGGTATCAAGGGATCTCATGTGCGCAGCCATAATTTCAGAAGTGAGGTGAATGGTATGTATAGTCCAATACCATTCTTTTTCTGACCTTTGTCTAATTGACAGTTTTGTTATACAATGTAAACATACAGAATATTATATATTTAAATACATACCTGCAAACCTCTTCTTAACAGTAAATAATTTTAAATGCTACATATGCACATATCAATTAAACTATGGATGATTTTGTTTTAGCTCAGCCTTATCAGAGTTATGGCAGTAACTTTCCTTCATAGTCATGAACACATTTTTAAAATCTTGTAACATTTTAAAGCCTTTATTATTTTTCAACTCCACAGCTGTGCAATAAAATTAACTTTAAAGATTCACCTTTTATTCATAAAGACAACATGGAAACAATGTCTTTTCATGGATAACAACGTCTTTTTAAGATTAAATTGACATTAAATGACCCATATAACCAGAAGATGGCAGCAGAGGATCAATCATTGGCTGCAGCTGCCATTTCAACTCCCTAGTTTTTTCAAGACGTCTTGCTTTTCGATTTATTATAAGATTTCTAGTATAATAAATTGTATACTTTTACCGCACTTTAGTATATAGTATAGCAAGTTCTGAAAGTAATTAAAATAAATAAATAAATAAGCTCAGACACATAAAGGTAAATTATTTAAATACTTATATATAGTTCACTACAAATTAAAGAAGTTAAATATTAATGGTATAAGAATTAAATAATGCACTCAATATTAATCAATATGAATTTGAAATATTTTAATAATTTTAATAACTACATCTTTTAAGCTTTATCTTGAACTGTAAAAGCTAACTCTGTCACATAAAACTGTCATTCTTGAAACGGGATACATGGACGTTTGGTCCTCTTAGACAAACAAAACTTTTCTTGGAGTGTGAATGGATTATGTAGAGAAAACGAGCAAAGTAAACTCCCATTACAGCACAGTACAGTTGACCAGAAATGACTGAGCTGGCTTGTCTAAAACAAGGAAGTAATCCATGCATATGGTCAATTGCTCATAAAAGACAAGGTAGAATCATAATGCAAAATCGTCAAACAAGCAAATGTCTCTAGTACATTCTAAACACAATAATTCTTTTCTCTCATACGAAACTCTACAAGAAAGGAATGAAACACAAACACAAAGGTAATGGGTTAACAAACAAACACTAAGTGACAAGAAGAACGAATTTGACAAATGGCACAGAAATGGCAAAATGAGCGATGGCACAAAGATGGCCCCAGTTGAGAGTTTGGGGCATTGCTTATAACTGGGTCAGGTGAGGGAGTGGACCAATAGCCACCTTCAGGGAATTAGCTCAAGAACACACCCACCTGTAACACAACAGGCACAGATACAATATACACACACAAGAGGGCAATATAACATGAATGAACATATGACAAGAACTCGTAGAAACAGAATAAGGAGAGGTGACTGATAGGACAGTGGCAGATGTTTTTAAGATTCTGAGCACCACTGACAGACATCTCTTTATAACCCTTCTGACGGTGTACGGCCCTTTGAAGATGTTAATGTACCATGTCCCAGAACCTCTTACTCTCCTGGAACCAATGGTCAAACGATGGAACATCTGACAGTTCCCTGGACCACCAGTACAGAGGAAGCTGGAAACTGGGTTTTTGGTTACAAAAGTTCTGGTAACCATGGAAAAAGGTTTGCAAGAATGTCCAGTTTCCTTGCCCATACCATCCTGCCAGTGGTATCCAAAGGAGAGGCTCACAAACCTAGAAGAGTGAAAAATGCATTACAGAACTGGGCGATGAATTGTGGCCCACGGTGTGGAACAATGTCCTCTGTGAGGGCAAACATAGAATTTATGGTTGAGCATCAGTTGAGCAGTCTCCATGGTGGTGGGGAGTCCTCTGAGAGGAATTAGGCTACAGGTCTTGGAAAATCTATCTATAATGATGCGGATGTAGTATAACCATCCAATGGAAAGCAGAACAGTGATAAAATCCATTCCTAGGCACGACCAGGGATGATAAAGGAATGGGCAACAAGAGGAACTTACCAGATGGAAGATGGCGAGGATTCTTTGAGATGGCATAATCCAAACATCCTTCTCATGCCCACCATCTTGCAGCAATGATAGGGTTTGATTGACCTTTGGGTGGCCAGTGCCCACTGAGGAATTAACTAATCTGATCAGAGGAAGTGTTGGGAATGTACATGTGATCTGGGGAGTACCCCAGTCGAGGGACTTTCAAAGCATTGGCTTCAGCAAATTGCCATTGGACTATAGTTGAATAGAATTGATTGTGAGTTTGGGGGATTCATCAGAAGCATAGAGACCTGGCTTTTACACATAATCTTCTGGCTTTTGTCATAACTTCTGTCCAACAGGGTAAGCTTCTTGGAGATAAAGGCACATGGATGGAGTTTTGGTGGCGTCCCCTGCTGCTGAGACAGGACCACTCCTTCCCCATTTGTTTGGACATTGACTTCCACAAGGAAGGGCGTTTCTGGGTCTGGATAGATTAGAAGTGGTGCACTGGTAAATGCTTCTTTGAGCCACTGACTTAGGGGAAGGCTGTTGTCCAGCACAGATTGTAACTTTTTGATTGATGTTGGAATGGGCCAGTTGTGGACTACTTAAACTTTCCCCTTGTCTATTCGGATGCCATCTTTACTGATGTGGTAACCAAGAAACTGACTGATGGTTGATGGAACATGCACCTTTTGGGTTTAAGGAAGAGCTGGAATTTTCATAGTCATTGGAGATCCTCTAGAACATGCTAGTGATGGCCATGGTCCAGGAGTACACCAAGATGTCATCAATGTATACCACCAAAAAAATGATAGAGGTACTCCCAAAGCACTGCAAGCAAGAAATCCAGGAATACAGTCGAGTGATGAATAAGCCATACAGCATGACACAATACTTACAATGGCCAGTATAGGTCACAAAAACAGTCTTCTTGACCCCATAACGTATATGGATGAGGTTATAGGCAGTATGTATAGGTATAGTATAGGAGGTCCAACTTGGTAAAGATGTTTTTTTCTCAGAGTTGTTCCAGGGCCACTGGGACAATGGGAAGTGGGCAGTGGTGGAAAAGTACTGAAAAACCATACTCAAGTAAATATACTATTACTTCCCAAAAAAATATAGCATGAGTAGAGCAAAACTACCTTTCCTTAGTACTATTCAGTGTACGAGTAAAAAGTAAGTAGTGAGTATTATGCTGTGAATGTTATTACACCTTATGCACTGCAAATTAAAAATGTAGCTAACAGTGTCATTCTCTTTTATGGATTTTTCTCAATATATATATTTCTCCAACAGCACTAAAAATGCAGGACTGTAATATTTGAAAATGCAACCAACAATCAGGTAACATTTATGACAACTATTCCGTAGAGGTCTTCTTACAGGTTAGTAAGTACTGTAAAAAGGTTGCAAATTATTGTAAATTAATAATTTAACGTAAACAGATCAGACTGTGGCACAAATTAGAAAATTACACTGTAGTGAATATAACATGCGCTAACTGAGAAGTATATCAAAATTAATGCAGACTTGCAGAGATTTTAATGTAGGGGTCAAGAACAAGCTTATGTTTTGAATTTGTTGTTCAGTTTTATATTGAGCTGATTCTCAATTTGTACTGTTCAGCTCGTTCAGGTGTAAACAGCTGCCTGGCACAACTAAGAAGACGCTCACATGCTGCAGAGGCAGGCAAGGGTGTGTTTAGTTTGAGGCTTAGCTTTTTCACCACAGGAAACAAGTAAAGCAGACCCATCTCTTCTGAGGCACAAGCCAAGTATCCATCCAATTCAGATGCAGTTGAGGATGGAACAGTCTTAATGGAAAAAAAGAAGTAATCTTCGTCAGAGGCATCATGTTGTGATTTACTTTGCTGCGTGCCCTTGATGACATCAAGATGATGCAGGATGTAATCCAAACATACCATATACATAAAATACAAACATTAATAATAACTGTGGATAATGCTGGTTAGGTAGGCAAGTTAATAAATATTGAACTAATAGCTTAACTCCACACAAACCCATACACAGTAGTGGAACAGTTCCAAGTGGAGTAAGCTAAATATATCCATGACTCCTGACATAAAAAAATGCTGCATGTTCTCTCTCTTTAACTGAAATTTTCATAATATTCATTCATGTACAAAATATTAGGAATATTTTACCTGCTTTTACAATGTGGGCCTTATCTGCCCATGGCGTTTTGAATTTTGGAAGAAGAACTGCAGCACTGATGAGTTCTAGGTCTTCCATAAACTCCCCAAAGCGCTTTGCAGACCCTGCTGCAGAACATGAATAAGGAGAAGACATACCTTGAGCTCCATCTTTATGAGCTTGGAATAAAGAAGGTAGAGGGTGGGAAGCAACCCATCTGAGTCAGTTAACTTTTGTTGACTCTGTTCGCCATACACCTTAAAGGTTTTAATAAAATTCGATGGACTTGTTGGAAAAGGGATCGGAGGACTCAAATGCAGTCAAAAAAAGAGAAAGTTTTCTTACTTAGATTTTTTGTCTTGATTCCAGACAAAATATCTAAAAATTCTTAAATCAAGAAGGATTTTCTAGACAATTAAAAATTATTGTCTTTTGCTTAAAACAAGCAAAATTATCTGCCATTGGGGTAAGCAAAATAATCTTATATAATCTTACATAATCTCAGACAACTGGATTATTTTGCTTACCCCATTGGCAGATTATTTTGCTTGTTTCAAGCAAAAACTCACTTGATTTTAACTTATTTTTTTCTGGAAACAAGAAAATATTTTTGACTTTTTAGATATTTTGGCTAGAAACAAGACAAAAAAATCTAAGTAGGAAAAGCATTTTTTTCAGTGAAGTTTTGACATGCCCTGACATTTGTGCCTTTTTCAGTATCTTAAAACATATTAATGGCTAAAGTCTGATTACATTGTAATCAGCACACATTGGGCTACAATAATATGTAAGAAACATGAATGTACATGTTTTTGTTTTTGAGAAAACAACGTTTATGCGTGTTTCACGAGTTCCCTCTCACAGATAATAAACTGAGCGAAAGGTTGTGCGTATTTGGCGTGCTGTCCGGGAGAGGGCCTCGAGCTCGGTAGTCATTCCCGAGCCCGGGCCTCTCCCCCGCCCAGGGGGAGGGGTCCGAGCTCAGCACTGGCCCGAACCCTATAGGCGCTCCCCCCAAAGGCTGGATGTGAGGAGACGGGGTGGAGGAGGGGCGTTGACAAGACAAGAGATGATGAAGGTAGGAATGTTGTGTTATTTATAGGGATTTTTCCTGTGCTGATTGGATAGGGAGAGTGATTGTTAAGGGTGAATTGGCCGTGTTAATTATCTGTGTGAGCTCCTCCCGAAACTTGTTAATAAAACATCACTTAGTGAAAAACGAAAAAAAAATTAAGTCACTGAAATAAGGCCATGAAACGCATACAGAACATTTGTTTACAAGACTTTTGAGAACTGGATGTGGTAGGCTAGAGTTTTTTTACAGAATGATGTGAAAATCTTAAACAATATATTGATGTACATTTTCTAAAACATGTTTTGTGATCGAAAGGGAATATGCAAGAGAGTGACAATAGCCCATGAATATTTATTGATTCACACCTGAGAGACTAGAACCCTCCCCTGATGGCCCATCAATGAGACTGTGACTGTCAGGTAAGAAACAATGTGAGAAGACTCAAAGACTGGAGTTTTCTGGAGTCTTCGAACCTGTGTGTATGCCTACTGTGAAATTACCACATCAAACGAGACGTGCTAACATGGATGCAGCTATGAAGCCGCAGGGTTTGCTTCAGGGCAGGGGCATTGCTAGACCCTTTTTACTGGGGCACGTGCCCCAGTGAAAATCTGCTGTGCCCCAGTAAAATCTCAAATTTGAGTTATAATTTACTTTGATAATCCCGAAATAAAGACATTAAACTATATGCAACAACTGAATTGACGCTTCTAAAAGCAACGCAGTTTAACCGAAGACTATGCACGCAGATATCCATGCCCGTGCGCGTCTGTATTTAACTGCAACGCGCACGTCGCGCAGACTTTTACGCAGAGGTACATGCAGTGTTGGAATATTTGGTTACACAAGTTTGTATAGTTAATTGTGTTGTAAATGCAATTGTCAAGCAGTTTGTGATGCATTTCGGAAACAGGAGATGAGCCCCTGGTCTAATGTGCCACCTGGCTTGAGAAACCCGTTCTCAAAGACTTACTTTTAGTCATTATTTGGGTAGCACACATATTCTGAATGCCTTCGGCAGAATTCAAATTAGCCATTTTAATCTAGATTAATCTAGATTAATTCCAAGATTACAGTGAGATTAATCCAGATTAAAAAAATTAATCTATGCCCACCACTATTTAAAATGCATATACATATCATAGATATATTGATCATGCCTCTGTGTTGTGTATTCGCTGAGTTTCAGTTCATTTATTGTCGTGTTTCTGAATGAAGATCACGGAGACCAACGTCGCAAAATCACCATGTTTTTTTTTTTGTTGTTATTATGAGTGTATAGAAATAAAAGTAGGTCCTTTACAGATTTGATTGATTTACTGCTCGTATCTGTACAATCAGAAATGATGGAGTAATTGAAGTTCCTTTTGGGGTTATCAATGAAACAGCCACAAAACACGCGGGCACGTTTGTCGACCCCAGAGAGTTAATGCCTCGCCTAAGGATCCTGGACACAGTGCAGAAGTCAGAGAAGCAAAAAATCATTAAGCACAGCCATAAAGCACTAAACACATAAGACATACCCACGCCGAAAGAAGAAAAATACAGGAAATAAATAGGCAGCGGAAATGAGTAACAGGTGTGGGATGATGGAGCGCACAGCTCTGTGAGTAGTGCTGATTGCTGCACCACATGAGGGCGACAATGACATGATCAAAACAAACACCACATGCAACTGACAGTGACATCACACAGGTGAAATGGCAGGATGGAGTCAAAGAAGTTACAGAAGTTACATCCCTCCCAGGGATGCCCCCTGGCATCTCTGGAAGACTCACCATGACACCGGTGGAATTGGTCTATGAGAGCACGGTCCAGTATGTCACAACCCGGAATCCATTGATGCGCCATCTACGGCCACCAAAACCATTGCTTAATCAGTGATAGTACGAGCAGCTCCCAGGTGGCAAGCTAGTCTTGAAGAATGGCCCCACTGAAGGACGCCGGCCTAGAAACAAACAACAGGCCCTCTGGGCATCTGGGGGGATAGTGACGCTGCCTAGCGCCTCGCTGATTCTGGATTCCACCTCCTAGGTGACTACCGCAACCACCCGGCTGGGTGGCAAAAAGCCGTGAGAGCGCATTGGGTTTACCGCTCTTACCCCCAAGGTGATAGGAGATGTTAAAGTTAAAACGCCTGAAGAATAGAGCCCAACGGTCCTGTCGTGAATTTAGTCTCTTGGTGGAACGGATGTACTCGTGTTTTTTATGGTTGGTCCAAACCAAAAAAGGAACCCCTGCACCCTCCAGCCAGTGGTGCCATTCCTCCAATGGCAATTTAACAGCCAGTAACTTCTTATTCCCGATGTCGTAGTTCCGTTCCGAGGGGATAAGATGATGAGAGAAAAAGGCGCAAAGGTGTATTTTGTCATCAGCGAGTGATCTCTGGGACAAAATCGCCCCCCACTCCCACCTCTGACACATCCACCTCCACTACGAATTAGCAAGACGGGTCCAGGTTCTTAAGGATGGGGGCTGAAACAAAGCGCCCTTTTAATTTGTCAAAGGCCTCCTGAGCCTGTTCTGACCAACAGAAACGCCTTCGTGTGGAGATGAAACTAGTCAATGGCAGGTCGATTTGGCTAAAACTGCCTGTAAAAATTGGCAAACCCCAGAAATCGCTGGACAGCTTTACAATTATCTGGGGTGGACCAATTAACAACGGCTTCTACTTTGGCGGGATCCATTCGAATGCCCTCTGGCGACAAAATAAACACCAGGAATGGAACTGACCATGCATGGAACTCACACATCTCCACCTTGGCGAATAAACGATTCTCTAGAAGCCACTCTAACACTCGCCTGATGTGCTGGCCGTGATCACGCGCATTCTGGGAGAAGATCGGGATGTCGTTGAAGTATACAAATACAAACCGCTTGACCATGAGAGTTTGAAAGTGAAAAGGGCATGACCAGATATTCGAAGTGACCTGTAGGGGTGTTAAAGGCGGTCTTCCATTCGTCCCCCTTCCTAATCTGAACTAGGTTATAAGCATTGCATAGGTCTAACTTTGTAAAGATGGTTGCCCCCTGTAAGAGTTAGAAGGCCGAAGACATCAGCAGCAAGGGATGACTGTTCTTGACCATGCTGTCATTCAGCCCCCGATAATCAATACAGGGATGGAGCGAACCATCCTTCTTGTTCCTTGACTCTTAGCTTCACAGTTGGTCTGGATATGACTCTACAGCTACATTTTTTGCTTGAAGTTCAACTATGGTAAAGGGCTGAAAACTTTCACAGACAAACTCATCTACAAGCCTGTCAATTGTAGACAAGCAACCTGCATGCATGACATGGAGTGGTCTTTAATCTTTGTCTGTTTCACAGCTGTATCACACCTCTGTTCTTATGATTTTTCTTTCAAGACACATTCATTGTACTGCTTTCGTTTCGTTTCATATTTCGGACCACTCATAAAAACTGATAAAAACCACTGAACCAAATCACCTACCCTGCCCTGAAGGTTGAAGGGTGGATGTAACCTCACTGGAGTCCCTCTTCAATGTACTCCTCCATGGCCTTCTGTTCAGGTATGGAAAGAGAATATATTTTGCCACGTGAATCTGTGACATTTGCCTTGTTTTTTGTGAATTTCTGTTAATGTCTAGTTCAGCTAGGAAACTCTTCGTAGCAAATGTTCTGTGGTCTGTCATAGCTTACACTGTAATGGTTAATTACATTATTACATTGACTCCATCAACAAACTGGACAGCAGGATTTTAGCACTCGAATATGCTCAAGCAAACTCCTTGACTTGCCATGTCAACACTTAACATCCTGTTACATAATTATTGACATCACACAGAGGTTTTGCCTGGCTTCAGCTCTTCCAGTTTCTACAAGCGACACTGTTTATTCTGCCTTAATCCTAATCTGTTCTTTTGGACTGATGGATAAGCGCAAAGTACTATACACTGTGGTGATGTCTTTAGTGTATTAAATAAGTGTGACTTCAGACTATCTGAAAGCCTTACCCTAGCCAAGTTTAATGTGGCCTTTGGAGTTTATAGGTACACTATTTGTGAGGTGTATTCTAAAAGATCCGTTGAGTTGAATCTATAGCCATTGTTTCTGATTTGGCCATTAAATATCATATTACTCCTTTTTTATTTTTAGCCAAATCAATGCTTTTCACTCAGTTCCAGACTGGACTGACCAAGGGCTAATCGGTAAGCACTTTACCCATCAACAAGTCATCACCTATGCCATATATTGCTTACTCTCACAAGATCCCCTTTACCACTTCAGAAAAGATGAGCACAGAATATTTTTTTTAAATTTGTATTCATTTAAACAAGTATGTTTATTCTTATATTAGCTGCAAATTTGTGCATTGGCGTAGTCATCCCAGAGCCGCTTGGCCCCGCAGGTAAAAACTGTGTCCAAGAAAATTAACAGCTATTTACTTTAATCAACATGCAAGAATATTCTAACAATGTTTCTAAGCATCCAAATAATTTGGTTATTTTGGTCTCCTGTGTGGTTTCCATATTTTTCTCATATTCCAAAAGACCTCTTCACATTTTTATATCTAGACTATTATATTTATCCAAATCGGTTTCGGACCTGCAAGATCTGTTCCCTTCCGGAGGGAACTCTACGCTGCGTCCTGGTTCAGGACACTATGGGAACTGCCTTCAGCGTGACCGGTTCTGAAGCTCTTATAAAACAACGACAATGAACTTGACATTGACCGGCGCCAGCCCATGACGTCATTAACAAGGCACCTACTAGTATAAAAGGGCGCTTGTGAATACATCAACCATCTTTTTGTTCTTCAGCCTTACCTTGTTCTAAGCTCGAGTAGAATGATAATTCCTAGAGTATACAGTTCAGCAAGTGTGCAGAATCCGTGTCAGAGAAATCTGACACCAGATGACGTGCGCAGCCTGTTTGTTATGTGTTTGGGTGTGAGCACGCGCGCTCTGTTCTTGAGAGTGCAGAGCGCGTTCATCGTGAGAGTTTCTCTCTAAGGAAACTCCGCTCTCGTTTGTCCCCTTTTCCGAGGGAATCGGGACATTTATCTGCCCTACGCGGCTCGGGTCCCGTTGCAGCCGAGGCTGCACGGAGAATGAGCCCGAGGTGGTTACAGATGAAGCGCGTACATGAGTTGAGAGATGTGTAATCTCTCACGCTCGTCAGCCGCTGACGAGGGCGAGCTGCGGGCGAAGGATGTATTATTTTCTGACATCCTTTGATGCAGCAGCAAGTGCTCTACTGGTTTTAGCCAGGTAAGCAGGATGTGGCTGTTATGGGCGAAAAGTGATTTTCTGAGCTCTCACAGCCTGCCTGCCCCGCGTATGATGAGCTGTTGTCTGTTATGAGCCGCGCTGCGGTCTGCTTGATCTGCGGTGAAAGCACGTGCAGGGGGAGGTTGCTCATAGCAATTTATATGAGCAATTTCACCCTGACCATAACAGACCAGTCCCCATGTACATCCCATTCCCTCCTGATGGGCATGGGATAAACCGATAAACCATATTCAGCCGCGCTCATCTATATCAGCATGTTAGTTATGCTGGTGCAGAGTGAGTGCGTGAGTATGGCGGGGCGTCGATGCCATCGCCTGAGGATATGCTTGCTGCCTCTCGGCGTGGGTGGCGTCGACACTGAGGGCATACGCGGCAGCGGGTCAGGCTGGTGCTGACTGCACGCAGTGGCAGTGTTGCAGGCGTACCAGGCTGATCTGCTGGAGGATGAAGACCCGTGGAGATGGCTGAGCTGTTTCACACCACAGGCTTGTAGGTGAATTTTGGCAAACATCGGGGAGAAAGATGAGTGCTTTCTCCTCGATGCGCCAGTCTCGCCTTCCGAATTATTCTGTACATCCGTTGTCACGATGTTCGACTAATTCAGGGAGGCGGAGGCGTGCTCAGCGGCTAATAGATCCCTTAGATCCTTTGAGTCTGTTATTTCTCACCGGTCCTCATCTCCACCCGAACGCAGGGGGAGCCTGGCCCCTCCTGGCCTGCGGGCTGGAGGCAGGGCCAGGCGGTTTGTGTGGCCACTCGAGACCCTCCTCCTGGGAGGGGTAGGTCTCAGAGGAGACGTGATGTGTGTTATGGGAGATGGGATCGTAGGAAAACGATCCTCTCCCTTCTCCCTCACGTCGTGCGGCTGCCCGCCCCTTTTTTCCCCCTAAGACTCTGGGGCTGGGCTGATGATAGATTGATAAATTCAATCCGTTGGCCCGGTACATGAACTGACACATAGGTGGTTGTGTATATATGTATATGTACGTATTCTTTGTCTACCAGCTCCGCTTGGGTGAGACTTTAGTATTTGAGCTACTGAGCTCCTAAGGTCCCTAAGTGTCGAGTGTAGCCAGGTCTTCCCTCGTTTGTGAGTTAGTGTCCAAGACCTCCACTCGTAAATAACTCCGGTAGGGGTTAGGCGTTGTCAGGCTTCCTCCCATTCTGAGAGTTATCCTCTGAAGCCTCCACTGCTTTGAGCTCGGCTTAGGCATTATTTATACCTGCATATGCATGTCTACACACCTACTGGGTGTGGCAGTCTACCCCGTCCCGTGGTAAGAGTCCCTCAAGACTCCGCTCGTCTGAGTGTTAAGACCGGGAGAGTTGGGTAGGTTCCCCACCCTCTTTTTAAAAAAAAAAAAAAAAGAAAAGATAGGAGCAACCTAGGGTTGAGCGCGTGGGCTGCCTCTCTTTGTGAGTCAGTGCACTGAAGGCCCCGCTCCCCAGGGCCCTGTCTAAAAGGAAAGAAAGAAGTTTCTTTAGTGAGAGAGGAAAGTTTAGGAACCCCCACCCCCCCTAAGCGTGAGGATTTTTTCAGGCCTCCTCTCTCTGAGAGTTGCGCTGACGAGATTCCCCTCTATGGAGGTTCTTGTCTAGGCTGATTTCTCACACTTCTATCAGATTTGGGCAGTTCTGGTAGCTGGTAGGCTCTCGTGAGCCTCGCTCCCCACCGAAGCGTACAATGTTAGGTCCTCCTTGGCGGAAGCCCTGGTCTGGACCTCCAGGTTTCACCTTTTAACCCTGTATAGGCGCTTACAGCTCTGTCCAGATAGCATTTAGGGGGTTGAGTGTAGTAGGTCTCCCCTCATTATTAATGAGCTTTGTTGGTTAGCACCTCCACTCCTAGACTTTCCTGCCACGGTGAGCGTTGTCAGGGTGCTGCAGGCTTCCTCTCGATTGAGAGTCCTTCTGTAGGAGCCTCCGCTCTTCGCTGCTGCTGATCAGACCTCCTTTCGCCTAGTGGCGTCATGATGTAGGTTGGGCGATTGGTCTTCCCCATGGTTTAGACTTAGAATGGTTAGATGTGTTCTCCTGCATGAGAACCGTCCAGTTGCAGCCTTCGCTCCCCTCAGTGCTCCGCTTACAAGTACATACTCGTGGTATTTAGCTGGTAGGCCTGCTTAGGCCTCGCTAACTGCTGTGCTCTGTGCTTTGAGCCCTCTGCCAAAGCTGAGTATTGTTAAGGCTCTCTCTTTCCAGACTTGAAGCCTCCACTCTACAGAATCCTGTGATGTGGGTTCATGTACTTGTAGCGTTGAGTGTAGCCAGGTCTCCCCTCAGTGGGATTTTCGTAAGACCTCCACTCTCGAGCATCTCTCGCTAGGGACTATTAGAATACCTCTCACCAAGACTGAGTGTTGTCAGGCTTTTTCTCTCTGTGAGATTCATTTCAAAGCCTCCACTCTACAGGGCCCTGCTCTCAGCATTTGGGCCCTGTTGTGAGTCCCGGTATTCTCTAAGCGTTGAGTGTAGCTAGGTCTCCCCTCACTAAAATATTTGGGTGAGATCTCCACTCCATAGAGCTAGGAGATTGAGCGTTGCTAGGCTTCCTCTCATCCGAGGGTCTCTGTGAAGCCTCCGTTCCCCTGAAGCTCCGCTTCTGGTACTTTCTGACGTGAGTGTAGCTAG
The DNA here is from genome assembly GCF_049309525.1 of Garra rufa. Classification (NCBI taxonomy): domain Eukaryota; kingdom Metazoa; phylum Chordata; class Actinopteri; order Cypriniformes; family Cyprinidae; genus Garra; species Garra rufa. The sequence continues at coordinate 48,715,595 of NC_133362.1, forward strand.
ATCTCCCCTCACTGAATATTTGGTGTGAGATCTCCACTCTTTAGAGCTCGGAGGTTGAGCGTTGTCAGGTGTTCCTCTCATTCTGAGAGTCTCTGTGAAGGCCTCCGTTCCCCAAAAGCTCCGTTTTTAGTACCTCCAAGCGTGAGTGTAGCCAGGTCTCTCCTCACTTAGAGTGTTGAGGCCTCCACTCGTAAAGAGCTGACGGACTGAGCATGGTTGGGCTTCCCCTTTGTTGAGGCCCCCGTTCTCCAGAAGCTCCGCTTCCAGTCTTTCCCCTTCCAGGCGTGAGTGTAGCCAGGTATCCCCTCACTGAAGGGTTATTTGAGACCTCCACTCCTAAGAGCTAGTGGATTGAACGTTGTCAGGTTTCCTCTCTTTTTAGAGAGTCTTCTGTGAAGCCTCCGTTCTCCAGAAGCTCCGCCTCCAGTACTTCTAGGCGTGAGTGTAGCCAGGTCTCCCCTCACTGAAGGGTTATTTGAGACCTCCACTCCTAAGAGCTAGTGGATTGAATGTTGTCAGGTTTCCTCTCTTTTTAGAGAGTCTTCTGTGAAGCCTCCGTTCTCCAGAAGCTCCGCCTCCAGTACTTCTAGGCGTGAGTGTAGCCAGGTCTCCCCTCACTGAAGGGTTATTTGAGACCTCCACTCCTAAGAGCTAGTGGATTGAACGTTGTCAGGTTTCCTCTTTTTTTAGAGAGTCTTCTGTGAAGCCTCCATTCTCCAGAAGCTCCGCCTCCAGTACTTCTAGGCGTGAGTGTAGCCAGGTCTCCCCTCACTGAAGGGTTATTTGAGACCTCCACTCCTAAGAGCTAGTGGATTGAATGTTGTCAGGTTTCCTCTCTTTTTAGAGAGTCTTCTGTGAAGCCTCCGTTCTTCAGAAGCTCCGCTTCCAGTACTTTCAAGCGTGAGTGTAGCCAGGTCTCCCCTCACCAAAAGGGTTTGTGTTTGAGACCTCCACTCTTACAGAGCTCCGAAGCTCTGCTACCAGGCTTTGCTGTCGCCTGTGATAATGATATGGTGATTCCCTCGCTACGCTCTGGGCACCTCCTCAAATCCACAATAGTGGTGAGTACTCACGCGAAGCTTTGAGCACTCCTTAAAACCCACGTGAAGTGGTAAGTGCACACGCAAGTCCTTGGGCACTTTCTGAAATCCACATGAGTGGTAAAGATTCCCCCCGAAGGTTGGGTTCTTTTCTAAAATCCTATATGGTATGGGTTACGCAGTATTTCTCCGTTCCCATTCTAGAGTTGGTTCTAAAAACCCCTGGGTTTTTCCAACTCCACTGCAGACAGCACTACTTATAGGATCGAGTGTCGCTAGGCTTCCTCTCATCTAGAGAGTCTTCTTGCAGAAGCCTCCACTCTCCTGAGAAACTCCACTTAGGTGGCTCTATTGCTTAGGCTCCTGGAGCCTCATGAATCACCTCCAGTGTTGAGTGTAGTTAGGTCTCTGACCTCCACTCCCAGAGTTCCCCGCAAGCACAGAGTGTTGCCAGGCTTCCTCTCGTCTAGAGAGTCTGTTTGGAGCCTCCGCTCTTCAGAACCTCCGCTTAGTATGAAGACTTAAGGGTAAGCTTCACTACTTTCTCTAGCGGTGAGTGTAGTTAGGCCTACTCTCGCTTAGAAGTATCAGGCCTCCACTCCTAGGAGTTCCGTGCTTGGGTGGCCGAGCTAGCTGTGACGTCGGCCCAAGCGATTCTCGCTGGTAGTGGGGAGTGATGTTCCTTCTTGACTCCTCAATCAGTCAGTTGTTCACTTACTCCTCAGCATGGCGGCGTTGGTATATCGTTCCCATAGTGTCCTGAACCAGGACGCAGCGTAGAGTTCCCTCCGGAAGGGAACGTCTCAGGTTACGTAGGTAACCCTAGTTCCCTGAGGACAGGGAACGAGACGCTGCGTCTCGTAGCCATGCTTCGGGCCCCACTTACGTCTCCATCAGACAAAAAGATGGTTGATGTATTCACAAGCGCCCTTTTATACTAGTAGGCGCCTTGTTAATGACGTCATGGGCTGGTGCCGGTTAATGTCAAGTTCATTGTCGTTGTTTTATAAGAGCTTCAGAACCGGTCACGCTGAAGGCAGTTCCCATAGTGTCCTGAACCAGGACGCAGCGTCTCGTTCCCTGTCCTCAGGGAACTAGGGTTACCTACGTAACCTGAGACGATTTCTATTAATCTAATATCTTAAAATTCTCTATTCTCGAAAGTCTCTATTCTCTCCACCATCTCTGATGTAATCAGCCTGGTTTTCTTTACATTAGTGCTGTTTTGGACTGATCGTTTGAATGCATTTGCTTACTGGATCATTAGACTTAAAACTTTCCTGGAGTTTAGCAGCTTGTAATTATATAATTGACTTTTGCATTAATTGCGTTATATTATTTTGACATGTTGAAGATTTTTTAATTAATCACATGTGTCTGCAGCTTATACAATATCTCTGTTTTGTTAAGTTGAATGTACGATACTTGGCTATTAAATGAGCATCGAGGATCTTTCAAAGTGTGAATATAGCTATAGTGTGCTGGCGGTTTGTCCCTTCATGCTCTAAATATAACATAAATACAATGCATGCTAAGAGGAAGTGATGTACACTAATATGTAGTGCACCAATTGAGGGCTATTTTGATATCAAACATCAAACTTAAGTACATGGGATAATTAGGGAACGCAGGTGCACATAATGACTAATTAGACTAGGACAGGAACAGGACCAAATAAGGGCACACAGGAACAGAAACAGGGGCGAAAACACAACAAAACAGGTCCATGTTCCTGACAGGTTTGCCTATGAATTAATGCCTTTTCTAATGGGATTTATGTGTCTGTTTCGGAGTCAATTAACCCTTGTGCGCTCCTCATTTGGGAGTCACACTCATGCTCCTCACGGTCAAAAGTGACCGGACACCTGAAATGTAACTTTTTTTTTTCTTCAGTAAAACCAATCTAATATATTTTTGTTCCATAATATTTTTTCTTTTTTCCTTTGTAATTTTAGAGAATTTTATGGTACTAATGATTATTTATGCAATAATTATGATCTATTTTTTCCACTGAAAATAGAAAAAAAATTAAAAATCCTAATTTTTAAAAATTATTTTTCAATGAATGCAGTATTTCAGATTAAAATAGAGTATAGGCCTTCCAAATCATTTTTTTGAAGACAGATTAGCACCACCTGGTGGGAGCACAGGAAGAAAAATAAGCAATTTCACAGTGTAACCACTAGAGGCCTGTATAGACATCAATAGAGATGCTAGTGAATTCCCAATTTGTTTTAGACATAATTGCTTACTTATATAATAAGTAATGGACTTTAAAATATATTCAGACATTCTCAAAGAGTACTTTTTGTGAAGTTTTAGATATTTTCTTCTTATAAATAATGATTTCAAATTAATTTTTGCATTATGATTATAGTCAATCCTAAACGGCACTGCACTGACAAACCCAAGAGGCAGTGCTTGCTTCTCATCACTGTTTACTGCAGATTTCAAATTAATTTCCAGTGTGTGTCAGTTTTGCCCACTGCTCTGAGCTTTTTTCTGCATTGTTACTGAATTATTGAATTAATTTGACATACTGTACTCCTAAAACTTTGCTTTGTTACAGACAGCAGTTTATAGATGTGTGTTTGTATGTGTGTGTGTGCGTGTTTGTGCGTGTGTGTGTGTTTATTTTTCAGTCTTGATGTTTTAGAGTGTCACCACTTCACTGCTGTGAGCTTTTTCTGCATTATGACTGAATTATTGAATGGATTTCACATATTCTCAAACGTTTGCTCTATTACAGACACAGTAGTTTTATTGATGTGTGTGTGTATAAGTGTGTGTGTGTGCGCGTCTGTGTGTGACTGGATGTGTCTAAATCACACTCCTGATGTTTTATAGTATCATCCCTTCACTGCTGTGTACTTTTTTTTAGTTTTGTGTCTGATTTGTCGATTGTGCACACAGTTAATCTCTGAATTGCTGTGTTTTTGTCTTTTTCCCATTCATTTCCTATGGTCGGTCATTTCTGACCGAAGAGCATGAGTGTGACTATTTTTTTTACGCCCACTTAGCCTTTTCGAATGATGTCGTAATTTTTTTTCTGTGTTCACATTCCCAGTGCCATAAAAGTCACCAAGTTTCATATCATTCCGATGAAGCTGTGATTTTTAAAAAATTTAAATGTAAAATGTTCCGGTCAGAAATGACCGAGGAGCGCACAAGGGTTAAGTGACTTCCGATGGGCCATAAAAGCTATCTTATCTGGCTGAGGTGGTTATCAGTGGCCAGGAGTACTTTGTTGCTCCTCCTCTGGCATTTATGACAGCCTGAATTCTTCAGGGCACTAATAAAAAACAATATTCTTCATCAAGCTGTTTCCAACTTGAATTGAGGTTGACAGATCAGCTTTGCAAGATGGAGTCTTGTCATGGACCAGTTTTTATTTTATTTCCACCATACATTTTCAATCAGATTGAGATCTGGACTGTGTGCTGGCCATGTCATTGAGCTGATATGCCTTTCCTAAAGATAAGCTTTAACACTCTTTGCTCTGTGGCAAGGTGCATTATCATACTGACATCATCACCAAACTTTTTTTCTATTGATGGAATGAGAAAAGTGTCCAAAGTTTCAATGTTTTGACTGTTGAGGTAAGAATAGCAATTTCGCCTGGTCTTTTACCTGACATGCAACCCCATATTATAAATGAGTTGGGAAATTTGATTGTTTTCTTCAGGCAGTCATCTTTATATATTTCATTAGAATGGCACAGGACAAAAGTTCCAGCATCATCTCCTTGTCCATTGCAAATTTTAGAAACAGCTGACAGGGAAAATCCAACTTTTTTTGCCACACTCCATGATGGATTTCCATCTTGAACGCGTTTTATAATCCTTTCCATCATTTTAACTGACAGCTTTCTTGTTGGGGACATGTTTCCTTACAATTACCAAAGTTCAACAGCTTGTTAAGGTCTGTAAGCACTCTCTTTTAACCGCTGGCTAATTAGCCTTTTAGACATGTTTAGATATTTGTTTCAGAAATACAAATTACAAGCTGATTCCATTTTTTCCCCTCAACATTGAATGATTCTATTTTTTCCTCTACTTGATATGGAAAATAATTTTCCGTTAATTCAACTATTTTAATTTTATTTGTTTGAGGTACGTATGTTTCACATAACCAGAATCTTGAATAATTAAACAAAAATTGTTTTGTGCAGTATCTGTGATTGGTTTATTTCTTGAACATCTTCTAAGTGTAGTGATTCCATATTTTTTGCCAGGGGTTGTAGTAGACTACAGTAATCTGAATGATTGTGGATCACCATCTAGAGTTAAACACAACAGCCCTAGATGTCAGCAGTGTGCATGATAACTAGATGAGGCCTAGTGACAGATTCCCTGTAAAGACCTCGTCAACGAGGTGGCCATTGGCACAAATCCTGTGATGTAGTCAATCTTCAAGTGGAATAAACTGGATGGGTGTTCTAAGTGATGCCAAGCCACAATCTGACATGTTTTGCAGCCTGGAATAAAACCACACCATGCTGGTCTCGTCTAGACAGAAAAAACTGGCCCCCCAACTGAGCCTGGTTTCTCCCAGATGATTTTAGTCACCAATGGAGTTTTGGTTCTTTGCCACTGTTACCTTTGGCTTGCGTAGTTTGGGACACTTAATATTTGGCAAAATAATGGACTTTTGTGCAAAGACACTACCCAGCAAGCAATTTTTAGTCTAAAAGACGTCTATTAGCTGTGAAACCACAGCCCAGACGTCTAGGCTAAAACAAGTTTGTATTTGGGCTGTCAGTGAAAATTTAAAAGACGTCTACACATATCCCAATATTAGACTAGTCATCAATTAAAAAATTTAAAAAAAAAAAAAAACATAAAACCTTGTAAACGCTGCTGAGTTTGCTTACAGGATGGAATATCATACATCTAACTAGTCATATTGCCAAAAATGGCATGCAACCAAATTCAAGGTTATTTGGGCTGGAAGTGGGTTACACATAGCCGTATCGGGTTTACAGTCAACCCAGACGGTGAAATGACGACTATTGCTCACTGGGTAGGCTCGTTTGAGATGAGCAAAATCTGCACAGAACCGATCACCGGTAATCACCGCGAGATGCATGCCAGTTAGAAAAGTGTCCGAGTTACGTCCGACTTGCTCTGATGTCATGCTGATGTGTGGTAAAAAACGCTGACCAAAAGCATGATGGGAAATGACTGGCTGACGACACAGCTTCATGCTCATTGGTTCAGACAACTGTGATGTTGCATTTTCTTCTAAAAAGCACTGTAAAAAAAATCTTGACTTTTAAAATGTTATATTTTTTATCTGATTTCCTGTGATTATGTATTTAAATTATGCATGCATATTCCCAAACAATTTGACAGTGCGAGCTCTGTGTGAGATATGTGATTGTTGTCATATTTCTATAAAAATCTAAGTAAAAATTGATGATAAACACACTTTTCATGGAATTAAATAGCAAGTACTCTGAGTGTCTTATTCATCAGATTTATTTTCATATAAAAGCAACAGAACTGCAATCATATCATATTTATTAGCAACACAGTGCATGAGTGTGAATAAAGCGATATCCACCTTTGATCTCATAGTTATCTGTTCCACTTCAAAGGTCAGAACTGTCCGTCTTGACTGTGCTTATTTTACTCCTCCCCTCACTGCAGCTGCCTACTCTAGTCTAAATTTCAGGCGAGACGAGGCGCATCTCAAACAAGCCTACTAAGTGTGTTTTCACACCTGCCTCATTTAGTTCGGTTGAATCGCACTAGAGTTCCCTGGTGAAAAAAATAGCTAAAACCAGCCTAGGCTGGTTGGCTGCTTTTAGCTGGTCATAGCTGGAAGGCAGGCTGGTTTTAGAGGGGTTTTGTCCACTTTTCCAGCCTGGCCAGGCTGGTCTCAGCTGATCAGGCTGGGAAACCACCAGCTAAAACCAGCCTGACCAGCCTGGGAGACCAGCCACTTCCAGCTAAACCAGCTAAGACCAGCCAACCAGCCTAGGCTGGTATTAGCTGTTTTTTTTCAGCAGGGTTCGTTTTCCCTCTTGGTGCGGTTCGTTTGGGCAGGTGTGAATGTAGCAATCGCACTCCGGTGCGCACCAAAAGCGGACCAATGAAGCGTACAAAGACCACCTCTTCGAAGACTGGAGCAGTTCATTTGTGTTGAGAACATCGACAACTCGAACAAACCCAATCGCAAAAAGTACTGCGCCTTTTTGGACTAATCATTTGTTGACCTTGTTCTGGACCAAATGAACCGAACCACAGATGAAAAAGCACCCTAAGAGAACTGAACTGGATGATGACATTACTAAATCAATGATCAATTAATGTAAACTGAAATGTTTACTATTGTCCTCTTTTAGAGCTGCTTTACAGCAGAACTGAATTCACTAAAAACTTTCATACTAAAATTTATTCTAAATTTCTGGAAAAAAAATATACAAACAACTGAAAGCACCTACATAGGTTCATCTGCCTGTTCCATGTTTTACATTGTTGTAGTTTGGTTTAGCGTTAGGCTTACTGGCTGCGTCGTTAAACAAATGCTGTATAGCAACAGAGCTCTTGGACATGCGGCAGTATTGGACACTTTGGAAGTGAAAATGGGGTTGCTCGTAATGCTGTCCTGTTCAAGGATGATAATGCATTCAAACACACTGTTTAGATGCATGAGTGGCTTTATGAGCACTAGGAGGAGGTCAAAGCATTCTGACTCCACGTCATCTCTTAAAGACCTTGAGGCTGTTCTGCATGAGCAGTGCAGCAGCGTGTCACTACATGAACACCAAGAAGCTCTGAAAATATGCTAAAGGGAAAGAATGCTCCTGATTCTTAATTAATTACTGATATTAAATGTTTATATTTTTTTCTACTGTTTTTCTAAAACAAGCTAAACACATTAAACTGTGATGCACGCAAATGTTTGGATTATACATTTTTATTAGTAGTAGAAGACCATAGAGCAAAATCTGTACACAATTTCCTCTCATGACAGCTGTGACATTCTGCACATTGTGCTCCACAGTGGTGATTTCGTGATGTGTGCTCTGGAGTTTGTGGCCTTGCAGTGAAGTTTAGCTCAAGCACTGGATCCCATGTCTGGCCTAATGCAGCTTTAATTGACTTATTGATCACAAGCTTCCAGCCTACAGTCAATAGCCTGCTGTGAGGCAGACGGTCTCCTCCTACCAAGCTTGTTCCTCAATGAAACATATGACCCTCTGGCTGTATTCATTATTTAGTATAAACATGCTTAACCTACAGAGCACATATGTCAGAAATAAAGAGAAAATCGTTTTATATTTTATCATCCAAGCATTGTTACTTGAATTTGTGACGAGTTAATGATATTTTATTTTTTTCTGTAACCTAACTCTAAACATAAGCCTCACAAAAAACATTTTGCATTTTTATTTTATTATTATTATTATTATTATTATTTAAATCTTACTATGTTAATATGTCCATCATTGGGACAGTAGTTTAGAATTGTCCTCATAATGTAGGTACACAGACCTAAACCTGAGTACAAACGATATTATGAGAACACAAGCCTAACCTTCATAATGTGGGCCAAACACACTCACACACACACACACACACACACACACACACACACACACACACACACACACACACACACAATCACACACAATCACACACACACACACACACACACACACACACACACACACACACACACACACACACACAATCACACACACACACACACACACACACACACACACACACACACACACACACACACACACACACACACACACACACACACACTCACTCACTCACTCACTCACTCACTCACTCACACACACACACACACACACAATCACACACACACACACACACACACACACACACACACACACACACACACACACACACACACACACTCACTCACTCACTCACTCACTCACTCACACACACACACACACACACACACACACATGTTGGGTTTACATGTTTTATGGGGACATTCCATAGGCGTAATGGTTTTTATACTGTACAAACCGTATTTTCTATCGCCCTGCACCTACCCTATACCTAAACCTAGCCCTCACAGGAGATTGTGCACACTTTTACTTCCTCAAAAAAACTCATTGTGCATGATTTATAAGCCTGTTTCCTCATGGGGACCTGAGAAATGTCCCCACAAGGTCAAAATCTACTGGTATTCCTATCCTTGTGGGGACATTTAGTCCCCATAACGTGATGAATACCAGGTACACACACACACACTTTAGGTGAATAAGTTTAGTTTCTCATGCTAAAACGTCACAAAGCATCAGGTGTATTTTTGACTCTGATTCAACATCAAATTCGATCAATCAATCAATAGTAAAAGAGAAAAATAATTGTGATTTGCAAAGGCTTATGTAGCTTGCCTATTATCTTCTATTATTAAGGCACAGAGGAGATAAAGGCTGTAATTTAATTCTACACCTTGAACATTATGAATGATTTTTTTCCCACTCACATCCTGAATCTCAGCCTCAGCCATGCTATAGTATAAAGCTCCTAGGCAAGTCTGTAGAAAAAATGAACACATGTGGAAGAGAGACTAGCTATGAATCTCTAATAAAAGCTAAAAGATTCTCTTAGTATTTATCAGCATGCGGTCAAAGCTGCAGGAACTTTTTTTTTTTCTCAGATTGAGGTTATAGAAATATAAAAAGTTCTGTTTAGTACCATTAGCACAGTGCTACACCCGGCGACTTCACTTTATCTGTAATGCCTGTGAGGATCTTTTACACTTGTTATTTAGAGCTGCTCACAGCACAGAGGCTGCTGTGTTAAAGGGGTAAATTATTTATTAGTAGCTGTTGAATCTGGGCTCTCTGTACTTACAGTTTTTTACAGACGCTAGGACACATTTCTCAATACTTAGGTCACTTTTGCAAAACTCTTCACACAATTCTCCTAACCGACTTTCAGCTTGGCAAAGCAGTTCATTTCACATTCAAAATGCACTACAACTACCAAAACACTTTATTCAGGTCTCAAATAAACTCATTCTTCCAGAGCACTAGCAAAGGTTGACAGCCGACAAACACACTTTTTCACCCACAAAACAATGAGCTAAAAAACACTAACAACATGTAGCATTACACAGTGTTTTCTTGTGTAAAACAAGGACACATCTCTGTTTATAATTGCAATATATATTGTTTATAACTGCAATATATGTTACTGGAATGAATCAGACATGATGCAGAATTCGTCAATATTTTATGTTGTTTATTTATTTTTATTTTTTTGCACTAAGTACAGTTTTTTCCAATTGCTAACACACAATTTTTCAAACTAGTCTGGTTTTATCAAAATACTTAACACAATTCACAAAACCACACACCCAAACGGCAAAATACCTCATATATCCTGTAAAATGAAGCACTGCAACCGAAACTACACATAGCATTATCAAAATCAAACTTTTGCATGAAATGGCACACACTTCATTCATATTACCAGATTTTTGCCTAACCAACTACACACTCTTGGGCATAATGAAAAGCACCCCCATCTTTAGTATGCTTTGCCATAATACTAAAATATGTATCAGATTGCTCACATGCACAGAAATATGCAGATACACACACATCTTGTTGCAACATTTTTTTTTTTTTTTTCACTACAGTAAACAAGTCAGTGCAACATATGCACAGCAGATATATTGTAAGGAGTGAAATTATCTCCTCATGGCTGTAAGGAGTGAAATTATCTGCTCATGGAATTACAGTTTTTTACAGACGCTAGGACACATTTCTCAATACTTAGGTCACTTTTGCAAAACTCTTCACACAATTCTCCTAACCGACTTTCAGCTTGGCAAAGCAGTTCATTTCACATTCAAAATGCACTACAACTACCAAAACACTTTATTCAGGTCTCAAATAAACTCATTCTTCCAGAACACTAGCAAAGGTTGACAGCCGACAAACACACTTTGTCACCCACAAAACAATGACCTAAAAAACACTAACAACATGTAGCATTACACAGTGTTTTCTTGTGTAAAACAAGGAAACATCTGTTTATAATTGCAATATATATTGTTTATAACTACAATATATGTTACTGGGATGAATCAGACATGATGCAGAATTCATCAATATTTTATGTTGTTTATTTATTTAAATTTTTTTGCACTAAGTAATTCCAAAATACAAGAATTTGTATACACACCATCCACTGATACAGATACAATAGTAATGCTAATCTACTCGCATTTTTAGATTTGAAATACGTTTCAATAAAATATTGCTGTTGAATTTTGCTGTCTTATTCAGTTTTGTATTATGTTATTGTTTTGAACATAAGTTTAACAGTTTTGAAAACAGTATGTAAGCATGTGCAAAATGTCCTGTGCGTACAAAGATTTTTGTCAGTTGTTGTGTCTGAGTGAGAAAAGAATTCATGAAATTTGAGAGATGTAGTCATTAAATGCATTTTGTGCCAAAACAATGATAATTGATCCTCAGTTTAGCCCACATAGACTTCTGTTGTGCTCACTGTGTGAAGAGTTTTGCAAAAGTGACCTAAGTATTGAGAAATGTGTCCTAGCGTCTGTAAAAAACTGTAAAATACAGTACGAACAGATGGCATGCAACAAAACAATAAACCTAAGGGATCTTCAAAGAAGCCCAAACACCCCACCATGCTACTTTGAATTCCCCGCCTCTCACTCTCACACTCACACCTTTCTCCCTAAAAGCTTTTGCTTAAAGTCACATGTGGAAGATGCACATGATACTCATGTTATATCTTGTGAATGTATTGTTTTTTCCCCTTCATGTTTGGAATCATTTTAATGGTCTCTGTGCGATTGGTAAAATGGTCTCAATTTCATAGCAGTCACATATACTGTAAGAAAGATTGGAAACTTCCATAGAATTGGGTTTGCTGCTATTGGGTGTGTTTCCCCTTTAGGAGCAGATGGGAACCTCCAACCAGGTGCGAACCTGGGGTTGCGAGAACTCCTGAAAGACCAAAAGGTCTTTGTATTTTTACAACTGATTGGAATATTTGTTTGTTCTGGTCTGGTATATAAGGCAAGTGATGAAACACAACTTGGGGATTTTTGTAGCCAAAACCCCCACACTGTATGTATGCGAGGGTCTCTGGAGCTAAACCTCCAGGTCTCTCTCATGCTGCAGTGTGTCTCTCTGGTAGTCAGGTATGTCTTTCCCACTCTTAGATACATCTTTGAGTCATTGAGGTTATGTATTTATCTAAATTGAAACTGAATTGGGTTCTCATTGTTTAATTGTGTAATTGGCATGATAGATTTTACCTGACAAATAAAATGTTATATTTGGCTATTCTGATATGTCCTGAAATCAATATGACTAGTAAATTGTGAGGAGACTTTTGTTATAGACATTAGGTCCTCCAACGAACGAATAACTGAAAATATGGAATGTCTAGAATAATCAAGTAGTTAATTCATAATCGATATTTGTGATAACCTTTTGATTGGAAATACAGTCTAAATTTAATGATCACTTAAAATTGGAGTCAGATTAGAACGGAGCAAGACTAAAATTGAAACGCAAATCTTGAAGCGCTGTAAAAGACCGAACATGTAGTAAACCTTCATCCAGATCGCTGGAACTTCGTTTTCGGGCCAGTGAATCGGTCCTTTCAATATTTACATGGGACTGAACAAAAATATTCTTACAAAAAACAGTAAACTGAAAAATAAAATTTCAGAAAAAATATATTACAGTTAAAAAAAAAAAATTCTCACCCGTGGTCTTTTTATAGTGCTTACATCCTGATTGAAGTGTTCACAATTAACCATTGAGGTGTTTGGCCAGGTGGCACATGTAATTGGCCAATTAGCTCATGCAGTGTCATTTTGAATAGCAGTGTTTTGAAATGGCAAGCATGTGACTTTATGTCAGATTGTTGTGTCTTATGCAGAGAACTGTTTTCAGTGCATTTAAAAAGTGTCATTTTGAAGAGAGTTCATGAAATTTGAGAGATGTAGTCATTGAATGCATTTTGTGCCAAAACAATGATAATTGAGCCTCAGTTTAGCCCACATAGACTTCTGTTGTGCTCACTGTGTCAAAAGTGACCTGAGTATTGAGAAATGTGTCCTAGCGTCTGTAAAAAACTGTAATAGTGTTAGATCTCAGCACTATACTCCACACTGTTGATCACTAATAATCCTATAGATCTGGTGGCTTAATAGCTTTTTATTGTTTATAGTTACACATGATTTTTACACATCTTTGTTTCTCATGAGGTCTGAAACAGTAGGTGTTAGTTGTTCCATTAATGTGTAAGCCACTCAAGAACATATTTGAATCCAGTGTTACTGTAAAACAGGCATTTTTTCGGACATGATTAAAACAGGCACTACCCAGTTAGGGTTATTTACATCAACTTTCATCTCTGTCCATTCCAGGATTTGTATATTTGCCAAGCGCAATGGTCCTTCTTCCCAACCTTGTAACTCTTCTTTTGAAAACTACACAAAGTCTAGAGGTTTTTAGAAAAAAGAAGCATCAAACAAGATCCTGCATTTACATTTCCTTTCCACTGGCGATCCATCAGAGAAACCATTAACTGATAAGGACTAATGTTACCTGGGTTCCAACACCTATGGAGGGGATGATACATATACGCCAAATCTCTAATGCTTTTTTTTTCTCCTTGAATTCAATTACAAATTCTCTTGTGCAGTTTATCTTAACATAGCTGGTAAGAGGCTGGTCTGAAACTCTGACCATGTCGAAATGGAATATTTGGCTACATCCCACAAATCATGGGCATTACCAGTATAGGGCTGGTTCTAGACATTTGGAGACCCTAAATGAAATTTATGTTGGAGGACCGTGCATCCTTCCTCTCCTCCACCACCTTTAACAATAAATAAAAAGCACTTGAAACAAATATGATTCCCAATAGTTTATAAGCCCTGATTACATATCTTACATTAGTTTTCTAGTTCATTTCAATAAAATGATCATAATAGTTGACAATTGTGTATTTGAATTAAACAAGCACTGATTAGCACCAACTTTAATGAAAATGTACTGTTGACAAACATATGATGAGAAAAATATATTGCAAGTCCCATAGAATTAAAGAGTTAATGTAATGAAAATGCATAATGATCACTAGCTGTCAAATTAGTTGCAGTTTTGCTTGTTGCTCATATCCTCATTTGAATTTTAGTCTCCTTGCATGTTACATGAAAACTGTACTGCTGGGCTTTTACACCCTCCCACACACACATGGTAAGGTTATATGTTATTTATGGGGACTCTGTAGTATTTTCTATTCTCTTACCCTAACCATACCCCTCATACAAAACTACTGGAAATATTTTATTTTCAAAAAACACTGTTTTGTATGAGGTTTACACTTCCAGTGTAAACCTCACAAGCAATAAATTGTATGATTTTTTTTGTTTGGTCTTTTTTTTTTTGCCTTTTCCGTTGCCTTTGCCTCATGACTCACAAAAACAAACAATGGTGGTTATTAGTTATTAGGAATATTTATGTCACGAATTGAGTCGTCCTGTAATCATAAACTCTTGCACTACACATCATGGACTTCATTCCCCCACAAGCCACTGCACTAATCACTGCATTCACCTGCTCCTTGTTTCTCACTGCACTGATTACCGCTCACACCTGCACATCATTTCTAGGACTGCATATAAACCACTCTCACACCTAGCTCTTGGCGAAGTCTTGTATTGCCCCGGCTGCATTTCTGAGCGTTTCTTCCCGTGTTTGTTTTCCCATGTTTGATTCCTGGACTCCCTCCCGTGTTTGATTCTCGCTGCCAGCCCCGACCTTTCTGCCTGTGTTTTGACTACGATTTCTGCCTGCCCCTGTGTGTTTGTTTTGTTTTGTCTTATCTAATAAATGCTGCGAATGGATCCGCTCGTCTCAGTCCGTCCTTGTGACAGAAGACTTCGCCACTACAAGGATCCAGCAGCTAGTATGGTGTCATCCAGTTCCAGCACGAATTCAACAGTACAGATCATGCGTCTCAAACAAGGTGAGCGGTCTGTTGAGGAGTATGCAATGGACTTTATTGAATTGGCAAATCAGTCTACTGTGGATGAGGCTTGCCTGATGATTTTCTTCCGTGGAGGACTCTTAGAGCCATTGGCTTCACTCATGCCCATGTTTGCACCTAACTGGACTTTACAAATTTACATTGACATTGCTCTGCAAATGAGTGGCTCTCCTTTTACTGTGGGAATCAAAGAAGAGGACAACAATGTTCCCACAGTAAACTCCAGCTCAGAGCCACTACGCAAGATGGCTGCCACGCCAGAGTCTGCACACACGATGGCCGCCGATGTTCCTGAGTCCCCGGCCAAGATGGCCGCCGTTCCTGAGTTCCCGGCCAAGATGGCCGCCAAGCCTGATTCCCCGGCCAAGATGGCTCCGTCCAGCCTCCCAGAGTCTCCGCTGGTTCCGCCCGGCCGTCCAGAGTCTCCGCTGGTGCCGCCCGGCCTCCCAGAGTCTCCGCTGGTGCTGCCCGGCCTCCCAGAGTCTCCGCTGGTTCCGCCCGGCCTCCCAGGGTCTCCGCTGGTGCCGCCCGGCCTCCCAGAGTCTCCGCTGGTTCCGCCCGGCCGTCCAGAGTCTCTGCTGGAGCCGCCCGGCCTCCCAGAGTCTCCGCTGGTGCCGCCAGGCCTCCCAGAGTCTCCGTTGGTTCCGCCCGGCCTCCCAGAGTCTCCGCTGGTTCCGCCCGGCCTCCCAGGGTCTCCGCTGGTGCCGCCCGGCCTCCCAGAGTCTCCGCTGGTGCCGCCCGGCCTCCCAGAGTCTCCGCTGGTGCCGCCCGGCCTCCCAGAGTCTCCGCTGGTTCCGCCCGGCCTCCCAGAGTCTCCGCTGATTCCGCCCGGCCTCCCAGAGTCTCTGTTGGTTCCGCCCGGCCTCCCAGAGCCTACGCTGGTTCCGCCCAGCCTTCCAGAGCCTCCGCTGGTTCCGCCCAGCCTCCCAGAGCCTCCGCTGGTTCCGCCCAGCCTCCCAGAGCCTCCGCTGGTTCCGCCCAGCCTTCCAGAGCCTCCGCTGGTTCCGTCCAGTCGTCCAGAGCCTATGCTGGTTCCGCCCAGCCTTCCTGAGATTCCTGTCTGCCCTGTTCTGGCCACGGAGGCCATGTATGGACTGTCTAATTTCCCACCCACCCTCCCTACTGCTCCAGTCCCACCACCTCTGTCTCCTGACAGTCCCTCGGCTCACCTTCAACCCACCTTCGGTGCAGAGGAGTTGCCGTGGGTCTGCCAGTCTCCATCGGTGTCCTGGCTGGAGGATCCCTCACCATCGCCTCCAGCCTCAGAGTCCTGGACTCCGCCTCGGCCCTCCGACCCTGTGGCTCCACCCCGGCTCTCTGCTCCCTCGTCTCCGCTGTCGGCCGTCGGTCCACCAGCTCCTCCGGGCTCCATCGTCCCTCCGGCTCCGCCCTGGTCGGTCGTCGCCCCACCTTCGCCTCTACTCCTCCGGCTGCGCCTCGTCACTCCGTCCTGCCGGCTCTGTGGACCTCCTCCCTCCCGCGGGCACAGCCTCGGTCCTCTGTCGCTCCGGCTCCGCCGTGTACCTCCGGACCTCCATCTCCGCCTTGGTCGCCAGAGCCTTGGGTTCCGCCTTGGCCCTCTGGATCCTCTGTGTCGCCCAGGACCATCGACTCTCCGGTTCTGCCTCGGGCTCCACCGGCTCCACCTCCGTCAGTCGGCCCCATGGAGGAGCCAACCCTTCCTCCACCATGGCTTCTCCCTCCACCGGTCCCGCCTCAGTCCATAGCTCCATTACCCCCACATGGACCTGGCCCTCCATCCCTCCCCCTGTTCCGCCTCCGCTCCACCACCCTCCGGTTTCATTATGTGGTTAGAGCGTCTGGAAGCCGCTCCTTGGGGGGGGGGGCTCTGTCACGAATTGAGTCGTCCTGTCATCATAAACTCTTGCACTACACATCATGGACTTCATTCCCCACAAGCCACTGCACTAATCACTGCATTCACCTGCTCCTTGTTTCTCACTGCACTGATTACCGCTCACACCTGCACCTCATTTCTAGGACTGCATATAAACCACTCTCACACCTAGCTCTTGGCGAAGTCTTGTATTGCCCTGGCTGCATTTCTGAGCATTTCTTCCCATGTTTGTTTTCCCGTGTTTGATTCCTGGACTCCCTCCTGTGTTTGATTCTCGCTGCCAGCCCCGACCTTTCTGCCTGTGTTTTGATTACGATTTCTGCCTGCCCCTGTGTGTTTGTTTTGTTTTGTTTTATCTAATAAATGCTGCGAATGGATCCGCTCATCTCAGTCCGTCCTTGTGACAATTTAATATGTACAAGTCAGACACCGAAAAAGAACCAAAAATTAACATTTGCTGTCCCTCAGGCTAACCAAGATGTAGGCTACTTTTTTCTTTAGTAGAACACTTAAGATGGGGAACTCGTGGTCCTTGGTAATTGCACAGATGCCACCACTTTGTAAGGTCAAAGGCAGATACAGACAACACATTATAACATTATGACCAGGAAAACAAGAGTCTGGAGCACAAGATTTCTGTCCCACCATGGGTATTAATTTTGTGTTGCTTATGTTTTTTGACTCACAAAGTGAAGTCACCCGTTGAGCTGCATTTTAGGATTTACCAAGGACCATGAGTTCAGCTAAAAATTATCTTTTGTTCAACTGAAGAAAGAACATCAGCTACATCTTGCATGACCAGAGAGAGAGAGTAAATGCACAGCAAATGTTCATTTCTGGGCAAACTATTACTTTAAAGGGTTAGTTCACCCAAAAAGTACAATTCTTTCATTAATTACTCGCCGTCATGTCGTTCCAAACCTGTAAGACCTTCTTTCATCTTCAGAACACAAATTAAAACATTTAAGATGAAGTCTATTAGATCCTTTTGCTCCCCAGATCTGGAATATCACACGCTTCTATGCAGCTACACACAGATCCAATGGCATCGCCATATTTACTAATGATACAATCACTGATCACTGACAATAATAAGGCAGTGCGCACTCTGACAAATTTGTGTGAGGAGAACCACTTCTAACTTAACATCGACAAGAACAAGGAGCTGGTGGTGGATTTCAGGAGACAGAGAATACTCCCCCATCACCATTGAAGAGACACTTGTGGAGCGGGTAAACTGCTTCACAAGTGAAGAAATCTGCAGCTCTTCTTTTTGAGATGGCTGAGGAAGTTTGGAATGAGCGCCAACATCCTCAGATCATTCTACTCCTGCACTGTAGAGACTGCATCACTGCCTGGTTTGGAAACGGCACCACTGGCAGCCGCAAAGCTCTGCATAAAGGGGGCATAACACACACAGTTTCACCCAATCTCATGTTAATCTTGGGTACCTATAGAGTAGTACTGCGTCCTGCATATCTCCAAAAAGGCTTTAGTTTTAGAATATTTACAAAAAAAGAAAAAACAGCTTTAAGATTCTCTCAGAAAACATTCTCTAGTTTGTTTATAAAACGTTCACCAACAAACACACTTGCAAATCTCAGTTTCTGCACTGGAAAAATCAAACTGCATCCACTGTTCACGTAACGCTGGGTTCTTTGGGAAGCTGAGCAATGTTATCTTTGCCTTACAACCAAAACCACACTTCTTTAGAGACATTCTTCCTGAGTGAGTCCTATGCAGCAGTGCAGCCGAATGAAGCACGTTGATGGGCGTGCTCTCGCTCTCGCTCTGGTCAATGTGTGTGCGGGAGAAATGCCCATACAAGGAGTTCCACCCTTCAAGACGTCATGAAGAGCCATGATTGAAAAAATCTTTCCGAAACTTGTAAGAAACCTGGAAGTGGGTATTGGGTACAGAAATACTCTGTTATACGTCCAAATTGGCCATGTTTAGCATGAGAATCCAACTGTTTAACAGTGTAAATAACTTAACATGCATGAAACAGCATTGACACCCCCCCCCCCCCCCAACTGTAAAGTATGTCTAATTGTATACTATGTATTTTGTGTATATCTAATTGTATATTGTGCAGTGTCATCTATGTATTGTATGTAAATTGTATTCTGCGCTGTCTGGAGCACACTCAAGAATTTCACTCACCATTGCAAATGTGCTGTTTTGTGATGTTGACAATAAAAATGATTTGAAGCTGATAACGAGTGAACCAATAATTCTTGTTTTCACTGTAACTGCACAACAGCAGGTAAATTTGGACACTATGCACTCTTTTAAATTTGCACATGCATCAGGGGCGGACTGGGACAAAATTTCAGGCCGGGAAATCTCACACTTATTCAGGCCATCCCACACACTCACACCAAATTTTGAAACCACAGACAACAATATTTTTTATATGGCCATCATCACATAAAAAAGTTTAAATCGACTGGGTAAAATAATTAAAGGTTAACTCTTGAACTTCCATTTTCCTTTTTAGTTTTTTTTTTTTTTTTATCTCTCTGTCTCTCCTGTGTGTTTAGTTTTTTAACTAATTTTCTTGTATGTGTCACTTTTTTTCATCAACACATCAGCCAACTCATTATAATTTGTTTGCACATAGTAAAGGCCTACATTTAACATTTTTCGAAACTCGATGCCAGTCAAAACTAAATGATTCATGATTTATTAGAGTTTTATTATTGAATGATGAAATTCCGAAATAACCACTTGCGTACATTCAGCAGGCAACAAAAACAATAATAACAATATTATTAAAAAATAATAATAAAAATTGGAGGGCAGCGGGCCAAATTGGCTGCCAGGCCACCGGGTTCTCGGTTCTCCCGATGGCCAGTCCGCCCCTGACATGCATAGATAAACTTTAAACTTTCAGCTGAATTGTTTCTTTCTGCATATAACCAGGGCTTGATTGTCTTTCTCCAAGGCAAAGCAGTTGCTTATATACAAATTCTAGCTCTGAATGAGTGTTTTTGCTTCTTCCTCTTGTTTCTTGCAGTCTCAGCACAAATGCATTGTGATCTTTGCGCTGGTGTGCTGCTGTGCTGTCCTGATAGCATTAATATTCTCTGCTGTAGATGTGTGGGGGGATGACGAGGACGATATCGCTGAAGGAAAATGTAGCAGTACCTGCCGGTAAGCAAAACTCAACCCTCACACCGAACACGTGACAATAGACTCATTGTCTAAGTAGCTTGAAAAAAGTGTATTCGACCAAATGAAGTCTTGTTTTTCTGCCTTGAAGACTGCTTAACTTAATTAAATAATTTTATTGATTCACAATGTTATGCATATTCAGGAAATGTGTATTTACAAGTTTAGTTTGAATTACAGCATTGACACATTTATGTTTACTTAAAAAGTGGCAAAAATCTCAAATATCATGTGGGAAAGAGGTATATCTGCATTCTTGCAGATTACGCCATGCATTCTTTTATTGTTGTTGTTGTTATGGACACTTTAATGGTTCAATTAATTCTGAATGAACCTTAAAATATTTATATTAATATATGTTACTTATCTACTTGTGTTATTCATGAATGCATTTATATTGTGTGTAGATGTTATTGAAAACAAGTTTTGTTATCTTGGCTCTCCTCTGTGGCGCATACTGTGTTTAATGAGCAAATGGGGACAGAGGCACAAAACAGTCTTTTACTGCAGTAATGTGGATGGGCTGGTGTGTGCGGCCTAATCTCACAATACTCAAATAAAAACTATTATTTTGGACTGCTTGTTGATATTAAAAATCAATTAAAAAATTAAAAAATAACCAATATGACTACACAAAAAAGAAAGACTGTCAACAATTCTTAAAATAATGGAATTTATGATGATAAGACTCACGCCAAGCTGAACAAACAAAACTTGTTAAAACTAATAGGCTCTAGCACAGCTAGACTGGGCATTTTCATAAGGAAGATAAATGAGCTTTTGAAATTAAAGTAAAAGGCTGATGTGGAAAATTCCTTTGAATAGCTGATGTTCAATGAACGAATTTATATTTGTGTGCCTTTTTGCTCCCTGAGGGTGAGAAATATGCTGACCAGCTGGATTGATATGAGCCAAAAGTTCAGCACTTTTTTTTAATTTTCAAAAGGAGCTGGCTGTATATGGATGGATAATACAAGCTCATCAAATGCTAAATCTCTGGAAAACATGTTCAAACAGATGTAGGACAGGCCCAATGTGGGAACAAAGGTGCATCTCCATCAAAAGATGAAGTACACGAGAGACCTCTATATAGTGTATCATTCATTGTCGGCACAAGCTGTAGCTGAGGCTAAGAGAACCAGCATAAAGACTGCTGCTGCTAAACTTACAGCAGCTCAGCATAAAAAGACAAAGCTGAACATTCAATCAGAACAAGCCAAATTAAATATGTGAAAGACTCAGAATCAAGCTCATGTCCAGCAACTCTGGAAACGGTTCAACTCATTTAGGTGAAATCAGTGATCCAAAACTGACCTTTGAAAAGACTAAATATATTGCTGAAGAAATTTTGCAGCAACAAAAACTGTCAAAAGCAATGTACTGCATTACAGTGCTTCCATAATAACCTCTGAACGCAAAATAGAGGACAAAACTGACAATAGCAGACAAGCTGCCCTTTTTGGAGCACTATACATCTGCTATAAAATCTGGACACAGCTGTCTTTATGTGGACCCTACGATAGGACTCCTTCAGGCAAAAGTCTTCTAAAATAGCGTATTTTTAATAAAGACAAAGTTTTGCCAATGAATATATTATAATATAGCTTCATGTAGGACTGCTGTTAAGCCAGAGGATGGTGTTGCTTTGCAAAACAATGCACGATTCTGAGAGCTCTTCTTTATTCTTTGAACAAACATGAAATATCTGCTGTGGCCGGGCGGGGAACAGCAACAACAAGACAAGAGTTGAGTGAGCCCTGGAGGGTGGATTTATTGAAGCAGTGCAACAGAAATTAACAATACAGGTAAGTGGTGAGGTGATGTCGTCGGCTTCGTGGGGTGCGGTGATTTCCTCCTGATAGGTGTGCTTCCCAGTGATGGTGGCCAGTGAAGGGGTTGGTGCAAAAGACATGCTGTAACCCCGGTGCGTGCAACCCGGAAGTGGGGAGCCAAGCGGTCACGGCGAGTCTGCGGGAAGAATGACACAAAGATCAGGTAAGTCTCACACTGCATCGGAGATGATTCTCAATCCTCTGTTTCTGGCAGTCTGTTTATAAAGCCGGTGTGGCCGTGACCGATTGGCTCGCGGTGAGTGGTTCCAGCTGGTGCTCGTGTGTTGCCAGGGCGACGCTGATAGATCCTCGGGACGCCCGTCACACTCCCCCCCCCCAAGCGACGTCCTGGTCCTGGAGGTGGAAACAGAAAGGGGAGACAGGGGGTGGGTAAGCTGACAGACCTGAATAAGCTGCCCAGGACCGAGAGAGACCGTCGGCATTGGTGTTGCTGGAACCGGCCCGGTGGCGCACATCGAAGTGGAAGTCCTGGAGCGACAGGAACCATCTCGTGACCCGGGAGTTTTTGTCCTTGGCCCGGGCCATCCATTGTAGAGGAGCATGGTCTGTAAAGAGAGTGAATTTACGGCCCAAAAGGTAATACCTTAGCTCCAGGACTGCCCACTTGATGGCGAGTGCTTCTTTTTCCACGGCAGCGTAGTTCCTCTCGGCCCGGGTCAGCTTGCGACTGATGTAGACCACCGGATGCTCCTCTCCCTCCTGGACTTGGGAGAGCACGGCCCCCAATCCCGTGTCTGAAGCATCCGTTTGGAGCAGGAAGGGGCAACTGAAGTCTGGGGCCCGCAGGACTGGCTCCGTCGTTAGGGCCTGCTTGATCCGCTGGAAGGCCTGCTCCGCTTCCTGGGTCCAGCGAACTCGCTCGGGTTGGCCCTTCCTGGTCAGGTCCGTCAGGGGGGCTGCTATAGAGGAGAAGCTGGGGATAAAACAACGGTAATAGCCAGTCAACCCCAGGAAGGCCCGAACCTGGGTTTTGTTCTGCGGATTTGGGGCTTCCAAGATCGCCTTCACTTTATTCTCTTGGGGCTTGACAAGTCCTCTTCCAATTGTAAAACCCAGGTACTTTTCTTCATTTAGGGCAAGGTGGCATTTGCGGGGGTTGGCTGTCAGTCCAGCCCGACGAAGCTCGAACAGCACCCTTCTCAGCTGTTCGAGGTGGTCCTCCCACATCATCTAGGTACGCGGCTGCGTAGGACTGATGGGGCCAGAGTACCACATCCATTAGGCGCTGGAACGTCGCTGGAGCACCATGCAGGCCGAAGGGAAGGGTCCGGTACTGCCAGTGGCCTGACGGAGTGGAGAAGGCGGTTTTTGGCCTGGCGTCAGCGGAGAGTGGAACTTGCCAATAGCCTTTTGTGAGGTCGAGGGTCGTGATGTACTGGGCCCTTCCCAGGCGCTCCAGGAGCTCATCCACCCGGGGCATGGGGTAGCTGTCGAAGTCCGATACTTCGTTCAGGCGCCGGTAGTCATTGCAGAATCTAAGGGTACCATCCGGCTTTGGGACCAGGACTATCGGGCTGGACCAAGGGCTCCGGGATGACTCGATTACCCCCAGCTTGAGCATCTTCTGGATTTCCTCCTCTATAGCTTGCCGGCGGGCCTCGGGGACTCGATAGGGCCGTTGCCGGACAATGACGCCGGGAGGAGTGCGGATTTCGTGGGATAGTATATTAGTCTGGCCGGGGGTGTCGGAGAAGACGTCCAGAAACTGACTGACCAGGTGCCGCAGCTCGGCCTTTTGGGCGGCGGACAAGTTGGCGTTGATGTCAACAACCACGGGTTCTGTGACGGCCAGGGCGACGGCTTGGTCCCTGTCTCCAATCCACTTTTTCAACAGGTTGATGTGGTACAGCTGTAGAGGTTGTCTTCGACCCGGTTGTCTCACCCGGTAGTTTACGGGGCCTACCCTTTCTTCTACAGTGTACGGTCCTTGCCACTGTGCGAGGAACTTGCAGGCTGCATTCGGGACCAAGACCATCACCCTGTCTCCAGGCTGGAACTCCCGCAGTTGGGCCTTCCGGTTATAGTGACGTTGCTGGGCTTGTTGGGATCTCACCAGATGTTCCCGGACTAACGGCATGACTCTGTCGATTTTGTTCCTCATGTCCTGTACGTGTTCAACGACGGTACGGTAGACGGCCGGCTGCTGCTCCCAGGCCTCTCGGGCTACGTCGAGAAGACCACGGGGTTGGCGGCCAAACAGGAGTTCAAAAGGGGTGAACCCGGTGGAGGCTTGGGGGACCTCCTGGATGCCGAAGAGAACGTAAGGTAAGAGCAGGTCCCAATCCTTCTTATCTTCAGCCGCCACCCTCCGTAGCATTTGTTTCAGGGTCTGGTTCAACCTCTCGACGAGCCTGTCGGTCTGAGGATGGTAGACTGATGTTTTGACTTGTTTTACCTTCAGCAGCCGGCACAGGTCAGACATTAGCCGGGACATAAAAGGGGTTCCCTGGTCGGTCAGAATCTCCGACGGGATGCCTACCCGGCTGGAGAGCAGGAACAGCTCACGGGCGATGGCTTTGGCGGTGGCTTGGCGAAGGGGGACTGCTTTGGGGTACTGGGTGGCGTAGTCGACGATGACTAGGATGTGCTCGTGCCCCCGACCAGACCTCGGCAACGGCTCCACGATGTCCATCCCGATCCGCTCGAAAGGCACCCCGATGATAGGTAAGGGAATCAGCGGGCTGGGGGGAGGCTTTCGAGGCGACGTACGTTGACACTCGGGGCAGGCCTGGCAGAAGCTCTTCACCTGGGCTTCCAGTCCCGGCCAGTGGAACCTGTCGCGAATCCGTTGGATGGTATTCTGGGCGCCCAGGTGACCGGCCATAGGGTGAGAGTGGGCGAGCTCAAGGACCATCTCAGTCTTTCTCTTCGGGACCACCAGCAGGCATTTAACCTCCCCCCGTCGCTCCGCGACGCAGTACAACAGGTCGTTCTGCACAACGAAGTGTGGGAGAGGGTGAGGAGCTGGCAGAACCTCCTGGCCCTCCAGGATGTGGACCTGGTGCCAGCAGTGTTTAAGGCGATCGTCCTCCTTTTGGGCCTTTCCGAAATCCCCTCCTCCGGTGACCTGTTGGAACACATCATGGTAGAGGTTAGTGCGTTGGGCGGCAGACTCACCCTCTCTCCCACTGTCAGATGTCATCAGGCAGGAGCGGTATCCGGACCCCCGCGACGGCTGAGGCCACGGCTTGCGGCGGGCGTGGGCAGGCTGTGCGGTCGCGGCCAAGGCGGCGTCTAGTCCCGGCCAGTCTCGACCCAGCAATATAGGGACCGGCAGGTCCTTTAAAACACCGACCTCCATGGTCCATGTCTGTCCACCCTTATGGAAGGTGAGAAGGTTAGTCGGCACCTGACGTGTATCTCCATGGACGCAGGTAATTGGCATCACGGCTTTGGAGGCTGGCCGGGGCCCGAGGGTGTCGGGCCGCACGAGGGAAACTGCACTTCCTGAATCCAGCATAGCCCGGAAGTGACGTCCTCGGCCCATCACGGTGGTCGTCGGCGCTCCTGGGGGAGTTTTTTGGTGGACCACACAGCCTGCCATCCAAGCCTTGACGGTGGGTGACGGTGGGTCCGTGGGCATGGGCTCGTTGCGGGGGCTGGTCGGCCTGTGTACTGGTTTTGGGGTGCCTTCCGGCGGCCGTCGCTCCTGGACCACCCTCCAGGGAAAAGGCTGCGCTCGCTCCCCGGCCTCCCGATGGTAGGTAGCGTCCGCCAGCTCTACGGTTTCGATCCCTCTGTGATGGTTTTGGGCCCCCGCATGCCGGCGGCCTGCCTCATCGAGCGGGGCAAGGCTCTCAGCAGCCGGTCGACCACTACCCGTTCGGCGACTTGAGCTGGGAAGGGTGAATCTTCTAGAAGCCAGTGTTCGGCCAACCGCATCAGATCAGCGGCCTGGGTGCGGACTGGCAACCGTGTTTTAAACTCCCATTCATGGAAGCATTGGGCGGCTGTGGTCGCGGAGAGCCCGAGTCGTCCCAATATCTCTTTTTTTAACTCATTATAATTGTTTTGGGAAGACGCTGGTAAGGAAAAATACGCCCGTTGCGCCTCACCAGAGAGTAACGGTGCCAGTGCTGCAGCCCAAGTACCTCTTGCCCACCCCTCGGTGCGAGCGAGTGATTCAAACATCTTAAGGTAGGCCTCAATGTCATCATATGCGGTCAGCTTGGGTAGTAGCCGGGCAGCGGTGACCCGTGGGTCCGGCAGAGGTACGTTCTGGGCGGCTGGTAACCGTAGTTGTTTGGTGAGCAGTTCAAAACATTGCTGCTGACGGACGCTAACCTCAGCGAGCTGTTTTACAAGGTCCTCCATGTCCACGGGGAGGAGCGCGCCTAAAAAAAAAGGAAAAAACAACCGGAAGTGAGTAGCGGGGCAAAATGGCGGCGTAAACAAACTCTTGCTCGTTGGTGTTCTCAGGCCCGGCTCTTGCCCGCGTTCTCCACCACCTTGTGGCCAGGCGGGGAACAGCAACAAGACAAGAGTTGAGTGAGCCCCGGAGGGTGGATTTATTGAAGCAGTAAACTATTAGTATACATAAGTTCACTTTTAGTATACTAGCAGTACAAACTAAAAACAGATGTAAACTAGTTGTGTACTCAAAGTTTACTACTGTTATACTTAAAGTATACTTAAAAGTATACTTTTATGTACTAGAAAGTGGTCCAATTTAGTCCCAATGAGTACTGAAATAGTTCACTTAAAAATATACTAGTAGTACACTGATATTTGTATACTTACTACATAAAGTATACTTAAAATATATTTGAACCTTACTTAAGTAATAAAATAAACTTGAAGTATACTTCTTTTTTGGTAAGGGTTAATCAGATTGATGCTGATAGAACTCAACCCTCCCAAGATAATGGAGATGAATCATTTACAATCATGGACCGTAAGCAGTGAGGACTTTTCTGGGATCTGTAGAAAATGGATCACTCAACAACTGTTTTTAGTAGGCTATGTGTAAATGTACATTTCCACAGCTAAACCTGAGAATCTGCTGGTACAACAATACAATGAGGGAGACCAATGTAAAATGCCTTTTGAAGACGGTTTAAGAAAATAGTTTCTGATGCTGCTGTTACACAAAATAGACTCTACTATCCATGTTTGCCTTATTGAAAGGAAACCCAAATGCCTAATAACTGTCAGGTAGCAGTGCAAAGACCTCTGTCAGAAGATTCAAGACAGAGCCCTTCTTCAGTCTATTACATTCTAGAAAGGCCATTCTAAATTAATGGAAAAGGTCATCAGGCCTTACAAGCACTCTCTTGGGACTTCTCCTGTGTTTTTGCCAGCAATCCATCACCCTGATAGCGGACATTGAGAAAGTCTGCAAGAATACTAGATGGTAATCTATCTTTTTGCAGCAGTCAGTTCCTCTAGCAGTGCAAGCTGTGCATTAATGAAAACCGCAACTGACAATGAAGACACATTCGCTAAAGAAGAAGAGGAGAAACTTACAAGATCTATTCAAGTTCAAATACTCATGTGATATACAGTATATTTTTTCCATGTCTTTTCCCAAAGATGGCAACATGGGTTAGATGATCTCCCTCACCTGTCAGATTTTAATAGCCAGAACTGTATGATAACCAAGAACACCATAACCAGCGAGCGGATCTCCAGAATTTTTAGGGTTCTTATGGCTTTGGAATAACTTGAGGGTGAGTTAATGACAGAATCTTTCATTTTGGCTGAACCATTCCTTTAAATGGAAACTCTCAGAGGACAATATAAGCTTGACATTTATTACCCCCTCAGATGCACATCATGACAGGCCAGGGTCATCACATCTGCATCAAAATGAAGACCTGTCCAATTGAACATCCCATTACTAAGTTCATTTGCAATACCTTTGAGCACGACAAGCCTAAAGGAGCTGAAATGGATCAGTTCATTGTGTTGGTCAGGTCAGCTGGCAAAGCAGATGATGGCACCTTCAAACATGATTATCGTGTGCTGTTTGTCTATGAATAATACCCCGAACAGGTCGGTCAGCTCCTTGTAAATGCCACTGCTCTTCAAGGTCCTGCCATGCTGTCCAAGCTTCCATCTGAAAAGGTTTTCACACTTTCTCACACAAGCATTTTTCTCTGTGTCATCACAAATGCATGCAGTGACTCAACACATTGCTCTGTGGTCAGCAAAATCACATCATTCTATTGCAATTCCAATATTAGTGTTCAGAACTCCCACTGGAACTAACAACACTTTTTCTTCACTTTCTCTTCTGCCGTAGCTTGTGTACTAATCCACTTGAAACTTGGCATTGTCAACTGCTGGTATTGTTGGCTCTTAATTGCTTGTGGTGTTCCTCATTTGTAGGTCACTTGTAGGTCACAGGTGGATAAAACTGCCTTTTAAATGAATGTATGTAAATGTAGTATTAAATACCTGCATAATTCTTCCAGAGGATGTACATATACTCTGGCACTCCATCACATAGACAACAAAGACTTTAATGGAAACATATTTTGAGAAATGCTGAAAATGTGTTGGAATTATGGTTTTTAAAGGGGTTATCAGATGCAAAACTCATTTTTACATGTTGTTTGAACATTAATGTGTGTTGCCAGTTTGTGTACACAACCACCCTACAATGATAAAAATCCACCAAGTATTTTTTTTTAATATCTTTAAAAGTAGTATCCCCTTTTTACAATAAGGTCATTCACAGCTTCCTACTATAGTTGATTGACATGAGCGTCTTACATTAGCCCCGCCCTCACCGAGCTGAAACAGTCCGACTCCAATCGCCATTGTGTGACTCAGGTGCAGAGGAAGACTCTAATTGAGCGATTGAGGTGTTCTGTTGTTGGATGTAATAATGAACATAGCAGTCGTCATTTACTCCCGACATCTGAGCCGACATCTATGTTCGTGTGAATCATTCCTGATGCAGCTTCACCCACAGCCGAAGTGAGTATAAGGGTTTTTTATGCATCTTTGCTTATGGCCTTTCTTAATAATGTGCTTGTTGGCAAGTTTCACTGCTAAATGCGGCGTAACACAGCTAAAGGCGGAGTAACACAGCTAAATGTGGCTAAATACGGCTAAAGTAAACATTACGGCTCACAGAGAGGGGCGGGGCGAGCAGAGCTCATTTGCACTTAAAGGGACCATGCAATAAAATAAGTTGAGTTTTTGCAGAGCTGATTTTGACAAGGTAAAAGGGTGTTTTTTTTACACTACTGTTGAGAATTTTTAACTAAAGTATATTGTAGACCCTAAAGAATCATATGAACTTGTGGAATATGGGCATCCGATGATCCCTTTAATTACAACATATTAGGGATCAGGCTATCAGACTGCCATATTTTTGGTGATACATTTTTTAACATACATTTTTTTTTTCTGAATACATTGTTAAAAGACTGACATTATTCCGTAATACTGTTTTGTTTTTAAACTCTAAACACACATAGCCACAAGGGAGATGATTTATCACTGATTCCCAGTTAAAATCCCATAAGAAAGGTGAGCTTGCACACAATATTTTGTCTGTTTTATTTATTTATTTAGTTTTTTAAATGGTTAATTTGTATGGTCTTAATTATAGGGGTTTGTAAAGATATGATTTAGAGAGAGTATTGATTTAGAGCTATTTAGTGTTGGGACAGGGTGCGGGTAATGTGTCCTTTTAAGATATCCCATTACATAGACTCAATATACAGGCGCTGTAACAGGAGAGGAACTGTGATCAAATCTACATGCTTTAGCAGTAGAAAAAAACATTAGCAGGCACTTCTCATCCGAGGCCAATTTCAGTACAAGAGAGAAGTAAAATCCCTCTGGAGCCACTAACGGTGCTTTAAGTGTTGGAGTTCGAGTGATGATGGTAATGCACAACTGGGACCTCAGTAAATCTCATTTCCTGAATTGAACCCGGGACCTTTAACAGCCAACATCTTAACCACTAGACTACCACAACCCTCCTGTGAATTCTGTTTGCATTAGCATCTACTGTCTGCAATTTGTCTTAAGTTAAGAAGATTAATATGTAATAGACCTTTCTTGAACCTTATAGGTCAGAGAGCCATGATGATAAGTTTTATGTAATTTTGTTTTAATTATGGAGGAGAACCTGTAGCACTTTCATAGTATGTATAAAAACAAAATGTATGATAACATGTTTCATGTAACCATTGTTTTTAGTTTGATTCAAATCAGACTTTAATCTGGACATGATTAAAAAAAAATGAGACATTAGCATCATTTAGGAGAAAATGTTCACTTTACAGGAGCTCCACCTTACCTAGGATCTCTCCTCCGGATTATGGCAAATAAGGAACGGGTGCAACTGATTTCTTCACTTCACGAGCCCATGTGACCAGGACACTTGCTTAAGGCAATGCGGGCAAGCCTCCATAATATACATACATTTATGTATGTATGTGTGTGTTCATAATCATTGTTCACACTTGTATTGTATTTATTATTGCATTATTTCCATTAGTATATGCTGTTCTCTGTTGTGTTTGTAGGCCTGCTGTATTGTCATCCAGGTGTTTTGTTTCTCCTATTGATCTGTGTATTCCATGTCTTTGTGATCTGATTCTGTCTATTGCAGCCAGATAAAGATTTCTTGTGCTGAATCACTGTCAGAATGACATATACACATAACTATATGTAATTTTGTAATCAAGTAAAATATTAGAGGTGTCACTATGGCATTTTTGTACACATAGTGGCAGTCTATCAGTTATCAATTGTTAAGTCTGACATTACACATCACCGTTTCCCGGGTCCACACACTCCTTCAGATCCCAAAAGCAAACAACTAAAATTGGAGACTGTAGTGTAAACTGTTATTTTTAAAAACGTAGCTTAAAGGTGTGATATAAATGAATAGTGATTATAAATGTCTGTTGAGTATTCTCACTTAAAAAAGAGTTGCGGTTTGGACCTGGAAACAGTATTACTGGTCAACATGTCACAGCTTAACAAGCGGATAATATACCACACGCCCACGTAACCCTATGGAAAATTAAATTCTCTTGTGTTCACAGTGTTGTGCTTGTGGAGAATATTCCAGAAGATCTGTCTATTACATATAAGGACACAGTTTCACTGGCCACTGGTCTCCGTGAGCTTTTGGATCAAGCACATCGATCAGTTGAGATTGCGTCACCATGGTGGGCACTGAACTCTACCGAGTATGAGTCAAAACCTCCCCAGGCCAAACAGGTAACATCCAACGTAATCTGCTGATTGCGTCTGTAAGAGTTTATTTTAAAGAGAGCTAGATTCATCCCAGCATGACTACATTTAAGTTTAACTGTTTCTTCTGTCATCCTTAGGGTCAGATCTTACTCCAGCAATTGATGAGTTTGCGGTCTCGCTCAGTCAGTCTGAGGGTTGTCAGTGGACTAACCAATTCCTCAGAGCTCAAGGCACTTGCTCAAAATGGTAAGTATATGATATTTTCTTAGAATCCACTGTCTAACAATCCATCAAGTGTAAAAAAGCAAAGGCACAGGTATTTGATAACTTTAAAAACAGGTTACTGAACCAACAAGTGCCCAATGAACCAATAAGTGCCCAATACTGCCCCTGGAGATCTACTGTTCTTTAAAGTTCAGCTCCATCCCTGATTAAACACACCTGAACCAGCTAAATAATCTTTTCAGTAGCACTTGATAAGTACCCTGATGAAAAAAAACAGCATATGCTGGTTAGGTATGTTTTGGTGCTGGGATGCTGGTTTTAGCTGGTTTATGCTGGTCCTTTGCTGATTAATGCTGGTCCTTTGCTGGTTAATGCTGGTCAAGGACCAGCATAAACCAGCAAAGGACCAGCATCCCAGCACCAAAACATACCAAACCAGCATATGCTGTTTTTTTCACCAGGGTACAGACAAGCCTGAAGTCTGCAGGTAGATAGGTCTCCAGGAACAGGATTAGACACCCCTGCTCTTATCAGTGACCAAGTAAACCTGCAATACATTTTAAAAGAGCAACAAATAAAACTCTTTTTAGGTCCACTCTTTTTAGGTCCACTTTGGAAGGATTCTTAAAAACTAAAAAAAGGACCACTGGATTCTCAGGAACAGAAGACTAGCGAACGATGATAAGAGACAAAGCAGGGAAACTGGGACTACTAGAGGCTTGAGAGGAGTAGTGAGAAAAGGGAGAAGTGACTTGGTATAGCTAATTATGGCTCAGAGGAGGCAGCTGGTATGAGAGGGAATATTCTTGGGAAATCAGGATGAGACAAGATAGAACTAAACTAAACTAAACCCCCCATACAAGCAGATCTATGATCATGGCATATGTACTGCTGCTGTTCTGAAGAGCCAAGTGAACCTGAATGTAATACTGTCTATGTGCCACAGCCATGTCACCCTGTAACCCAAGACCGGTTGCCCATTGAAGCTAAGCAAGGCTGAGCCTAGTCACTACCTGGATGGGAGACCTCCTGGGAATACTAGGTTGCTGTTGGAAGAGGTGTTAGTGAGGCCAACAAGGGGTGCTCACCCTGTGGTCTATGTGGGTCCTAATGCCCCAGTATAGTGACAGGGACATTATACTGTAAAAAGCACCATCCTTCGGATGAGATGTTAAACCAAGGTCCTGACTCTCTGTGGTCATTAAAAATCCCATGTCACTTCTCGTAAAGAGTAGGGGTGTATCCCCGGTGTCCTGGCCAAATTCCCTCCTCTGGCCCTTGTCAATCATGGCCTCCTAGTAATCCCTATTCACTGAATTGGCTCTATCACTCCTCTCCTCTCCACCCGTAGCTGGTGTGTGGTGAGTGCACTGGCGCCGTTGTACTGTGGCTGCCATCGCATCATCCATGTGGATGCGGGTTGTGGAGAGATCCCCCCATATGATTGTAAAGAGCTTTGGGTGTATGCCAATACACAATGAAGCACTATATAAATGCCTCATTCATTCATTCATGTGTGCCTGGGCTACAGTACCACGCTGACTAGTTTAACACTGGTGGCCCTATGTGTTAATACACTGTGTCGTTAACAAATAGATAAGTTGACGAGGTCTTCTGACTGACATGGGAGGCAATCAATCACAGTACATATTGTCCCAACATCATGTTTAGGGTGAATTATAACAAACAACAAGAACGTTAAAAAAAATAGTGCAATAATTAGCAGTAAAAGCAGCTAAGAATTGGACTGCTAACATTTGGTGTAAGTAACATACTTTTATCACTTCTAAGTTCCAACCATTAAATGAACACATGCACTTGGTCTAAAAAATTTGAGAACCACTTCTATTGGTTATTTAACATTGATTAGTTGACTGTTTGTTCATTGACCATCCAGGTGCAGATGTGCATTACCTGAACATGAAAGCCCTCACTAAAGGGCAGCTCAACTCCTCCTTCTGGGTGGTAGACAGGAAGCACATGTACATAGGAAGTGCCGGCATGGATTGGAGGTCACTGTCTACGGTAAAGAACAACTCTATTGTTAAATACAAATGTATAAATATGCTTCTTTTTAAAAGTAAAGTAATAACTAGTAAGTTGATTCTATTCACTCTGCTACATGTTGCTCTATTAATTCCATTTAATGCATTTGATTATTTGATTATCTGTATGTTAGAGTTGTGTGGTATGAAACGTTCTTCATCATGTTTAGTTATACTTCATTGGTCTGGTGAGTGAGGTGATGTGTGTTATTTTCACAGATGAAGGAGTTGGGCATCATTATTTATGACTGCAGCTGTCTGGTGTTGGACCTGCACAGAATATTCAGCCTCTACCGGCAACTGCAGTATAAAGAGTTTTTGCCATCAATATGGTCCAAGAAACTAAACGCTCTGTATAACAGAGACAAGAACCTTCAACTGCATCTGAATGACGCTGAAGGACAAGCATACATTTCTGTGGGTTGACTGAGATGTTTTGTTTTGTTTTATGTAACTGAAATATAGCAGACGCAGAAAAAAAGTCCTGGTGCACAGAAATGATCCTTCATTTAATTTGTCTCTAATGATGTTTAATATGTTTGTTACTATACCCACATTACAGTATAAATAGAACCAAGAGAGACTTGCATGATTAATGATGTTCAGTTTCAGCACCATTTATAGAAGAGATATTTGCTATTATAAATTAGCATGTTTCCATTGATTAAAGGTTGCATTGCTTTTAATATCCTTTTCGATCAATGAAGTCCTCCCAGAAAATGAACAAGAGTCATTTATAAAAGACTGCAGCTTCTAGAATAGCATGATGGCAGCAGTCAGTCAAGGTTCCAGTTGTTGCCTGCCTGCTTCACACTTGATCAAATACCTTACTGTGAGATGTGTTATATTTCAAAGGAGAGATGAATGATGAATTGCTGCTCTCATGGTCATGTACTGGACGTGCAGGGAATAAAAGTGGCAGTGTTCTCGTAAGCTCTCATGTAGTCCATAATTGGTGGTGCTTTTATAGCCTTAAGCTTCAGCAGCAGTGAAACTGACCAATGTTGGGCATAAATTAATTGTGGATTTTAAAGATTTTTCTGACCTCACAGTATCCAAATAAACTGCAAATATTATTTCATGGGACGGATAAAACTTACTACACTGGGTACACATGTTGTAACTGTTTTTTCCTCTATCATTTGTTGTGCTAGAGTTCTCCAGATGTTTTCTGCCCCAAAGAACGGACGAAAGACCTCGAGGCCATTAACAGAGTCATTCAAGAAGCTGAGACATTTATCTACATCTCTGTAACCAACTATTTACCATTGCTCAACCGCAGCCAACCCAAGTGAGTCCTGTTAAATGACCAAAATATTTACCATTAATGTTCCCTATTATACTTAGATCTTAAAACATACTTAAATCATGTTTAAAAAAAAAAGCTGTCAGAATGCACGGCTCGGATATTTGCACCTGATGGGGGAGCTACAGCATTAACCAATACGCTAAATATGTGCCAATATGCACTAATATGAAAGTAACTCAAGGGAACTTGGGATGCAATTATTTTTAAATCCATTTAAGTGGACAGTAAATGTCTTGTCATGTCTCTACTCTAATTAATTGCCTGATGACATCTCAAAGACATACAGTCCCAAACCAATTACTAGTCTCTATCCTACTACTTGATTTATAACAGTTTTCATAGTAGTAGCAGTATAGTGCATTACTGATGTTTACTCTATGTACTTTAACAGGTACTGGTCACGCATTGACAACATGCTCAGAGAAGCCCTGATTCTGAAAAAAAGCATCAAAGTACGCCTGTTAATAAGCTGTTGGGAGCAGACTGAGCAACTGACACTGAACTTCCTGTGGTCTCTGAAAACACTATGCATAGAGTCAGTCAGCTGCTCAGTGGAGGTGGTGAGTGTGCATTTATCAAACATTACAGAAGATTTATATGTAAAAAGATTTCTGAGGTTCTTGCACTATTATTCAGTATGCCAGTAGTTGTCTGTCTTTATGACTGAATCGTTGAATCAAACAATTCATTCACAAATACAGATACAGATGTCCGAAACTGCAAACTTCTGTAATATATAGCCTAGCAAAAAAAGTGCTTACTTTTAGATGACCTAACGCATTTATCACATTCATTTAAATCTTGTATACCACAGTAAAATATAAAAATACATTTCATCATAGGTTCATCTCAACTGTGAGAGAGAGAATCTAAAAAAATCCAGAAAATCACATTGTATGGTTTTTAAATAATTATTTTCCATTTTATTGCATGAAATAAGTATTTGATCACCTCCCAACCAGCAAGAATTTTGGCTCTCATAGACCTGTTAGTTTTTCTTTAACAAGCTCTCTTATCCTCCACTCATTACATGTATTAGTAGTAGTAGTAGTAGTAGTAGTAGTAGTAGTAGTAGATTTTATTGTCATTGTGCAGTAGTACCATACAACGAAATTTGCTTGTGCATCCTCTAAAAAACAATGCTCACATACATATACACATTCACACAATAAATATAGTTATTAGTTATTAGTTAGTTATTGTTACCTGTATAAAAGACACCAACCACTCCAATATGGGGAAAGACCAAAGATCTGGGGACACTAGGGACAAAAAAAATTGTAGACCTGTATAAGGCTGGGATGGGCTACAGGACAATAGGCAAGCAGCTTAGTGAGAAGGCAACAACTGTTGGCGCAATTATTAGAAAATGGAAGAAATTCAAGATTACTGTCAATTTCCCTCGGACTGGGGCTCCATGCAAGATCTCGCCTCGTGGAGTATCAATGATTATGAGAAAGGTGAGGGATCAGCCTAGAACTACACGGGAGGACCTGATCAATTACCTGAAGAGAGCTGGGACCACAGTCTCAACGGTTACCATTAGTAACACACTACGCCGTCATGGATTAAAATCCTGCAGCACACGCAAGGTCCTCCTGCTCAAGCCAGCACATGTCCAGGCCCATCTGAAGTTTGCCAAAGACAATCTGGATGATCCAGAGGAGGCATGGGAGAAGGTCATGTGGTCAGATGAGACCAAAATAGAACTTTTTGATATAAACTCCACTCGTCTTTGGAGGAAGAAGGATGAGTACAATCTCAAGAACACCATCCCAACCGTGAAGCATGAGGGTGGAAACATCATGCTTTGGGGGTGCTTTTCTGCAAAGGGGACAGGACGACTGCACTGTATTGAGGGGAGGATGGATGGGGCCATGTATCGTGAGATTTTGGGCAACAAACTCCTTCCCTCAGTAAGAGCATTGAAGATGGGTTGTGGCTGGGTCTTCCAGTATGACAATGACCCAAAGCACACAGCCAGGGCAACTAAGGAGTGGCTCTGTAAGAAGCAAAGTCCTGGAGTGGCCTAGCCAGTCTCCAGACCTGAATCCAATAGAAAATCTATGGAGGGAGCTGAAACTCTGTGTTGCCCAGCAACAGCCCCAAAACCTGAAAGATCTGGAGTAGACCTGTATGGAGGAGTGGGCCAAAATCCCTGCTGCAGTGTGTGCAAACCTGGTGAAGAACTACAGGAAACGTCTGACCTCTGTAATTGTAAACAAAGGTTTCTGTACCAAATATTAAGTTCTGTTCTTCTATTGTATCAAATACTTATTTCATGCAATAAAATGGAAATTAATTATTTAAAAATCATACAATGTGATTTTCTGGATTTTTTTATTTATTTATTTTTTTGATTCTGTCTCTCACAGTTGATGTGTACCTACAATGAAAATGACAGATCTCTCCATTCTTTGTAGGTGGGAAAACTTGAAAAACCAGCAGTGTATCAAATACTTATTTGCCCCAATGTATATATATTTTGTTTGTTGTTATTAACAGCATGAAATGCATTAAGCATTACATTAAAGTTTCCCAAATTGAGGCTCATGAAAAAAACTGCAGGGGGTTCATGAGTTCAATAAAAAAGCTAATAATTAATAAAAATCATAAAAATGTCAAATTAAAATAAATAATTGTAACACTTCATAATAAGTATGTAAGTACAAACTAATTTAAGCCCTGCCTCACTACTGCTTCACTCCCGATTGACTGTGAGATTTCTGTGGACACTCTTCACCCCAATGTACGGGTCCTGTAGGCCTGGGGAGGGGAAGTGTTTTAATTCATTTGTGTGTGTGTGTGTGTGTGTGTGTGTGTGTGTGTGTGTGTGTGTGTGAGTGATTTGACTGGACATTTGTAGGACAGGTGATTGGTGTGGGAGGAGAGTCGGGGGTAGTAAACATGGTAAAACACCTTATTTATGTGTGCTGTGTAGATTTATGTGCTGTTCCAATATGGAGCACTATTGATGTATTGAATCTGAAAACTCACTGTTAGATTAATTGATTCTTTTCTTTTCCCCGCCCCCATATATATACTGAAAAAAAAACCTTCCAGATTTCAGTAGTTTTTAGTAGGGGAGAGCGGGGCACAACCTTTTTGATTTTGACTTAATTATCCAAAACATTTTCAAGCTAGATTAATCGTCGTTTTACACAAACAACATGCACATCTCTGCTACAAACTAACACTTAAAGTTTGTTTCTAGGACCTACCATTCTCATACAATTACACCGAAAGTGACGGAAGTGCAAATGTTTCAACTTACCCCATAGGCGGGGTAAATTGTAACAGAGGGTTAGTTGTAACACTTCCTAGAAAAATTTATTTGAACACAAATAATTCAATACTATTCCATCTATACTAACGGTTGATATTGCTTGTGCATGTGTCTATTGTAGAGATATCCACACATCTCTCCATCCATTAATCTATCTGTGATCTAATCATCCTTCTATTATAGATCGATACATATGGATAGATACACAAGGGCTGCATAGTTTTGACAAAAAAAAAATAATAATAATTCTTAATTATTTGTCCTACTATTTTAATTTCAGTTATCATTTTGATTAATGGCTTTAACTGAAACATGCAAGTGTTTACTATTGTCCTCTTATCTATTTTCCTGTTTAATGCTGTAAAGCTGCTTTGACACAATCTATATTATAAAGCGCTATATAAATAAAGGTGACTTGACTAATAGATTTACATTTTTGTGGTGCAGCTACATGCAATATTCATTATATAAGCCAGTCAAAACAAACTTAAAATTTAATTTCAATTGTTTTATTGCATTAAAATCAACATAAATTGCATGAAAATCAACATAAATTGCATGGAGAAGTGCAAAGCACAAATAATACTTTACAATTTAATATTTACTGTTCATCACAGTTATGACAAATATAATGTTTATAACCTTCAGTGCACAATTCATGTGTCCAGCTCTCACAGAATGCAGACTTCACCCATTTCTCCCCTGGGAGAGAGGATGAAAATGCTTCACCACACACAAGGCAGTCTTCAGAGGAGACTCGTTTCATTTTTATTTTCTTTAGAAATGAAGAGATTTCTTTTGGACTTCTTTCTCTTCCCTTCCTCTTTTTCTATTTCTTGTTTCACAGGAGTGTCTGTGAGAACGGTGCTTGTCTTCTTCCTTGACTTGGCAATGCACTTTCTTTGTCCAGCCTTTGGGAAGGGCCTGACCTTAGGAGGGCTGAACACAGGAAAGGGCACAGAGGGACCAGAGTCAGCTCAGTATTGGGGGCAGGCACAGAGGGGCCAGGAGTCAGCACAGTAGCTGTGGTGGCTGTGGTGGGCACGGAGAGGGCAGGAATGGACACTCAGGCAGTGGTTGGTTCTGGCCTGTCAGTTATAAAGGACGGAGCAAAGTCCTCTTCACTAAAGATTTCACAGTTGTAGGGCCAGATGCCCGTGCATCAAAACCCTGACATGATATTTTCAGGGGTTGCTGCCTGTGGCAAGGCTTTGCCAACAATGCCAGGTAGGTCATAGATAGTCGCATTGATACCTGGGTGAGTCTTCATCCAGTGGTCAAAGTGTGTGTTAAATTTACTCTTGAAAGGCCCGAACACACTTCTGTCCAATGGCTGGAGCTTGTGACTGCAGTGAGGTGGGAGGGTCAACAGCACAATACCACGCTCTTTGCAATAATTCAGTGCTGACAACGACATGTGGAAAGCATGGTCATCCAACAAAAGGAGGACCTTGGACTCTTGTGATGGTTTAGTGTGGTTGGTAAAATGGCGTAGGAAAACTAAAAACTCCTGCATCCATCCTGAACCATTTGCTGCACCAATACATCCAGTGGGTCCATCACGGATAAAGTGTGCACGAAATTTCTTTCGAGGAAAGATAAAGAAAGGGGGAATATAATTCCCCTGTGCACTGACCGCAACAGCAACAGTAACTAGTCTACCCCTCTCACCAGATGTCATGGCCCCAATCTGCCGCAACCCTTTGGGAGCGATAATCTTTTCTGGAGCTTGCACAGTCGTAACGCCGGTTTCGTCCTTGTTCCAGACATTATAGGCAGCAAAACCATGCTTTACATATACAGTGCTCAAGTTAAAAAAAAAAAAAAAAAAAAAAGCCCACATTGTTCTTGTTGAAGCTTGAGGCCCTGGCCAGACTGGTTGCTTGTGGCTTCCTGATGGACAATGTGGAGTTAGGCTTAAGGAAATATGTCTTCCAGCCTCCTGTAGCTTTCTCTTCTGCGTGACAAAATGACGATGAGTAACATGGCAAATACCATATGACTTTGCCAATCCTCTAATAGACCTGCCACTATCCACATCCCTGGCAGCAATACACAGAAGGTCCCTAACTCACTCCTCTATCTTTTTTCCACCTTGGATGTCTCATTCTGTAAAAAAAAAAACTGCAAAAATTAGTTTTTAGTTTTATTACTCTTTTAATTTCATAATCACTGTGCACCTGGCCGCTTGCTTTTTTCATTTCATGAACACTGTGCACTTGGTGGCTTAGTTGTAACACTGTGCTACAACTAACCTCGCTGTGTAAAAATGTTTTCAAGCCTAGCTAGGAGTTTCTTGGAGTTGCTGACACGTTTCGAAACGGTACTACGTTTTAGCCAACAAGACAGTGATTACGGCAATATGAGGTTGGATTTGGAGACTTATACACCCAACACAGGAACCAAAAAAAACATAAGATTAAAAAACACTTTGTCCAGTATCTTCACGAAATCTCATCCAAACATTCCACAAAATCACGAGTGACCATCTTCTGCCAATGACAGAAAAAGACCGGAAGCATAACTCGCTCAACCATGTGCAACTACTTAAAAGTTCTGTGTTACATTTAACCCCGCGTCAGGCTGTGCTACGCGCACCCCTATGTGTACAGTAGACAAGTCAAGTTGACTGCTAACTCATAACAGGACACAGATCCATTTAGAATGACCGACTAAACACAGCAACAGGCACATGAAAAATCAAAACATTATCCTGAATGTACTACTTACATAATCCAAATTACATGTAATCAGTTACTACCCAGCACTCACAGTAGGCAAGAGTAGCCAAGGTCATGCTGGAGTCAATGAATATGTGATAAGAATATGTGATATTGTAATAAACCTCAGTAAAGTGCATGCACTACATTCATCAAAATACATCACAGCATTCAATCGTTTTTACCAAAGAGAAACTCTCGTTTTTTTCAATTAGAAAGAATGAAACTCCTAATACAGACACAGGTGTAATTATGGGGGCAGGGAAAAGAATACAGGACAACACACAACAACCTCATCAATTCATCTAACAGTGAGTTTTCAGATTCAATACATCAATAGTGCTCCATATTGGAAACAGCACACAAATTTACACAGCACACATAAATAAGGTGTTTTACCATGTTTACTACCCCTGACTCTCCTCCCACACCATTTACCTGTCTCACACTCAGCCAGATCACTCATACACACACACATGATTGAATTAAAACACTTCCCCTCCCCAGGCCTACAGGACCCATCCATTGGGGCGAACAGTGTCCACAGAAATCTCACAGTCAATCGGGAGTGAAGCAGTAGTGAGGCAAGGCTTAAATTACCACTTCATTCACAAAACATCCATCAGTATTTGAGTCCAACAGGGGCAGAATTAGGTTTGTCATCTGCAGCAGCATTATGAAATATGACGCAATATGGCATGAAGCTAAACGAGTGGTGTTCAGAGTTTTTTGCATATACAGATATTATCCACATAAAAATATATATATAAATTATTATTATTATTATTATTATTATTATTTTCAAATCTTATTCAAACCACATATTGTCATGACTTTGGTCTAATCAACAGGTTGTTTTGTTCTTGTCTTGTCTGTGTATGTGTTCGTTGTCAGGAGCATGTGGGTTTTGTTTTGACAGTTTGCCATGTACTCCCCTCCCCATCGTTATCTTATTAACTACTTTACCTGCCATCACACCTGTGACTAATTAGTCCCTCATTTCTCCCTCTATTTATGTTCCCCTCATGTGTAGTCTTGTGTCTGAACGTTGTGGTGTGAATACGCTTTGCTTCGCTTGTGACCTACTTTCGGTTTTGTCGTGTTATGTCCTGCCATGTTTTCCTATGCTACAAGTACAGTTTAGTTTCTGCTGTTTGACTTCTCTGCTCCTGCCTCTCTCTCTGCTCTGACGTTATGTTAGAACTCACACTGGGCCTCTGTGCGTTGTTTTCTCCCCACTCTGACGTTGCATCAACACTGATGCTGGGACTCTGTGCGCTGTTCTCTCCATGCCTTGCCCTCTCTGTCTTGTGAAGTGTCTGGAGGCTCGTTTGGACTGTCCCCTTCCTCCTGTCTTCATTCTCTGCCCTGGATTATGGCTCCCAGCCTTCTGCCCCAGCTGTGTTTTTTTTTTTTTTTTTTGAGATTTTAATATTTGAGTTGAACCTGCAATTGAATCCATGTTTTTCCTTGACAGAATAGTCAGACCAGAAATGGATTCAGCAGGAGCAAACCAAGTCAGGACGGCTGTGACACAACAGGGCATTCTCTTTGGCCAGCATTCCCCCCAGTTAACAGCCACCTCAAGGAAAGTTGATCTACTAACTGCCCAGGTAGCCAAACTCAATGTCCGGGTACAAGAACTTCAGCAGGAGGCCCTGGACAGCCGATCTGCTGCCTCTCTAGCCCATTCTCCACCTCAGGCTGAGCCAGAACCCCACGCCCAACAGTCCTCTGCAATGCAACGGAGATTCTAATTCGTGCCAGGCCTTCCTGTCCCAGTGCTCCTTGGTCTTTGCACTCGAGCACTCACCATCCTGAAAGGGAGGGCCCGTGATTGGGCAACTGCTGTGCCACATTTGAGGATTTCCGAGCCGAAATGATTAAACTTTGAGTTTGACCGATCTGCTCAGGCAGCCTCCCAGCTGGCGGACTATTCTATCCGGTTTAGAACACTGGTGGATGATGAGATCCAAGAAAAAAGTCACTCACGAGTTGGCCCGAGATTTTGACTCCCTTGTGTAACTGGCACTCCGTGTAGAGGGGCATCTTCAGCGTCGCCATTAGCGGTGGACTGCTCTATCCCCCTGGACATTGGACATGGGGGAGCTCACCCTTCTGCTCTTACCTCCTCTCTTCTGTAGCTGACCCTGAGCCCATGCAGGTGGGACGCCTTCGTCTCACAGCCAAGGAGAAGTAGGATTGACTGGCTCGAGATCTCTGCCTGTATTGCGGGAAGCCTAGACACAGAGCCATCCGGTGTCCTTTAAAAGCCAGGGCCCATCAGTAAGCTGGGGAATCCTGATGGGCGCCTCTCCATGTCTCGACTCCCAAAAGTCTTGTTCCCTGCTCCCTGTCTCCGTTTAGTACAAGGACATCATTAACTCCTTTTCTGCTCTTGTTGATTCAGGAGCTGAGGGCAATTTCTTGGACATTTTCAGTGGGGCATTCTGCCATTCCTCTCCCATCTCTGTCCGTTCCCTCAATGGCCTTCTCCTCTGCTCCATCACCCACTCCACTCCTTCAGTAAGTTTAGTGGTCTCTGGCAATCACCGTGAGGTAATTGAGCTGTACCTCCTTTATTTTCCGGGTGCTCCTGTTGTCCTGAGGCACCTGTGGTTAGTGCAGCACAACCTTCATGTGAACTGGTCTGGGAACTTTGTTATCTTGGAGTGAGTCCTGTTTTATTTCATTTCGTGTTTAGGTGCTGCCTTGTCTCCTGGCTCTTTGTCTTCTGTGTTTCAGGTAGAGACAGCTGATCTCTCCAGAGTGCCGGCTGAGTACCAAAATCTTTGCCGGGTCTTCAGTAACTCCCGGGCCACATCCTTACCTCCTCACCGGCCATATGACTGTGCCATCAATCTCCTCCCAGGCACTTCTCTGCCTAAAGGGCATCTGTACTCCCTGTCTGGTCCATGGACAAGTATATTAAAGAATCCTTAAATGCTGGCCTCATCTCTCCCCTCCTCCTCACCTGCTGGTGCTGGGTTCTTCTTCGTAAAGAAGAAGGATGGCTCCCTTCGGCCTTGCATTGATTATCAGGGTCTAAATGACATCACCATAGGAAACTGGTATCCTATGTCTCTGATGTCATCTGCTTTTGAATTGTTACAGGGAGCCAAGGTCTTTACTAAATTAGGCATCCGTAATGCCTACCATTTGGTCCATATTCATGAGGGGGATGAGTGGAAGACAGCCTTCAATACCCCTATGATGTGTTAAGAGACATGGTAAACAGATTTGTCTTTATGTACCTCAATGGTATTCTCATCTTCTTTTCCTCCTTGCAGGTACACACTCAACACATTTGTCAGGTGCTACACGACTGCTGGAGAATCAGCTTTTTGTCAAGGTGGAGAAGTGTGTGTTCCATTTCAAGTCAATTTTGTTCTTGGGACATATCATTTCAGCAGAGGGGATCAAAGGGCCATAGCCGAGTAGCCAACCCCTGACTCTCAGAAGGCGCTACAGTGGTTCTTTGGGTTCGCCAATTTTTATAGGCAATTCATCTGAAACTTTAGCCTGGTTGCTGCACCCGTAACGGCACTCACTTAAAGTATCGTTCAGCTTGAACTCTCAGACTCAGGAGGCCTTTGATGTTCCGTTTCATCTCTGCTCCTGTTTTTTGTCTTCCAGGGCCCGTATTCACAAAACATTTTATCTTAGCACTAAGAGTTCTCTTAAATAGCAGTAAAAGTTTTTAGCTAAGAGTTCTCTTAAAACTATTAACAAAGATGCTGAGACAAACTTTTACTAAGCAGTAGAGAGAAGTCTTAAGCTAAGAGTAAGGGCGGGGTTGACCTCGTTACTATGGATAATGTCAGCATGCTCACTAACCATGCATACAGCAATTGGCTGATAGAGGAGGGATCTCTGTCAGACATTTATTCACAGAAATATTGTTGTAAATATTGCCATATTCAAATAAAGTTTTAAAAAGTTAGTAAAAATGTTGCCACATTCAAATAAAGAATTTAAAATACAGGGCAAGTGTCACTTACTAAAGAAGTGTTCAAATGATTGACAGCCTTTT
This sequence comes from Garra rufa, assembly GCF_049309525.1. Lineage (NCBI taxonomy): Eukaryota > Metazoa > Chordata > Actinopteri > Cypriniformes > Cyprinidae > Garra > Garra rufa. The sequence continues at coordinate 48,760,354 of NC_133362.1, forward strand.
ACAATAAATAATTAGCTGATATGAATGTAAATGTAACCCTTCTCACCCAGGTCCTACCACACCCGCTCCGAGCGGGTCTCGAGCACGGGAGGCGGACGCACTAATAAGGAGGCTAATGGCTGCAACCTGTAGTGTCTGTTGCTAGTGCGTCTCTTGAGATCGTGAGTGAGGTTTACCTGCACAACACCTACTAGCTGGTCTCTGTTACATAAACAGACTTTTTAAAAGAGCTTTTTATGCTTTTAATGACACAGTATAGCGGAGAACTAACACGAAATAATTGGGTGAAGAGAAGGGACGGGAACAGCAAAACATTTCGAAATAGGAATCAAACTCAGGGCGCTTTGAGCGGAGTTACGCTATATATTGACGCACTAAAAGCTAGGCTATCGGTGCGCACATCCGCGCACATCCCCAAATTCTGGGCCCCTGTTTCTAAAAGATCTTAAGGATAAAAGTAGCCTTCTCATAACTTAGCGATTTAGGAGAAAATCTTAAAAATAATGCTTAAAACAATCCTAAATTTAGGACTCCTAATTTTTGCTCTAAGAGTATTTCACAAAGCGTTTTGAGACTAAAACTAGCTCCTAAATCTGTGAAATGTTAGGAGTAGTGCTAAGTCACTAAGATCAAGTCCTAAAACTATCCTAAAATGGCTGTTGCCGGCTGTCTGCCTCGGAACAGAAACATTTGAAGCATTGGATGATAATGAGCTTTTCAGAAGGTGTGGTCTTAATCGCGAAGGTATTATGACTTTTGCAGAACAGCAACAAATAGAAACAACCGAATAACGCCACAGATCAAGGTTTTGACAATCCTCGAATTAATGCAATAAATATTTTAATGAAGCTAAGGATTTCAATCTGCAATAGCATAACAAGGTCACATGAAAACATTATCGGCAACTTGAAAGTACTGTCCGTTTAACTGTAGCAGTTGTTTGTCACTTAAATTCTGTAAATGTAAAAATAAATGCCTTAATTTGCCTGACTTTTCACAGTCATCTTTGCTTCTGGACAAAAGTGGGAAAGCTGCATTTATTTGCACACATATATTTTCCCACACATCTTTTTTTTAGTTTTTGAGGTTATCTCAACTCCAAATTTTCCCTTGATTATCCTTGTTTTCAAGTTGGGCAAGAAGTAAGAGTTGTTCTTGCGTCCAGTTTGGTTTTCTTTCACGTTTCTTTCACGTTTACATGCCTTACTATCACCTATGATTATTCTACTGTTAATTAAAAGGCTGTTTATATGCATAGCCGCTAACTGTATAGGAGGAGCGCACATGAGGCTGAAGATACACGTTTAATTAGTGACACTTAGCCTGCATTTTAAAATCTTTATTTTAATATGGCAACAATTTTATTTTATTTCAATATTATATATTTCATAATATGATAGTGCACGTTACAATATTTCTATGAATAAATGTCTGACAGAGGCCCCTCCCCTATCAGCCAATCATTGTGTGCATAGTTAATAAGCATGTCGACATTATCCATAGTAACGAGGTCAACCCCTTACTTTTAGCTTAAGACTTCTCTCTATTCCTTAGTAAAAGTTTGTCTCAGCAGCTTTGTGAATAGGTTTTAAGAGAGTTATTAGTAAAATCCAATAGTCTAGTGGTAAAATGTTCTTTTAATGAGTCAGAGGATTTTGGTTCTAATCCGCCATCACGTGACTTTTTTCATCCCTTAATAAAATTAAATATGTTCATCAGTGATCCTATATCAGAGACACATTTGTGTGTATTTTGTTTTGATTTTTAACCATAATGAGCCATAAGCGAGGGATTGAAGCACTCGCGTGTGAACACTGAGCACGAGCCGCATTGACAAAGTTCCGTCGCTAATTAACATTGCAAGGAACATTAAGCATGATTTCAGAAAAAATACAGATTCCAGCGTCAGCAGCTTATTTAACAGAAAGGAATGTTGCATCAGCATTAGGTACGTCTGTGCCGCGAGATGTTCAAAAAGTGGTGGGACAATATTGAGCTTTACAAGTGTCCCACCCATCCCTCCCGTGAATTACACCTATGAAAATAAGTAATGTGAAACACCAACAAGCAATTATGAGAAATATTTTTATTACAGCAGTCTTCAACAGTAAAACCAACACAACAGTGTTAAAATGTTTCACAAACTTTTTGGCAAAAGTTTTCGTCCTTTCCAATACTGTTCACGATGAGTTTTTTTGCCATCTGACTATTTCTATGGTCACGCATTGATGGATTATAGATGTTTGTACAGGCGTACCTGCTCAGCCAAAACAGTTTTAAAAATTTTCGTGAGCAATGAGGTGACACGCGAACACTTCATTTGAGAAGCCATGCACACCGCCACGCGAAATGGGTGATTTCACAAACCCAAGCGAACTTGCGGACGCGTATAAATCAGTCTTTACGTTGCACAGATTTAGGAGCTAGTTAGCTAGTTTTAGTGCTAAAATGCTTTGTGAAATACTCTTAGAGCAAAAATTTAGGAGTCCTAAATTTAGGACTGACACGCCCATTATTTTTAAGATTTTCTCCTAAATCGGCAAGTTATGAGCTACTTTTAGCCTTAAGATGTTTTGTGAATATGGGCCCAGATCCTTAATGGCAATTCATTGTTGAGGTAGATGCCTCAGAGGTCGGGGTATGTGTGGTTCTGTCCCAATGGTCCCCCAGAGATGGGAAGATGCACCCCTGTGCCTTTTTCTCTTACTGCCTGAGCCCTGCTAAACAAAATTATAACATAGGTAACAGGGAGCTGCTGGCAGTCAGGCTGGCTCTGGGGGAGTGGCACCATTGGTTCAAAAGAACACTGCAGCCCTTCTTGATGGATCACAAGAACTTGGAATATATCCATTTGGCCAAGAGGTTGAATGTTTGCCAGGCCTGCTGGACACTCTTCTTTGGGCGGTTTAACTTCTCCCTTTCGTATCAGCCAGGCTCCAAGAACACTAAATCTGATGCCCTTTCTCATCTGTTCGAGAGTCCTGGGAGGGATGTGGCTCCAGACACCAATGTCCCCAAGGGGGTGGTGCTGGGATCCCTCTCTTGAGATGTTGAACAGTGGGTGAGGAAGGATATGCGGGAGGGGGTATCCGAAGGGTCGGTTATTTGTGCCAGCTACACTGCGTCCTGATGTCTTCTGGTGGGGTCACGAATCCAGGGTAACATTTCATCCAGGAGTTTGTGTTGGCTTGCTTGGTGTGTGCTCAAAATAACACTTCTAACGAGTCCCCTGTTGGTCTGTTGCAGCCTTTGCTCATTCTCTCTCTCTTGGTCACACCTGGCCCTTGATTTCTTCTCAGGCCTTCCCCCATCGAGAGGCAACACCATGATTCTGACGGTGGTGTATCACTTCTCCAAAGCGGCCCATTTTATTTTACCTTGCCCAAACTCCCTTCTGCCAAGGAGACGGCACAGGTGGTGGTGGACCATGTCTTCCAGATACATGGTCTTCCAGTGGGTGTGGTCACTGACAGAGGACAACAATTTGTCTCCCTGATTTGGAAAGAGATCTGTAGACAGAGTCTACAAATCTGCCTTCAGGTTTTCACCCTCAGACCAATGGGCAGTCCAAGTGAGCCAACCAGGATCTTAAGAGAGCTCTCCGCTGCCTGGCATCACATAGTCCAAGCTCCTGGAGTCAGCAGCTACCGTGGGTCGAATATTCCCACAATTCCCCTCCTGTAGCGTCCACAGGTATATCTCCCTTTCAATGTTCCATGAGTTATCAACCACCACTTTTCCATGCTCAGTAACCCAAAGCTGCGATCCCGTCTGTCTTGGCCTTTGTCCATCAGTGTCGTCGGAGCTGAAGAAGGGCTAAGGAGGTCTTGGCCCGGGCTTCCAGGCGGACCAAAGCAGCAGCAGATCGTCACAGGACTCCTGCTTCTCAGTACATGTATGGCTCCGGGTGCCTTCTCATAAGCTGGCACCCAGGTTCATTGAACCATATTGCATCACCAAGGTTCTGAGTCCGGTGGCAGTGCGGCTCAAGCTTCCTTGCACGCTTACTCGTGTTCACCCTGTCTTTTATGTGTCCAGGGTTAAGCCTTTGTTTCGGTCCCCTCTTAATCCTGTTGGACATTGTCAATACTCATATTTTGATATCACCCATTTAAAAAAATTGCCTTGTTATGCTCTGGATTTTCCATCAAAGAGTGAAATTGTACAACATTGTATGCATGCTGCATCCTCTGGTTTCCCCCACAGTCCAAAGACTTGCAGATCAGGTGGATTAGGGTTGCATGAGTTAGCGCACTCTCAATACTGGGTTGCAGCAGGAAAGACATCTGACTTTAAACCTGTGCCAAATGGCTATGCAAATAACTCCACTGTGGCGACCCCTGACAGCAGTTGAAGGAAAATGCTGCATAACTGGCACCTTGCATTTGTAAAACAGTGTGAATGTTACAGAGTTCATTAGTTATAAAGTAACTCTCTCTGAAGTAAACTAATATTTGTTGACATAATATGGGCTAAAGCATGACAACCTTGAAAAGATATTTCAATAGAGTTGAACATTTTCTGATTCTTTATTGATGTTGATTATATAGCAGTTTTGTTCCTTGTACTTCAATCAGTTTGAAACATTGGTTTAACTGTATTTTTGTATTTGAAGGAGACTTATAATGCAAAATTCACTTTAATATTGTTTCTAAACACAGTTATGTGTCTGTAGTGTGTGTACACAAGAACCCTATTGCGGTAGGGTTGCTATTGCCTATTTGGAACACATTAAACTCAAATCAACAGTGACAAACTGCAGAGTCAGGCCTACGAAAATGGGAAGAAAGCATTCAGTTAATTCAGAAAACATAAAAAAGCTGTTCACAATGCCAGCATGGCAACTCAGCCAGTATAATTGAGATCCAGGAAAGATGTGAATATCTTTGACGAATTGTTGCAATAACAGGATTTCTAGCAAGACAAGGTATACCATTTTAGGGGCAAAGTGAAAAAGAGAGCAGTGAGAAACAAGGAAGTGATTCAGACTACTGTCTCAGTTTGATCCATTCCCTTAGAATCACACAGCTGCCTTCAATTCCACATATCTCTCTAAAGTCTCTCAAAATGAATTCATTCAGAGCTTTGCTGAAGAGGTTACTGAGAAGATCAGAAAGGAAATGAAGTTATCCGGCATGGATGCTGTAATGGCAGACGCGGCCAGAGATGGCAAAACAGAACAATTAGCTGTTTGCATACAATATGTAAACTCAAATGGTAAAGTGATGGAACGTTTCCTGGGCCTTCAAGACCTAAACACAACTGAAGCCTTGTTGACGCCAACAAGTTGGAAAATCTGACATGTGTAGCTCAGACGTATGACAGCGTGTCTGTATTGAGTGGCATATCTGCTGGTGTGCAGGCTCTATTCCAAGCCAATCATCCAGAAGCCATTTACATACACTGCTTCGCACATGAACTAAACCTCATCCTGTGTTACACATGCGGTTCAAGGAGCAATCCTGATTTATTATGATATAAAAATATGACACGGTCACAGGCACAGATAGCATTAGCTAAATGAGAAGCTGTGCGGATCCATGCGATCAGAGCTAACGACCACTGGCCTCGAGAGAGAGTCCAATCACTGAATAAATCTTTTTAGTGGACAGAATCAAATTAAGTCTCTGTGATGAATCAGAGGAACTGATCATTGCTTTCAACTTGATATAAGACAAGATATACTGTAGAAGAGCTGGAAGTTTATTTGAATAGATGTACCAGTAATATGATTTGCTACTGTCCCTCATTTGTGCTCATGACCAGACACAACATTCATCTAGTAATGGAAGACATGGATCATTCTGAACAATCAACTTCTGTTTCATTAGCTATAAAAGCCCACTATGACTGGACTACTGTTATTCATACGAGTACATACTGAAACTGACAACTTATGCACTCTATTCTTCTTCTTGTAGAAGTTCTTCATTCCACAGAAGCAGAGCAATGGATATCTCTACGGAGTCAATCACAACAGATACATGGTGACAGACAGATCTGTGTATCTAGGTGAGAACATCCTCTGCACTGATCAATCTGCTGATGTCATATGAAGTGAATTGAGATTTGAATTGAATTGAATGTTTGAATCATTTCTTCTCTTAAAACCATGTTTCTGGCCTCTCAGGGAATTTAAACTGGGTGGGCAATGAGTTTGTCTACAACGCCGGTGTTGGTGTGGTGATCAGTCAGCAGGCAGAGCAGAACAGCTCAACTGTAGTTGAACAGATGAAAGCAGTTTTTGAGAGAGACTGGCATTCCCACTACAGTAAAACACTACAGCCAAACAAGATCCCAGCATGCAGCATGCACACAGTCAAAGAGTGGCCAGCGTCAAGCAATTCTCTTGAAAACGTTTGAAAATGACATGCAAACCTTAAATGTGTGAATACATTTGTTGGCTGTTTCTTTTCAATTGTACCATACACATTAAGTTTATACAGCAAGCATGAAGCCTTTTTTAAGGTAAGAACTATTTTGCCATATTGTTTAGCCCTATTTTAACCTGAAATTAAGATGCATTTTTATGATGCAATCACAAGTGGTGCTATAACTCAGAGCTGTATCCACTTAGTTAATTCATTTCATTTGCTTGGAAGGCAGGTAACATGGGTTTGTCTGATTGTAGACTGTATTTGTGCATGCCATGAAAGTGAGGTAGAGTCTGAGGAAAGTTTTAAAGGGGTCATCAGATGCAAAAATCACTATGTTGGTTGATCATTAATGTGTGTTGGCAGTTTGTGTACACAACCACCCTACAATTATAAAAAAACACCCAGTGGTATTTTTTTATCTTTAAAAGTAATATTCCCTTTTTAAAATCAGGTCATTCTCAGCTTCTTGTGGGTGTGACGGCACACCGACAGAGGCCACTCCCATGATAGTTGATTGACATGAGCGCCTTACCTTAGCCCCGCCCTCACCGAGCTGAAACAGTCAGACTCCGATCGCCATTGTGTGACTCAGGGGCAGAGGAAGACAAGAATGTCTCCGATTGAGCGACTGAGGTGTTCTGTTGTTGGATGTAATAATGAACATAGCGGTCGTCATTTACTCCCTACATCTGAGCCGCTGAAGACGCAGAGGATAACATTACTTTTGTTTTTAAAAGGAAAGTGCCGATCCCGATCTACATACATATCTATGTCCGTGCGAATCGTTTCTGATGCAGCTTCACCCACAGCAGAAGTGAGTATAAGGGTTTTTTATGCATTTTTGCAAACAACCTTTCTTAATAATGTATTAGTTAGGAAGTTTCGCTGTTAAAGCGAAATCATCCCACAGCAGAGAGGGGCGGGGCAAGCAGAGCTCATTTGCATTTAAAGGACCATGCAATAAAATGAGTTGAGCTTTTGCAGAGCTGATTTTGACAAGGTAAAAGTTTTTTTTTTTTACACTGCTATTGACAATTTTTTACCAAAGTATATTATAGACTTTTCATTAAGACACTAAAGAATCATATGAACTTGTGAAAAATGGGCATCCGATGACCCCTTTAACAAAATCTGATTATAAATGCTTATAGAAGATGCATTTGAGATACAAACATCTTGGCTATCCACACACACACAAATGTATGAATTGTTTTAAGATGTTTGTCTCTGCTTGCAAAAATGTTTTTACCTTTAACCTATTAGGGAAAAAAGTTTTAAATTTCACTATCACTTTTGTATTAATAAAATCCTGAATGTGCTTCCAGATATTTTTAAGCATACCGTTATTAGGCCTAATTAATATTATGCATTATCAAGCATTGTATTTGAAAATGTAATTTCATGAATGATTTTTACAGGCAGCTTTTTTTTTTTTTTTTGCAACAAGTTTTATTTATTTATTTATTTTTATTTATTTATTTATTTTTGCCTGATACAGTTTATATCTGCAAGATATATTTAAAGTCAAATACTAGCTTCATCATAATTTACACAAGCATGTTGATTTTTAACTAACATTATGATTGTCCTTCAGTGAACGAGAATTTTTGTGTTAGAAATAAACCATGTTAAAAATGGTTTAAAATGTTCTTCACTTAGAGGTTTGGCATACCTGAGCAGAACTATACTGATATATATATACCACACTGATTTATACAGCACTTATACAATAGACTGCTTTAAAGCAAGCACATTTTCAGTATTAAACATGAAGAAAATGTGTCAGTATCACTTTAACTTGGAATAACTTACACTAAAGCAGTCCTCCACTCATTTTTATTTAAAACTGACCTTGTCAGACTCAACAGAAAAAATCAATCAGAGAAGATTTCCACAGCGCCACAGACCAATAGTAGTTTACCAAAAGTGTTTACCAGGTCAGTAAGCTGTTTTGAACTCCCAAAATGAGCCCATATGAACTTGAACTGTTTTGGCCCATTTTTTCTAAACAATGTCACACACAAAATTGTGATGCCTAAAAAGTGAAGCCAAAACATTTAGATCACTCCCTGGTGTCTGGCTGCAGTAAAGGTCATAAACCCCACCCTCTCCATGTAAACAAATGGTGAGACGAATACATCAAACTACACTTAAAATAAGTTTTTAACTTATTTAAGGATGGTAAGATAAGGATGGTTTCCAAAATTGTAGGTAGTTATCACATTGATATACGTTCAAACTTTCATTTTTCTAATATGTTTGTTTTTAGTTATTTCATTCCATAAAAATAGGGTGTGGTGTCGTGATTGTGAGCTTGCGACTGGGTCTGAGGAAGTTTGGGATGACTGCAGCTCCACCTCATGATTATTGCTGTGCAGAGTCTGGCTCCAAATGACAGCAGCCATACCTGGAATATTTTGGCTATACCTATCTACAGTGGTAGGAAGTGGATAAGGGTCATCCATCTTTTTTTTACAGTCTGTGATCATAAAACCAGAAGTTTAACCTTACAAGGCTTCAAAGCCCATGCAGATGTTTAGTTTGTTGTTGCAAGGAACAAGATTTAATGGCTCCTGCACAATGGACAGAAGCAAATCATAGTCAGTGACAGGAACATTTCACTTTTTCTGCATTTTGTTATGTTACAGCTTTATTCCAAAATGAAATATTTTCCTCAAAATTCTACAAACAATACCCCATAATGACAATGTAAAAAGAAGTTGGTTTGAAATCTTTGCAAATTTATTAAAAATGTAAACATTAAAAAATGTGGCAATTATCTGTCATTCTTCTCCTCACATCTTCACCTCTTAAGCTCTGTCAGGTTGGATGGGGGCAGACGCACATTTTCAGGTTTCTCCAGAAATATTTGATTGTGTTAAAGTTCAGGCTGTAGCTGGGCCACTCAAGGACATTCACAGAGTTGTCTATAAGCCTCTCTTGCTGTTTGCTTATGGTCATTGTTGGAAGGTGAACCTTCTGCCCAGTCTGAGGTTCTGAATGCTCTGCACTTGGCTTTCATTAAGGCTATCTTAGTATTTTAGTGCATTGAGCTTTTCTTCTACTCTGACGAGTCCCTCAGTCAGTGCCTCTGAAAAACAGTCCCACAGTATGAGGCTGCTACCAACACACTTTACTTTTGAGATGGTACTTTGCAGGTGATGAGCAGAGCTGGATTCCTTCGAGTATGATGCTTAGAATTGAGGTTTATCAGACCAGAGAATCTTGTTTCTCAGAGTCTGGGGGTCCTTTAGGTACTTTTTAAAAAAACATTTAGCAAATTCCAAGTGTGTTTTTATGTCTTTACTGTGGAGAGGATCAGTGGTCCCAGATCTGTGGAGTGTTGCAGTGATGTTTGTCCTTCTGTAAGTTTCTTCCATCTGCATATATGATCATGGAGCTCAATTAGAGTGACCATCAGGTCTAGACAAGGCCCTTCTCCATCAATTGCTCACTTTGGCCAAGAGGCCAGCTCTAGGAAGAGTCCTGGTTGTTTCAAACTTCCTCCATTAAAGGGATAGTTCACCCAAAAATGAAACTTTGCTGTTTATCTGCTTACCCCCAGGGCATCCAAGATGTTGGCTGGTTCCTTCAGTAGAACACAAAGATTTCTAATTCAATCTACAGTTCCCTCCACTAATATTGGCACCCTTGGTAAATATGAGCAAAGTTGACTGTGAAAAATCTGCATTGTTTATCCTTTAGATCTTTCATTTGAAAAATTCACAAAATTCTAACCTGTCATTGAAGTAAGACGGTGGAAAATGGGGGGAATCTCATTATAAAATAAATGTTTTTCTCTAGTTCATGTTGGCCACAATTATTGGCACCCCTAAAAATTTGTCTAAGTAAAATATCTCTAAAGTATATTCCCATTAATATTAGATTTTTTTTTAGCACACCAGGGTGGCTAGGAAAATAAAATTGTCCAGCCATGACTTTCTGTTTCACAGGATTATAAATATGAGGAACACAAAAGCCAAATTCCCCTAATCATCCATCACAAGAAGTAAAACCAAAGAATGTAGTTCTGATGTGCAGAACAAGTTTGTTGAGCTTCACAAAATAGAAAGTGGCTGTAAGAAAAGAGCTAATGAAAATCCCTATTCCCACCATCAGGGCAATAATTAAGAAGTTCCAATCAACTAAAGGTGTTACAAATCTGCCTAGAAGAGGACGTGTGTCTGTATCATCCTAATATACGATAAGGAGGAGAGTTTGAGTGGCCAAAGACTCTCCAAGGATCACAGTTGGAGAATTGCAGAGAATTGTCCGGACCTCGGTCATTTTTGTATATTCAAAAATAAAATGCCAAGCTCTCTGAATGATTATTTAGCCGTTTAAACCACCTCATATCACATGAGTGTTTGCAATTCATGTTGATGCGAGAAGCTAGCGCAGTGAACGAGGCTTGAGAGCGCGTTGAGTGAGAGCGCGTGTGCAGCCTCCGTTTGTTGCCAGATCCACCTATTATACGTGTATTTTGACTCATTTTTCCAATTTATTGTGACACTTTGGGACGTTTATAAAGTGGAAAGTTGAACGTTAAAAAACATTAATTAAAGCGGTGTTTCTCAACCTTACTTCGGACCTCACTAATTTTCAAACCCTAGTTACGGCCTTCAGGTTAACTCGTTTACTTTTGGTTTTAAAGACAAGAAGTTCAGATGACACGAACACGGAATTTGGTTGAATCATTTGTAAACATAATGCCAAACATGTTATTAAAAGGCACACACTATCTATCTATCTATCTATCTATCTATCTATCTATCTATCTATCTATCTATCTATCTATCTATCTATCGCGCCGTGTAATAAAATAACGTTATTAACCGGTATTTTTTCTAGAAAACCGTTCTCGGAACGTATTGTTTAATGAGGAACGCAAGAACAGAAACGTTATAATATCGATTCTGCTCGGAGTGAACCGAATGGATTTTTTTTTTTTCGTTTTTAAGCCCTGCTGCTGGGTCTTTAATGTTGTGGGCCTATTTTTCTGCCGGAGGTCCTGGACATCTTGTTTAGATGCATGGCTTCATGGATTCTATCAAATACCAGCAGATAAAAAAATCAAAACCTGACTGCCTCTGTTATTAATCTTATGGGCCATGGTTGCACCTTCCAGCAGGACGATGATCCAAAACAAACATCAAAATCAACACAAAATTGTGTCACTGAGCACAGAATGAAGCTTCTACCACGGCCGTCCCAGTTCCCTGACCTGAACCCTGTATAGAAACTGAAGAGAAGAAGCACCAACATGAAGCTGGGAAGAGAGAGATTCTGGAGAATCTAGAGAGATTCTGTTTGAAGGAATGGTCTCTGATCTCTTGCTAGGTGTTCTCCAAACTCATTAGACATTGTTGGAGAAAACTCAGAACTGTTATCTTGGGAAAACGACGTTGCAATAATTGGGTGCCAATAATAGTGGCCAACGTGAACTAGAGAAAAACATTTCATAATGAGATTTCACCCCTAGGTTCTATTCATTTACTTCAATGACAGGTTAGAGTTTTGTGATTTTTTTTGATGAAAGATCAAAAGGATAAATTATGCAGATTTATTTTCACATCCACCTTTGCTCATATTTACCAAGGGTGCCAATATTAGTGGAGTGCACTGTAATACCTCATCCAGGGTAAGTGAATGTGGTGTTGGTGGTTGCCTCAGCCTTACTTGTTATTGGCTGCATATAACAGAAACAATACTTACTGTACAAAATGGTCTACAATTTACATGGCTTAAGTTACAATTTAGTAAGTTTAGTAAATTTTGTTTTGTGTTTCATTTTGAGTCGTCTCAGAGTTCTTCTGGCTCCAGAAGGATTACACCTAATAAAACAAGAAGCAAATTTTACTAGCCAATGTAGATTACTACAGTATCCTTAAGAAATTGAAGAAGGGCAAAATGTAAAGGCTTGTCTATTTTTACAACATGCCCAAAAGCAGGGGTCACCAAACTTGTTCCTGGAGGGCCAGTGTCCTGCGGAGTTTAAACTCTGTAGGACACCGGCGCTCCAGGACTGAGTCTGGTGACCCCTGTCCAAAAGGATTAGTTGTACATTTTGCATAATAATGAAAAGGGGCAAATGGAATTTATAATTTTACAAACTTGCGCATTTACTCTGTCTTTTTTTTTTTTTTTTACAAATTCAATTTTCTTTCTTTCACAGATGCAGCAGTATTTTATTTTTTAAATAATGGGCTGATATTACACCAGGGAGCCCCTCTTACTCTCAGCGGCCAGTGGTTATGAAAACATGAATGTTCCTTTCTTTTATTGCGGTGTGCTGTAGCTCTTTCTACATCAAATCATGTAATGTGAATTTTGTATAGGCCTAGTCTCTTGCTCAATACTAAAAATCGAGTTGAAAGCATACAGAGCCACAGAATAGACAACAAACCCCATGGAGAGCCCACGATACACCTGATACTATCATGTGGTGCTAGTTATATGGGCCATTGAGCCACACGTTTGTAAACAAAAATACAGTTGACACAGTTGATTGCAAATACTCTAAGGCAAAGTCACATTGTAAATGCATCTGAGTAAAGATACATATAATCTTTCACTGGGTTTCCTTGATGACTGCTGAAATCGACAATCCATTAAAAATGTCTTCATATACCCACAATGTGTGCACATTAACTGGGTTACAGGAGGTTGATTGAACTAACTGGCATAATCAGAGTAAGCAAGTTTTGGGTTAATCAAGCGGAAGCTCCAGGTGTGTGACAGTAAGGCCATGTCCACTCTAATACGTTTTCGTTTGAAAACGCATCTTTTTCTCTCAGTTTTGGCCTTCCGTCCACACTGAGACGGCGTTTTTGTCAAGGAAAACAGAGCTTTTTGAAAACGCTCTCCAAAGTGGATACATTTGAAAATGCCCTTTTGAAAACGATGATGCATATTTAGTCATGTGACGCATATTGTACCAATAGATATCTATGTTTACACCAGTAATTGTGCCTGTGCTATTCACTGTCACACTGCTGCTAAAGACATTTACCTTGTGCACTCTTCAAATTACAGTCCTAAAATGATGTTTTCCTACGTTTCAGTGTAGATGAGAAACTTTTGGAAACGCATGGAAACGCTAGTGTGGACGGAGAGCGTTTTAAAACGAAAACTCCGTTTTCAAATGTATCCGCATTAATGTAGACATAGCCTCAGTTAATCTTACTTTCTAGAATACTCCCCAGAACTAAACAGGATAGCATGACGATGACTGTGAACCAGTGAGAAGATGACCACCGCACTCATACTCACACCATTATATTCACAGCTTGACTTATTTAAAAGTTTTCTTTGATTCTATTTCTTCCGAGATATAGTCTACCTTTGGTTTTTGTCACTTTGCAGAAGAAGCTTGTTGTTACACTTCCTCTGTGTGAAAAGCAAGCATCTTCCCCAGTATTTCTGATTAAAGCTGTGTGTGTACAAACACTGACAAGTGGGCACTGGATTTTCAAGGATAGAACCCTCTTAAAGAGTTTCTGGGACTTCTAGAGATCATCTGTCAAAGGAATCAGATGTTCAAGAAGGGAATGGAATAAAGTGGATTCTGGCATTGTTCTTGCAGCCTACACTGATGAATGGATCTGAGCTGTTTGTCACTGCATTTGTCTTTGATTTGTTGTCAGTAGCATATGCTGTTGTAAAGCTGGAGGAGTCTGACCAACAGAAGGTTTACACCAGTCCTAACCAAGATTCACTGGGAATGAAAGGTGGAAAGGTTTGCAGTTCACACAGAGGAAGAAAACAGGTTTCTATACTGCCCATCTGAAAGTGCAATCCCCGAATAGAATTGTGCCTTTGTTTTAATTAACTATGGCATTAGCATTGACATGTTTATAAACATCCAAACAATATATGCAAGCACATATGACAAACAAAGCAGTAAATTCACGACCAGTTACTATGTTTGTCCCACCGACTGTAGTGACTCAGGCCAACGTTCCTCTTTTTATCCAGGAACCACTTTAAAACATTGTTGGTTGTGAGTTCTTATAAACATTGTGTAAAGGCTCAGATAATGTACCATTAGACTCAATAGTGTCATGTTGCTGTGTTTTACAGTTTGGGAACAGAAGTCTCTGACATGCACATTTCGCTTGTTGAATTTTTGAGGCATTGCAGTTGTTTCTCTGCAGTGCTAAATGGAAAAATCTCCTGTGTAACAGGGGCTGTAAGGCATATATGCCTGTCATTTTCACTGTGTTTGAGAAATCACACAATCACACAAAGGTCACAGCCTCTCCTAACTGTTGGTTTGCATGCATAAGATGCAGACATTGCAGAAACAGATTGATTGGTCTAAAAGCTAAAGTAAAAACAAACGGGGCACATTCATTTCTGCTCCTATGGCTCACAACACAAGTATGCTGTATTTCTGTACTCTTAGTTAACACAGATACCCTCTGTCTACAAAATAAAAAATATATGCAATGTTATCTGAGTCATTATATGAAATGGGTGCCATTTACACTTTGCAATTTTCAAAAAATTCATTAAGAACAAATTTTCTATAAAAAAAAGACTACAACTTGAAAGTTAACCCTCCAAAAAACATATTTTCCACAGGCACAAACTCCTTTTAATACTATCCTTTTTCTTCAGGCAAGGGCACCTTTCTTGTACCACCCCGTTACAGACGATATGTATGCCATTAGAGTAGTAAAACATGAAATATATTTTACATTTTTTATGTTTTCCTAATAATGAATAGAGAGTCTGTAATTGAATTAAATTTTTTATTGTTAGAATCTTGAAATCGTTTAATCTTGAAAAATTTGACATTTCAATGGCCTCACTGTTTGTAGTGGAAAAAAAATACAAATGAAGTTGCATTTATTTAATTAGTCCACACAATAAGAATATCATATATAACATTAAATCAAGTAACATTTATATAACATTTATACAAATTTATAAAAACTTTTTACAAAATGAGCCTGTGATGGGGTGGTTCACTGTGACGGGGTGGTATGGACAAAGTGTTTCTCAATATAAACTGCTGGTTTTAAACTTTAAAAACTGGGGGAGAGGAGACATTGAAATAGGAGATATAATAGAAAACTCATGCTTATGCTCTGAAAAACAGAAATGAGCATCATAAGTCATAAGAGACTGAGAGTCACATCCTTCTGGATTTCCATGTGGCGGGATGTCACAGGCTGTGGTTCTTGAATGATTTCGAGCACATCATCAAAGAGATACCATGGGAAGTCATCTCTCGGAGGCCAGAAGAACCTGTTGGCCCCAACACGGTGCATACATTTCACAAGGGCATGTGCTTCATCTGTATCCATGATGATCCCAGGATAAAGGGCATTGTCATATTTAATCACACACCACTTTCTAATTAGATTTCCGCTTTCCCAATCAACTGGTTCAGTTGGCACCTTTTGGGCTGTCTTGTTAAGAGTGAAATGCTGTGATAGTGAGTGAGTGAGCGAGTGAAGAGATTGTAGCTGCACTTCCATTACAGATTTGCGCCAAACTTTGGCACTATTTTATAAATGTCGATTAAAAAGTATTGTGCAATTTAAAGGGTAATGGAAACAGGCCTACTGAGAAAGTGACTTAAGCTGCGTTTCTATTACCTTTTATATTGCGCAAATTGAAAATACGCCTAATGGAAACGTGTCAATTGCGCAAACACTTATATATCGCAAAATAATAATAATAATAATAATAATTCTGCTCGCATAAGGTGGTTTTTCAGGCAATTCGAAAAAGGAATATTTTGCAAAACAGCAATGGAAACATTTTTTTCACATTTACAGGTCACATTGGATTAAATATAGCCAAAATCCCACGAAAATCTGTTGCCATGACTCATCGCGAGAGGAAAAAATTACGTTTCAGATGCATAACATTGGTTAATGAAAACGCCGTCATTTTGCAATTCTTTTTAATTGACATTTATAAAATATCGCCAAAGTTTTGCGCAAATCTTTAATGTAAACGTGCCTAGTGATATAGTAAGTGAAAAAATGAACCAAACATGGTTAAGTTAACAGAAAATACTGATTAAAAATTGATTAGCCTATATTTACAGTGGCCATATTCATACGGGCGTTACGGGACACGTCCTGGCCACAATTTAAATATTGTCAAAAAACATCCAAAGTAGTTTGAACAATAACAAAAAGGTATTGTACAGAATCGACCAATCGTGGTGTTGCACATGAGACGGTGAGATCTACAGAGAACCATCAAAGCAATGCAAATATGTGCACCTGTTTGTTCGTTCATTTGACTTGATGCATTGCTGCTCACCAATTTGATTTTCTTTACATTAATAATGTAAAACAATTGATAAAAAACAGTTTTCCCTATCTACTTTGCATGACGGGGTGGTTGGTTTAAGCTTGACGGACCCTGTCTAACATTAAAAAAACATCAAATAAACAATGTAAAAGTTTTTGGTGGCTGTAACCATAGATATACGTAGATACCCCATTGGACTGCTCCAAGCACGTAGATGCGTCCGCCATATTGGAAAGATCAACTTGATGTCATTCGCTATACTATAGGTTCGCAGACCATCGGCTGTGCAGGACTGTGGCATTTCGAATATTCAGTGATTACTATGGTGAATTACACAGATCTATGGGTGAATGACGTCAAGTTGACCGCTGCAATATGGCGGATGGCTTACGTATAACGGCCCATAGAAACAGTTGCTAATGAGGCACCTACGTGTGTGTATATATATATATATATATATATATATATGGCTGTAAGGCTCAAATGATGTCACTACCTCTTTGTGATGTCATTTAAAGCAACCGTACATTAATTATAGATAAAACAAGTTAGTGTGACGGGGTGATAAGTTAAACTGAGGGACACACACAAATCATAAAATATTTACAAAAAATAATGTTTTATTTAAATAAACATATCTTATGTAAACAGGGACACACGTATAATGCTGAAAATAATAAAAGTTTGAAAAAATCTATAACTTATTTGGTGATATTTTAGATGAAATGTCATGTTGGTCAACACGGACATGTGAAATTGGCTATATACTAATGAAAAATGATTACAAAATAGTATGATATTTTTCAAGAATAGTGTTTTATCATATATCACGTTCACAAGAACACTTGCATTAATAACTTTAAGCTTTGAAAACACACTTTAGGACTTTTTTTGTGCCTTAAGCATCTCATCAAACGTTGCGAACCCAAATGGCACCCGTTTGGTAGAATGACTCATGTCTTCTACTCAACAGTGCTATTGATATTGCAATGATGTAACCATTTGCGATTGAACACTTCCACAGGACTTTAAAATACTGAATTCTGCTTAGCATTCATTTGGGTCGGATATGTTTTCTAGGCTGCGTTTCCCAAAAGCATCGTAAGCCTAAATTGACTTTGCTCCTTGACAATGGTTCTACGATCAGCTTAGGCTTACAATGATTTTGGGAAATGCAGCCTTGGACAGGAGTGACCGTGGCACTGAGGCAAACCCAGATTTAATTCAGCACAATAAAAAGTATATTTACACTGTCCGGATTGCTCACTATATAGTGCATTATGTGCCATTCATTATATAAAACAGTATATGTGTGAACAAATGACTCACTTCAGCCACAACTTCAGCGTATTTTTTAAAACAAAAAAAGGCACTGATATATTTTTAAGATCAGTCAGTGCAAGTTTATTTCAGTTGAAACAGCTCAGACTTACATTTTAGTCTAGGACTAGGCTTAAGCCCTGTCCGTGAAACCGGGGGAATATTTTGTAGATTATTTAGGAGTCTTTCAGCAATAACATTTTACAATTTAGCTTCTCATGAAGTTTTCTGTCCAGTTATATGCTCCCTAGAATTTAAAGTATCCTGTCCCCTACATTTAAGATGCACACCAGTAATGTTTTTATCTAAGCATGTTTATAAAAATTACTTAAATGTCCTAATTGATCTATGGCCTAATCCTGGCTTAGTCTAAGCCCTGTCTGTGAAACTGGGCCATTATGTCCGGAATTTAGACCTGTTTTGTAGTGGTTTTGCCCCGTTTCTGTTCCTGTGTGCCCTTATTTGGGCATGTTCCTGTCCTTGTTTAGTCTAATTGGTCATTCTGTTCACCTGTGTTCCCCTGATTACCACATGTTTTGAAGTCAAAGTCTGTGCATTCTGTCACTGTTGGATTTCTGGGGTCCGTTCTTCGTACCTCGCTAACTAAGTTAGCTGGATTTGATTGTTGACGATTTTGTGTGATCTTGGATCATTCGGTTCTTCGACGCTCATCCGGGACTTGCTGTCATAGCAACAGATCCGTAAGCGTAAACCTGCTCTGGATCAGGCTTACTTTATGTAAACAGGATTAGATCGCGGCCACTCAGTTATGTCCGCTTCATTTATACGAAAGCAACAGCGATATTTGCCCAATTAATTTGTACTACTATATTACAAGTCAAAGATGACCGCACATATATGTGATGCAGGGTAATTTATAAAAAAAAATGCAGTCTGTCATTTGAAAAGTGCATTTGTCACTTAAACATAGTTCGTGTAGTTTGTGTAACACTGTTTTTCCATAAATAAATATTATCAGTGTAACTAAAGATAATGCAGTATTTTATTCTCTTATTGATTTCATACAGATACATAGAGGTCATTTTCTAAAAAAGGGAAATGTATTATTAATCATTCTACTTCATTTGATTATTTCACATTTAATTTATATTTTAGAGTAGTAATAGTAAATTACTTTTTGGAATCAAGATGAGAGACCACGGCTATAAAAGCGAAGGTGGATTTACCTAGAAGCTTTTGTTTCTTTAGCTCAGTATACTCTTTTTTGCTGGAGACTTCTCTTATAGAGCAAATGGATGTCACCCTGTTTCATTTGTAGAGACAACATTTAATGGTCAATACTGCCCTCCAAAGGAAAAGAGCAGTAACTACACATTTGGTCAAAATTGAGTTAAGGCTTAAAGGAACACTCCACTTTTTTGGAAATAGGCTCATTCTCCAACTCCCCCCGAGTTAATAAGTTGATTTTTACCGTTTTGAAATCCATTCAGCCGTTCTCCTGTTCTGGCGATATCACTTTTAGCATAGCTTAGCATAGATCATTGAATCCTATTAGACCAGTAGCATCGCGTTCAAAAATGACCAACGAGTTTCCATATTTGTTGTATTTAAAACTCGATTCTTCTGTAGTCATATCGTGTACTAAGACCGGTGGAAATGCAGAGCTGCGAGTTTCTAGGCTGATAAGATTAGGAACTACACTTCCATTCCGGCGTAATAGTCAAGGAAGTTTGCTGCCGTAATATGGCCGAAGCAGGCAGAGTAGCCTATTATCAGAAATGAGTTCACAGCTAGTTTAGCATTTGCACATGTGCTGCGTGGTATTACTGCTCCTGCTTCAGCCATATTACGGCAGCAAACTTCCTTGACTATTACGCCGGAATGGAAGTGTAGTTCCTAATCTTATCAGCTTAGAAAATTGAAGCTTTGCATTTCCGCCGGTCTTAGTACACGATATAACTACAGAAGAGTCGAGTTTTTAAATAGGACAAATATGGAAACTCTTTGGTCATTTTTGAATGTGATACTATTGGTCTAATAGGATTCAATGATCTATGCTAAGCTATGCTAAAAGTGATATCTCCAGAACAGGAGAACAGCTGAATGGATTTCAAAACGGTAAAAATCAACTTATTAACTCGGGGGGAGTTGGAGAATGAGCCTATTTCCAAAAAAAAAGTGGAGTGTTCCTTTAAAATTAGCTTTGTGACAACCGTTTTGTCTTGTGGCAAAGTCTCCTGGTTCTATTTTGTCCCGTTTCAGAGAAACGAGAGTGTCAAAATTGCAGTAACTACAAAATCCAAACTAATACCATATATGGTGTAAAAACTTTAAAGGCAACTTTCTCAGTTTCAGTGTTGGCGTAGTTACTGCACTTTGCCTTTGTAGGGCAGAATACATGTCATAAAGGAAGTAAAATTAATTACAAGACTGTCCACCTCTGTATCAGGCCTCTCTGCCTGCAACTCACACTGCAGTCAGAAATAGAAGTACACAAGTAGATACAAATTCAGGCCAAATTATGCATGCACTTACAGGTACTTCCTCCAAACCACAGTCATCTGACAGGGTTGCTTCACTGTCCTGTGCAATGGAAACAAAATGGTGTTACAAAGGGATGTGGTACTGCCCACACACACACTTTTTTAAAAATTATTTATACCAATAGGCAGTACTGAACTTCAGCGTAAGCAAATTATATATATATATATATATATATATATATATATATATATATATATATAAAAATAATCCCAATTTACTGTGCATACTTCAGTCACACAGTGGGAACAGTTAAAAGTCGTCATGGAGTGTTATGCAAAACTACACACACAAAAAAATAATAAATAAATAAATGTTAAAGTACAAAAAGCATTTTAATTAAGGCAACAACCAAATATTTTACATTGTACAAAAATAATTATAAGCTCATTTACCAGTTATGAAGGTGCTGCTGGTCTAAAGAAGAGCTGCCCCCAGGGATGCCCTCAACAATGGGTCTAGTGGCATTCAACCCTAGGGCCAGCTCCTCTGCCGGGGTATGAGGAGGTGCAGGACCACCACCTATCTTTTTTTGCTCTGCCCTTTTCTTGGTTGCTGTTATAAACAAACAAACAGATTTTTTACAGAGTCTCTTTTCAAGAGACTAAAAGCAATATAAGTGATAAATATTACCATTCTGTAGAATATTCTTATATTTCACTTTTACTTGTTCCTATATTCTAGTGGGTCCTGTTGTGACTCTAATGTGAAAAAGGATTTCCTTTTCTCTTCCCTGTAATATAATATAATTCCCTTTAAAATAATATAATTTTAGTCTCTTGAAAAGAGACTCTGAAATAATCTGTTTGTTTGTTTATAACAGCAACCAAAAAAAGGGAAGAGCAAATATAATATAATATAATAACTTACGAGTTTAATTTGTCTCCTTCGACATGTTCGCCGACCAATCAAAGAGTTGCCGATCAATGTTTCTACTATCGATACGTAGCCCCTTTTAAGCCACCCAGTGATCTCAGATTACCTCATCCAGCTAATCATCAACAACAGGTGCGTTTGGAGAACCGGAATAGCGAGCTCATAGTTAGCGCGATGATTTGATCTTGGATGTAGTAAGCGAGGTACGAAGAACGGACCTCTGTTGTCTTCTATGTGTGTCTTTTCTGCTCCCAGTGTGGGTTAACTTTGTTTTTGGACTATAATAAACTCTTTTCTTTTGAGCTATGTCTCCCTTGTTCCTTTCCACACAGATTATGACATTTTAAGGCTAACATAATTACACCATTTCCTTTTTGATTTCAAGAGAACTGTGTTTTTTTTAACAAATTCTGATTGAATATATCTTGTACTGAACTTGGAATGTTCCTTTAGTTATACGAAACATTCAGTAAATAATTGTGGTGGTCACTTATAAAGCTAAATAAATATAATGTTATATTAGCAGAGCTAAATGAGCTAAATGCAATCTTACTTCAACATACTATTCTCTTCAACATCTTGGGGGATTCAATGTCTAGCATTAGCCTATATAGCCTAAATACAGTGAGTAAAGAATTTCTGCCTGTGTTATTGTCAAAGGATGTTCACCAGTTTTGACAAAATGAAACTAACTTTGTTTGAAATACTGATGTTTATTGTCAAGCACAACAGTGTATTAAGCCTTAGACCAGGGCTATTCAATTAGATCCATTTGAGGGCCGGATTATCGAACTGGAAATTTGAAGCGGGCCAAGGGGATGGGGGCCGTCCCGATCTTTTTCTAGGGGGCCTATACAATTACACTGAAATGCATTTTCACTAAAATGAACTAATATTACCAACAACAACATCTATAAAAGGTTAAGGTGCTGTCTGTCAATCAATTTAAAAAAAAAAAAAAATCACACATTTTTTTGTAATTAATCATGAATAATCGCATATTTATATATTTATACTGTCATAATTTCACAATGAACCTTCAAATTAAGGTAGAAACAACAAAGTATTTTAAAATATGTGTTTAATAGCATCTTTTTACCAAGTAGCCTATTATTAATGAAGTATTGATTTCAATATTGCTACTGGTGACTCTATTAAATTAATTTTCTCTCAGTTTTACATATTAATTATGTCCATTCAACATTACAGTAGAATTGAAAGTCCAACATTTAATAGGCTCTGAAATATATAACAGCTTTTAATTTAGGTGATTTTAAAACAATCTTCACATAAACTATAAATTGTATATGCATAAAATAGACAGATTATTATTGCTATATACTGGTTATAATCAATATTTTATGTTTTTAATTTTACATAAGTGTTTGTTTACCACAAAGTATATTTTGGCCATCAAGATAACATTCAAATTGGATCATAAGAGCTTTAAAGTGCTTAAAATGGTTGTGCAAAATGCTTGAAAGTCATTGAAAAGTGCTTGAATTTCTCTCTCAAAAGGTTGTACAAACCCTGAAATGAATAATGAAACATTCGACTTTGCTTAAGTTGGTGTGACTTCTGGTTGTCTGACAGTGACATAGCGTACATCAGCGCTGTTAAAAACAGAATTCTGAGCAGAATTTGAATGATTCTCACTGATCTTTCAGCAACCTTAATTCATTCTGGGCGAATTCAAACACTTTTCACTGGATCTCGCAGCACTGTGCAGTCAGTGTCGCGAAATCAACTTTGGTTCCCGATGCTGTTCTGAGCTTGGACAAGTGTGTTTGCGTTGCGGTCCGAGCTGATAAACGGTCCGCGCTGCGCAGCTCAAATGTGGCGCGCTTTGGTTTCTCTTTCGCTTCGTTTGCCGTTTAATGTTTCTCATATGAAACAGAAATAGCAGCGCTTATGAGTTGAATAACGCGGTGGTCGCGCCATTGCGACCGCTCACAAAATTTTGTCACACCGGCAGAAAAAAATGGGACCATTTGGTCGCAGTCTGGAGCCCTACAAGCGCTTGTCAAATCTGCCGTCTATTGATGATGTTGCGATCTCCGGTAGATTGTTGTTGTTCTTGGCTCTCTTGCTTTTCTTTTTTGGCTGGCCCGCCGCCTAGTGGACAAACTAATTAGTGCAAAAACCATTCAAGCCACCTGCTGCTTCCTCGGGCCGGACGAAGATGATTGGCGGGCCGCATTGGGCCCGCTGGCCGCCAATTGAATAGCCCTGCTCTAAACGATCACAGCCGAGAAAAGAAGGGTCTTATCTAGCCAAACGATTGGGTGTTTTCCAAAAAAATTACAATTTATATACTTTTTAACCTCAAATGCTCATCTTGTCTAGCTCTGTGTGTAGTACTCTGTGTAGACATTAAAAACTATATAAATTGTAAATGTTTTTAGAAAATAACCAATTGTTTCGCTAGATAAGACACTTCTTCCTCGGCTGGGATCATTTAGAGTCCTTTGAAGCTGAATTTAAACTGCATTTTGGAAGTTCAAACTCGGGGCACCATAGTCCACTATATGGAGAGAAATCCTGAAATGTTTTCCTCAAAAAACATAATTTCTTTACGACTGAAAAAAGAAAGACATGAACATCTTGGATGACAAGGGGGTGAGTACATTATCTGTACATTTTT
The DNA here is from genome assembly GCF_049309525.1 of Garra rufa. Lineage (NCBI taxonomy): Eukaryota > Metazoa > Chordata > Actinopteri > Cypriniformes > Cyprinidae > Garra > Garra rufa. The sequence goes on from NC_133362.1 coordinate 48,784,351, forward strand.
ATTTTGAAAGTGAACTACTCCTTTAACACACAAAAATGTGGACATGTCTACACTGAAGTTTTTCATTCAGTTGGACAGACAGAGACAGTTATCATGCCTATATGTGACCCTGGACCACAAAACCAGTCATAAGGGCCAGTTTCTTGAAATTGAAAGCAGATGAGAGCTTAAGATAGCAGTGGAGTGAAATAAGCGCAGTCAAGATGACCAGTCCTCACATCTCATGATGGCTCACCTATGATATAGGCAGATATCCCATAAACAAATAAATTGGATGTCATTGAAATTATGTTGCTTTAAAATAAAAAAAATAACACACACACACACACTTAATGAACAAGACACCCAAAGTATTATTTATATTTCTCCATAAAATGTGTTTTTCATCCATTTTTACTGTAATAAAGACATTTTAGATGCTTTTATTAGCAATACCTCAATAACCACCCAACCTATATCACACTGTGTTTGTAAATATTCACAAGTAATGAATGCGCATAATCACATGATATCAGAGCCAAATATTTCAGAAGATAACAAATCTTATGCTGTGATATCAGCAAGTCATTTAATACTTCTAAAGTCACTAAACACCCATCAGTCTCAATTATCTGACAATGGCCTCATTCATATGATGTTTCACATTAAAATAAAAGATTACACACGGTAGGGTATCGCATTTGAAACTGCATTATGGAAGTTCAAACTCAGGGCACCATAGAAGTCAATTATATGGAGAGAAATCCTGAAATGTTTTCCTCAAAAAACATAATTTCCTTATGACTGAAGAAAGAAAGACATGAACATCTAGGATGACAAGGGGGTAAGAACATTATCTGTAAATTTTTGTTCTGTCAACACAAAATTGATGCATCTTCCCTGCAGCTGTAGCAGTTTGCATAGCATTCTTATGTCGGCTTTATACTTTACAAAAGTATTAGGTTACTGTAGTCATATCTGATTATGGTCTCTGTACTTTTACTCAAGCGCATGTGGTCTTCTATTGCTGTAGTTCAGTTCACGTCTCTTCTCTCTCCGACGCAGGAGGTGGCGGTGCGCAGCCAAATAAACCGGCTTGCAAAAGGAGAAGAAGTGTGCGCGGGTGTGACGCCCGCAGTGACGCCATCGGTTACTATGGTTGCAGATTATGTTGCTCACATCCGGGCTGGCCGCGGCTAGTGCGCTCGTGTTTGTTTTTAACGCACTTCTCTCCACAGGAGCGGGATAACGCGTCCAGCGATGAGCTCATCTCCGCAGTGATCATGGCCGATGACAGCGAGTGGGTGCTGGAGAGCATCGCGGGCTACCTGAGCAGCCCGGACTGGCTCATCCCACTGGCCGACTTCATGGAGAACAAATGCTCAGGTATTAAACACACTCATGACGCGTCGCGCAGTCACCAGCGCTGCACATCCGCGCACATTTCAGCTTCTTCACTACTAATAAACGTCAATGTGCAAGCTTCAGTTGGTGAAATAACGTTTTGAGCTGTTCGTTACGCATGTGTACTGTTCATATGGTCTTTCAGTGTTTGATGATGAGGATGAGAATAAGCTGACCTACACGGACATCCATCATCAGTACAAGCAACTGGTGAGAGCCGCTCTGACGCGCTTTAAATGTGCGCCGCTGAGTGGAATGCGCTGTTCTGATCTGTTGTGATTGACATGTGCTCTCGAGGTGGAGCGTCTGCTGGAGAACTACATGCAGGAGGTGGGCATCAGTGAGCAGCAGTTTCTGCAAGCCTGCTCCTCTTTCAGCAAGTCGAAAACTCTGCAGGTAAGAGGCCGAGCGTGAAATCCCGTCATAACGCATTTAGACGCGCTTTTGCGCTTTCATTGTTTATTGTGGCGTTGACTGGCGCTGATGACAGCTGTGAACTGATGGAGCTTGCGCTGGGGTTTTCTCTCCCATTGCACTTGTTTTTTGTTTTTTTTTTATCTTTTTGCTCAGTGTTCAAGGCTTAATTTCCTCCACGTTGACACTAATGAAGGAAGTGTTCAGCTTTGCACAATATTTTATTTTCATTGTTCGCTAAGGAAGCATCAGGCCTGAACCAGCAGCTTTTGGAATGAGAAAAGCTTGAACGTTGAGAGAGTCAATGTCACTGTGACACAGTTGATGGAGATTTTCTCAGTTTTTTTTTTTTTTTTGTTGCAGCCTCAGATTCCAGATTTTTAAATAGATGCATCTCGGCCAAATGCTTTCCTGTCCTATCAGACCATGCATCAATAGAAGGCTTATTTATTCAGCTTTCAGATGATATATAAATCTCAATTTAAAAAAAATTGACCCCTTATGACTAGTTTTGTGGTTCTGGGTCACATATGATAATATATATTGTTACTGTGAAATAAAATAGCATGATTTTATTTTTAGTTTTTGATTAGTAACATGCATTGCTAAGAACTTCATTTGGACATCCTTATAGACGATTTTCTCAATTTTTTTTTATTTATTTATTTATTTATTTTTTTTTTGCAGCCTCAGATTTCAGATTTTCCAATAGTTGTGTCTTGGCCAAATATTGCCCTATCCCTATCCCTAGGATCCCTATTGACCTTGATGAATGGTTTTGTGATTCAGGGTCACAAATCATATAGAGAAGGACTTTGTAAGCAGGAAAGGGCGCAGTATTAAGATATTAACGTAATATTTCACCTTTCCTGATGGAAATGATAAAAACAAACACAAATGTTGTCAAGATTCTTGCTCTGGAAACTTTTGGCAGCCTATAGTACCAAATGTCCGACCAATTAGTAAAGCCCAAAGCATGAAAATAATTGAGCAAATTCAGCAGCAATGTTCAGTGGAACTTGTGACCATAGTTAGCTAACAATGCTTTTGTGAAACACACCCCTGGAATGGTCTCTTTCTGTTATTGATGCTGTTGATTCTCAATGGGTTTTCAGAATTTCACACAGTTGTGTGGAAGATCAGCCTTATTATCATCCAATTGAGAGAGTTCCTACTCGTGTCACTGATGCGTTGACTGACTATGTTTTTTCTTGTTCAATCAGGCTGTTTTCCAGCCAGTTCTCGCTACAGATGATTTTCAGATGTTTCGCTCTTTGATGGTCCAGAAGAACATGGAGCTTCAGCTGCAGGCTCTGCACGTCATCAAAGAGAGAAACGGTATGCAACACGTCCACATTTACAAAACAGACACGTGTAGAGCACATGACCATCCCGCTGTGTGTTCATTATTGTATGTTCACACGTCAATGTGTTGTTTTTCAGGTGTCAAAGCATCAGCACATTACATTTATTATATTGTCTTTGGGTCTCTCATGTAAAACCAGCTCCTGTTTTTCAGTAGATGACAGAAAATATGGAAGCCTGCTCTGTCTGTTCTGTTTTATGGTGAAAACAAAACAATAACAAACTAAAAAAAAATGGAATTGTAATCTGAGTTTCAGATGTTAACTCAGAATTGCAGGGAAAAAAGTCAGAATTCTTTCTTTTTTTTTGTCTCAAACTTCTTAGAAAATAGTTGTAAGGAAAAAAGTCTGAATTGTAAAATAAAATTTCACTTTCTTACTTTTTTTTCATAAGAAAGAGCCTGTCAGTGGCTAATTTGTAGGGATGCACCGAATGTTCGGAAACCGAAATTATTCGGCCGAAAATAGCAATAAAAGCTCTAACGAAAAGGCAGAATAAATGATAGCGAACAATGACGTAATGCGATCAAATAGAGGCGTGCACTAATGCGGCAAACATGTGGTCAGTGTGGAAGCATTTAAAACTGTCCGAGAAAGACACATAAATCATTCCAAGCAGCGACAGCGAGAGACTGTTTAGAAGCGCATCGCATGTCTTCATGAGAAGAGAAAGGTTACTGTATGATGACTGAAAACATCCATTAGTCAATCAACTCCAGAACGTTCTGTTGTCTAACAGACGCACCAATTGTATTTATTCTGACAGCAGCTCTTTAGCCAGGGTTCAAAGACCAAAGATGACAATCATTCACAAATCTGCTGCTGCCAGCAAAAACTAGGACTGAGCTCTTCTTACGGGTTTACCACTAAATAAGAGTCAACATTCATAAATGTTAGTATTGTAATTTTACTGTTGTTCTGTAAAATAAAATAAAAAAGACAAAAATAAGGCTAACAATCATTCCAACAGCTCTATTAATACATTTATTCTATCATTCTCCTTTGCTCAGCAAGGCTGCATTTATTTGTACATTTAAAAACACATGCCTGATTCCAGAAGGGGCTCTTAAAAATGGCCAAAGAATATTATTTTACTAACTTATTAATTTTAAGTTAAATTGTGGTTTGTTGGTAGGCTATAATGTCTACTAGAATGTTACGAATGTTTGGTGTTAAGTAAATATTTCAGTAATTGGCCTTGGGCCCAGTGTTTAATTTTGTTTCAGGTTCGGCCAAGAATTTTTATTTCGGTGCATCCCTACTAATTTGTTTCTAAATTCGAACCCAGACTGGATGTTTAAAGTAATTTGAACTCTTTTTTTTTTTTTAGTGGTTTTAATTCTCATTAAAACAAGTGAAACACTAATGTGTGGACTAACGTTACAAATTATGTGCATGTGATGATGATTATTATTATTGAAATGATTCATTCAGATGTTTTGTTAATGCTGATCTGCATCTTCACATTGATTTATGACTGCTGTGACGTAGCCGTCTTATATGATCAGCTCGTATGTGTGTGGTGTGTGTTTCAGGCGGGCTGCCCGAGTGTCTGACAGACGGCGCTGACGTCATGAGTGAACTCGAGCAGCAGGAAATGAAGATTCTTCAGGAGGTTCTCAGGTAATTTCACCTCATTACCTGCGCTGACATCAGACGTGCTGCTTATATAATGAGCAGGGTTTCCCGAGCGCTCTGTCTCTGACAGACATCAGTGACGGCACTTCAATGCATATAATGTCGCATCCTTCAGTGGACATTATATGCATGCTTTCATAAACATGCCCAGTTCATTTTGTGATTCAATAATAAACTTTGATCCTGTGCACAGATGTGTTCCAGGACTGCTGGAAAACCCTTAAAAAGTATCCGGTTTTCAAAAACATTACACAATAGGTAGTTAAGACATAATTTAAAACAGAATTCAGATGCGTCCCAGTTAATGACGCCCTTACTGCGAGGTTACCTCGACTTGTAAAGGGATTGATAGCGTTCAGAGTAAGCCAAGTATATAAAGCCACTGCGAGACCACTGACCATTAAGCAGCTTAACGCCTCACTGAAAAAGAACGGGCCGATATTCTTAGTGTGCTGAGTTCCTGCCCGGTTCTCTCTAGGCCAGCCGCTTTCACAGGCGCATGACACTGGATCAGCGCGGGTCTGTCCTGAAGTTTCTGTTTCTATTAATTAAGATGCTAACCTTAATGAATGCCATTAAGAGATCAGGGTTAGCTACAGATCACATTGCTCAGGATCCAAACTAGGATTTAGAGCCTCCTCTGACTTGGATTCATCTGCAGTAACTGACAATCCAAGACTGGAGGAATGGACTTATAAGAGATCATAAAGGTCTTGTCATTCTAAACCTGTATGATTTTGAGAACTGTTCTGGTCACTGAAGCAATTTGCAACAGAAATTAAACAGAAAATGAACAGAAGTGTGAAGTGTGACTTGAATGTTTAGTTTTTGTGTCATTTTTGGATCTTGCTGCTTCATTCACTTTCTAAGCGATTACACTTCAGCGGTCCAGAGCGTTTGCTAAGTTGTCACACATCAGAAACTTGGCTTGCCTTCATACTATGCTTAACTCTTTGGGTAGGTGAAAGTATGGCAGTGTCAGCTGTGTTGTATTATTTGTGTACCTGCAGGAGGTCAAAGGAGGAGTATGATCTGGAGATGGCGCACAGGATAGAGGACAAAGAGGAGCAGGCCTCCACGTCCAGCAGTCTGTCTGAGACTCCTCTGTGTGAATCTGTGAGCCAGCAAACCAACACAGTGAGTCTGAATCATTGGGACTAACGCTCATGCAGTGTATGTGTATCAGGGGTGGGCGACATGATCAAACTCTGATATAATGCTATTTTATTTCACAATAACAAGATATATCCTCATATGTGACCCTGGACCAAAAAAAAATTATAAGTCATAAGAGTCCATTTTTTTGAAATTGAGATGTATACATCATCTGAAAGCTGAATAAATAAGCCTTCTATTGATGCATGGATCTGTTAGGATAGGAAAGTATTTGGCTGAGATACAACTATTGAAAATCTGCAATCTGAGGGTGCAAAAAAATCTAAATATTGAGAAAATCGCCTTTAAAGTTGTCCAAATGAAGCTCTTGGCAATGCATATTACAAATCAAAAATTAAGTTTTGATATATTTACAGTAGGAAATTTACAAAATATATTCATGGAACATGGTCTTAATATCCTAATGATTTTTGGCATGAAAGAAAAAAACAATAATTTTGACCCAAACAATGTATTTTTGGCTATTGCTACAAATATACCCGTGCTACTTAAGACTGTTTTGTGCTCCAGGGTCACATATTTTGCTGGAAATCAGAGTGCTTCTCAGTAAAATATTAAGATGTAAGTTGTAACACTGCTAAAGGTTTAGATAGCATTTCAAATCTGTTCAGGTTTGGAGTACAGTGACCTCCAGGGCTCAAACTCACCTGAACCAGCTGATCACTAGAAGGATTCAGACAGGCCGGTTTGATCAGGGTTAAGCTGAACTCTGCAGGACAATGGAAATGATACAATTCTCTACACCAGTTTGACAGCAAAAACTATTGTTAGCTTAACTAATCAAAATAAAAACAGTAATAAAATAAGAACAAAAGTTTTTTTTTTTTTTTTGTTAAGATGCAAATGAAATAAAGTGTGCAAGTAAAATAACCTGAAAGTTTAAACTAACAAGACTTATAAATGCATGCAAATAATAATCTTTTGTGATGATTCCGATTATAATCATGATATCACCCACCCCTCATCCATATGTAGAGCCGCTGCAGTACTGTGAAGTGTTTTGATGTTACCAGCATGTTCTGACCATGTCAGTTTAATCACCATCACAGATGTTTTACTTGACATTTTGATGACAGTAGTGTTGCTGCTAGAGAAAATCCACTGATCACTGATCCACAGTGAAATGATGATCATCAGCTGTAGGCTGTGTCTGGAGTTAATTCAGGATGTGTTTTGACTACCTCTGGATGTGGTTTTTAGTGGGTCAATCACAAAATATTTTCAGGGTTTTCATGGGTCTATGAAATCCTTGAATGTTTGTGAATCTGGAAAAAAAAAAAATGTAAGGCCCTGGAAAGTTTTTGAAAATAAACATGCATAGATACAGCTCCTTGAAAATGCTTGAATTTATTCACTCCGGTCCGCTAATGTGTTATTTCGCCAACACTTCATGGTCTATGCATACTAGTTTGCTTCATGTATGTTAGTTACGCGCATTTACACATTTACGACAAATAGAATATCAGATAGCCAAAAGTAAATGCAAAAAAAAAAAAAGATTTTTCGCATAGCTGTGTTTGACAAATGAAAACTGTAACAATGTGTCTTACAAGGTAACATGATGTAACCTTGCTCTCACTTGAAATGTGTCCCCACATTAAGGGTGTCTTCACACTTGTAGTTGGGTTTATACATATTATACATTTGGTGCTGTTCTGCTTAGCGTTCACACTGGCATTTTTGACGGCGAACCTAAAAATACAGAACCTAAAGGCATAGTGATACGTTCACAACCTGATTGGTCAGGATGAATGATGTATATTTCATGACAGAACTCACCGAACACTCCAAACAAAAGGAAAAGGTGCGTTCGATGTGACATAAAAGTAGCCATTCACTGATTGGTCTGCTCAGCGCCACTTTAAAGTCGACTATACCTAATGTCGTCTGCTGGACCAAGTGCGCTCATTGTTGCATGCATATGATTTTATTTTCACCCCCTGCGAACTCACAAAGAGCTCATACAAAGGCACTTTACCTCCTCGTTGCTCCACGTTTGCCCTCTGCTCATTTTGTTTTGGATACACCACGTGTTCTCTACGTAAAACGCATCTTGTCGTCACTTCCTGTTTTTGGTTCGTTTAGAAGTATTTGGTCCGTGTTGCGTTCACATTTCATTCAAACCGCATCAGAGTTCATTTGGAAGCAGACCGAGACACATCCTTTTTAGCGGTCTCTGTCCGCTTGTTTGGTGCGCACCAGGGTTTGGATGGCAGCGTTCACATTTGCACCGCACTAACAGAGCAATCACACCACGGTTCATTTTAATCAAGTTCGTTTCCCCCCTTGGTGCGGATCTTTTGGGCAGGTGTGAATGCAGCAATTGCACTCAGGTACACAAACACTTTGGTACGGTTGAATGGATGAACCAATGAATAGATGACCTTAAGCACACGTGTGGTTTTGTTTACAGTTTCTGGTTCACTTGCAAAAAGGGCAGTGTGAAAGCGAACCGCACCAAACAAAAAAAAAAAAAAAAGCGGACTTTCCTGATATGAATACACCCTAAGGCCGTGTTCACACTTGGTGTCTTTTTTACATTATAATCCTATGGAATAGGGGTGGGCGGTACACCGGTGTCATAGTCATCACCGGTGTGACATTGCGCCACGACATGGATTTTCTAATACCGTCAATACCGTAATAAATCAATTATGTGCCTCGAACGGCTGCATTTACATCAATAATAGCTAATTCTAAATAATAAGGCATTACATTTTCTTCAAACGTTCAGTTGTGGTCTGAATACCTGTCCTAATACTATATATCTTGTTGTAAATAAAGTAAAACGCATTCGTATCAGCTTTGCAGGTGGTAGGTAAAAGGGGAGTGGCCATTAAACGACTGGTGAAACAAATTGAGCGGGCGTGAGGCGAATGAGACCGGCCTGTTTACTTTTACTTTCGATTTTGCGATAACGCACACTCTGTGTAAAGGGAGCAGCACATCTTATAACGTTAATAGATATTTGTCAGTGAGTACAAGATTGCAGCAAATCCTCCAGTCTATGTTTGTCATCTCTCTTTACTTTCGACCCGTGATCATTCAAATCTAAAGGTCATTGTACACTGAGTCCGATTTTCGTATGCGTTTTTTTTTTTTTTTAGTTTTCTCATATTCGCCATCCTTATCAAAATGCTTATTATGGATGTGAAAATGCAGAAAATCAAACACGATCCGAATTTTTTTATGACGGACGAAAGTTTCAGAGGCAGTGTGTAAACTCGATTAACATAACCTGTATTTTTTTTTTAACGTGCAAAAATCTCGGACGAAAACTTCGTACTCATGTGTGCAATGACATTAACTCCAGCAGCTCCTGTTGGATGCAGGGTTGCCAAGTATATTATTATTATTATTATTATTATTATTTTTTTTTTTTTTTTTTTTTTTTTGTACACTAAGTAAGATCTTTAGGTTTTTTGCAAAATAAATATGTTAAGGATGCATACTCTCCCATGTCTGTTTTTGATAAGGATACCTACCATTTACTCTTTATATTATAAAAATATTAACTTTATTCACATACTAAAGGGACAGGACAGGCTACTCCTCCCAAAATGTACCAAAAAAAAGTAATACCGTGATATTATACCGTCACCGTTCAAAAGATGAAAAAACCGTGATATTAATTTTAGGTCATATCGCCCACCCCTACTGTGGAGTAAACCGTGTTTTAAAAAAATCCTGAGTGCTTTTTTAAACGCCACCGCCGGCGTCTTTTTCTGCAGCTCAGAGCGTCTTTTTAAGTTGAAAAAAGTTGAACTTTTCTGAAGAAAACGCCCTACGTCAAGCTCATTTTTTTACAGCTGACCAATGACAAGCGAGTAACTAGACCTGTCATTTCCATAACAAGAACAACAAGAAAAAATGGAAAAGGTGCCGTTAGATAGACTTTTATTTTATTGTTGTGAATCGACATTCGCCTCCCCGTTAACCCGGCTCGCAAACCTTTCCCGATCCCGTCCCCCTCTCTCTCTCCCACTTGGCTTCTGTCTAAATACTGTCCTACCAAATAAAAGGCAAAAACGTCAAAAAAGAAAAGAGCCAGCTCCCTCTTTTCTCAACATTTCTGCACCACACCTAGGCTACTGTTGCAGCATTTGTTATAGCAACAGAAGACGCCCTGGCAGGATTTTTTTTTTACTTCTTCTTGTCAAAAAAGATGCCAAGTGTGAACATAGCCTTAAATTAGAGGATATTGGACCTGGAAAGTCCTTGAAAGGTCCTTGAATTTGAAGTTAACCAAGGTGTGGGAACCCTGGTTTTAGACTCTGATAATGGCAGTGAATGGTAAGAACCTTCAGCTGTACTGAAGTTGCATATTGGTTTAAAGCTTGAAGAGAAGGTCACTATTCACTGCCATTATATGATCAAGCACAAGCGGATAGTTTTGTAGCATTCCTTGTTCTGGGAAAGAAGGAAGGTCATAACAAATTTAGAACAGCAGCAGGGTGAGTAAATCATGTCTGAGTTGGCCCTTCAGTAACAGTTGGAAACAGGACCTTGTTCTGATGTGTCTGATGTCCTGCAGATTTGTGTGCTGATGGCGCATGTCTTTCTGCTGTCCACAGACCAACGGCACAACAGACGCTAAAGAGCTGAAGTTGAAGGAGTCCGAGTCTGCAGCCGTCAGGAGTTCAGCTACAGCCACAGCCTCATGTGAGTGTGTGAGATCACATCTGACACCTCATCTGTTGATGACTGTGAACAGCCAGGGCAGAGTTAACACTCACTTTATTTTGTTTACTATTTTTTAAGGGAAAAAAATTTAAATGACATACAAGCGATTCATATGCATGGTAACATACATTTGCGAGTATTTTTGATTTATGTTCTGGTAATCCTCACTTGTGTCATACACAAAACACAGCTGATTTCAAACTCAGACACAGGCTAAAATGTTTTTATTTTTTTACTACTGTGTGCAGGACACTATAGTTCGTGTATATAAGTGAGGGTTGCAAAATAAAGTCACCTGTAACATGTTATACCCAAAAATTCTTCATAAAGTGGACTACCAGTAAAACAAAACAAAAAAATTGGGACCAGAAATTTGATTTGACACTTTGAGCTGACCATGTTTTGTTACATACCTTTCTATCAAAGTTATTTGACATTATCAAGATGAATTTGTTCTGACACAATTGAGCTCTTGAGTTCTTGTCATATTTTATTACCATTTTCTAAACTATAGCGCATAAACTGTGATAAGAAAAATGTTGAAGGTGTCAATAAATTCTGGTTTGACTGTATTTGGAATTAGCCACATTAAAAATAAATGAACAGCTATTTCTAATTAACACTTTTTCATATTGTGATAATGCCAGGGTTTTTTATACATACACAGGTTACTTTAGCAACATCAGCAGTTCAGAGCCATCTCTCTGATATCTGAACGAAGCATAACATCAGATTTGGGCCATAATTCAGCTGCGGTATGAACATGGTTTCATGCCTTTACTTGTCACGACAGGACTCATTTGAAGCAGTTATTCACACACTGTTACATCACATCAGTCACTCTGAGTCAGATAAACTGCTTTTTTGAAGCTACTAATGTGACAAGAGTCTTGATTTTAGGAGATGTTGCTGCACCTTTAACACAGTGTTGAGCGTCAGTGTCCTGTTGTGTCTGATCTGTGTTGTGTGTGTTGTGTGCAGGTAAAGGTAAAGCTCTTCCTGCAGTGAGGGCACCTGTCAAGGGTTCAGTGTCTGCCAACCATACGCCGAGCCCAGAGAACCAGAGAGATGAGGACACACAGAGAGACTCCAGAGCTCTCGCTGTAAGACGCTCACAGCACTAACACTTCCTCTGACTCCACTGACTTCACACAGTCACACCACAGGGCCCAATGCACTGGTCACATCCTTTTGACTTCTGCTGTCAGATAATGACCACTTGTGTTGTGTAGTTTTAATGTGGTCAGTCCAGAAAACCAATTAGAAAATGTATCAAAAGCATGCTTTGGTAGAGATTCTTTTACCTAACTGCACCATTAACATTAAAGTTAGTATACTGACAAACCATTAATAAGCATGTGATCAACCAAATGTCAAGTTTTTTTGTTGTCATCTCTACTGGCTGAAGTTCACTTCCAGAACAAAAATTTACAGATAATTTTCTCACCCCCTTGTCATCCAAGATGTTTATGTCTGTCTTTCTTCAGTCGTAAATAAATTGTTTTTTTTAAAGGAAAACGTTTCAGGATTTCTCTCCATATACAGGTGCTGGTCATATAATTAGAATATCTTCAAAAAGTTGATTTATTTCACTAATTCCATTCAAGACGTGAAACTTGTATAATGTATACATTCATTCCACACAGACTGATATATTTCAAGTGTTTATTTCTTTTAATTTTGTTTTAATGAAAACCCCAAATTCAGTATCTCAGAAAATTAGAATATTACTTAAGACCAATACAAAGAAAGGATTTTTAGAAATCTTGGCCAACTAAAAAGTATGAGCATGTACAGCACTCAATACTTAGTTGGGGCTCCTTTTGCCTGAATTACTGCAGTAATGCGGCGTGGCATGGAGTCGATCAGTCTGTGGCACTGCTCAGGTGTTATGAGAGCCCAGGTTGCTCTGATAGTGGCCTTCAGCTCTTCTGCATTGTTAAATCTGGCATATCGCATCTTCCTCTTCACAATACCCCATAGAGTTTCTATGGAGTTAAGGTCAGGTGAGTTTGCTGGCCAATTAAGAACAGGGATACCATGGTCCTTAAACCAGGTACTGGTAGCTTTGGCACTGTGTGCAGGTGCCAAGTCCTGTTGGAAAATGAAATCTGCATCTCCATAAAGTTGGTCAACAGCAGGAAGCATGAAGTGCTCTAAAACGTCCTGGTATACAGCTGCGTTGACCTTGGACCTCAGAAAACACAGTGGACCAACACCAGCAGATGACATGGCACCCCAAACCATCCCTGACTGTGGAAACTTTACACTGGACCTCAAGCAACGTGGATTCTGTGCCTCTCCTCTCTTCCTCCAGACTCTGGGACCCTGCTTTCCAAAGGAAATGCAAAATTTACTTTCATCAGAGAACATAACTTTGGAGCACTCAACAGCAGTCCAGTCCTTTTTGTCTTTAGCCCAGGTGAGACGCTTCTGACGCTGTCTGTTGTTCAAGAGTGGCTTGACACAAGGAATGCGACAGCTGAAACCCATGTCTTGCATACGTCTGTGTGGAGTGGTTCTTGAAGCACTGACTCCAGCTGCAGTCCACTCTTTGTCAATCTCCCCCACATTTTTGAATGGGTTTTGTTTCACAATTCTTTCCAGAGTGCGGTTATCACCTATTGCTTCTACACTTTTATCTACCACATCTTCTCCTTCCTTTTGCCTCTCTATTAATGTGCTTGGACACAGAGCTCTGTGAACAGCCAGCCTCTTTTGCATTGACCTTTTGTGTCTTGTCCTCCTTGTGCAAGGTGTCAAAGGTCGTCTTTTGGACAACTGTCACATCAGCAGTCTTCCCCATGATTGTGTAGCCTACAGAACTAGACTGAGAGACCATTTAAAGGCCTTTGCAGGTGTTTTGAGTTAATTAGCTGATTAGAGTGTGGCACCAGGTGTCTTCTATACTGAACCTTTTCACAATATTCTAATTTTCTGAGATACTGAATTTGGGATTCTCATTAGTTGTCAATTATTATAATAAAATCAAAAGAAATAAACACTTGAAATATAACAGTCTGTGTGGAATGAATGTATACATTATACAAGTTTCACTTCTTGAATGGAATTAGTGAAATAAATCAACTTTTTGAAGATATTCTAATTATATGACCAGCACCTGTAATGGATATGTATGGTGCCCTGAGTTTGAACTTCCAAAATGCAGTTTAAATGCAGCTTCAAAGGACTTTAAACAATCCCAGCTGAGGAAGAAGTGTCTTATCTAGCGAAGCGATCGGTAATTTTCTAAAAAAAAAAAAAAAATTGACAATTTATATACTTTTTAACCTCAAATGCTGGTCACGGCCACCATAGAAGTCTGTAACACTATATGGAGACAAATTCTGAAATGTTTTCCTCAAAAAAACGTAATTTCTTTACGACTGAAGAAAGAAAGACATGAACATCTTCAATGACAAGGGGCTGAGTAAATTACCTACTTTTTTGTTCTGAAAGTGAACTAGTCCTTTAACAAACCCCCCATCTGTGGTGTGTGTGTAGGATGAGGAGGCGTTACAGCAGCGCTCTGAGTATCTGAAGCAGCAGAGAGACAAACTCCAGGCCCTCAAGAAAGATCAGACACAGAAGAGCCCGACTGACGCTCCTCCCGTGGCCCTGGAGCCCAAACCCTCTGCACAGGTGCTCACACTCTCACTGAAGTCCTGCGTTTAGCTTCAGGACTATGTATATGAACACACACAGGCCAGCAGAGACCTTCCCTTAAAAACAGCTTTGTGTTTTTATTGTGGCTGTGCTGCTCGTCTCTCATACGTGTAGCGACACGCAGCTGGAATGTCAAACCGCTCTCAGTTTCTACACATGGAATAATCCGACGGCAGAAAATATCCAGATATTTCATCTGAATATTATAAAATGGTGCATCTGAATTGGTGGTGGGAAATTGAATATGCTAATTTTCTTGCACTGCCTCATTTTGACTGGTTTGACTGGTTGTAATCACTTGATACAGTGATTATAAAAGCATCAGTGCCTCACTACAACGTTGGTATTGGAATTTCTGCTTTTCTGTAGTGTTGGATATTTTTGGTACCTGCTGATAAACAGCTGCTGTCAAATGCTTGTGTGCATGTTTGTGATTTGCATTCTGAAGAGTGTCAAATGTTTCTGTTTACAACATGTTTTTGTGGCGTTAGGAATTGTAGCCAATCACAGACTGTCTGTAGAGCACATGAATGCAACAGCCAATCAGAAGTGTTAAAGTCTGAATCCACTCAGAAGTTCTGGGGTCTCACAAATCCTCTCGCTATTCTGTCAGTAGATGAAAATAGCACAAAAAATTCTAAATAATCATTTTTCTCCTACAATTAACAAGAACCGATAACTATTGAACTGATAATGGATTTAGTGTTTCATGATTCTTTATGGCACAGCTGAATGTGTTATTATTTGTCTGATAATTTGCAGTTTTTAGGGCTTGTGGACATTTTTTTTAATTGTTGACTCCTTATTAATTTCAGGATTCAGTGTGCAAATACACAGAATTCATGATTATGTTTAAATTTTAACATATAGCAAAAAATCTCACTTTGTGTTTTTGCAGTAGATAACAGCTGGAGAGCACTACTAGATTGCAGTGCTGGTTTAAGATACTCCTTCTTTCAAATAATCAGCTTTTTTCTTTTTTTATATTCCAAGGAAATATCTGTTGAAGAGAAGAAGAAGCTGCAGAAAAGAAAACACCTGGCAGAGAAACTCAAAGAAGAAGTCATCAAGAAATGAAGCTCTAATCGTCTGTGATCACAGAGCAGGAACGGACTGTAAAGCCGCAACATTCCAGCAGAAGGCTTCACTGCAGCAAAACACAGAAAAGATAGACATGGATAAATACAATTTTGTATATTGTTTAATTTATATATTTTTTTATGTACCTGTAGTTCTGCCACCTAACCTTAGATGGTGATCTCGCATTACTTTATATAAACACCAACAACTGCAGCCCTGAGAGATTGATTGTCATTCTGACGTGTCTGTAGCAGCAGTGAATTGCTCAGGTTAGAGATGATGGACACTCACACTGGACTTGTGTCGGACATGTTGAACTCGATGTTGACTAATAATAGAGATGTTTGCTCAAATCTCTTTGCATGATCAGTTTATTGACAGTGACTGCAGTGTTTGTACACCTGTCTGTTTGTTTTTGCAACATGTTAAAATTTTTACGTACTGAATTATTGTTATGCATTATGGGGACACTCACATACTATACATATACTCACGTATGCTCATATTTCACTATGTAATTTCATGAAGTGTGGACCCATGTTTTATGAAATTACTGAATAAAGTAAAATTTTTAGTCATTAGAAAGAAGTGTTTTTATGTGTTCGATATGCTCTGTGTGTAGCGGTGTGTGTGTGTGTGTGTGTGTGTGTGTGTGTGTGTATATATATATATATACAGTGCCCTCCACTAATATTGGCACCCTTGGTAAATATAAGCAAAGGTGGATGTGAAAATAAATCTGCATAATTTATCCTTTTGATCATTTATTAAAAAATATTCACAAAATTCTAACCTGTCATTGAAGTAAAACAATCAAACCTAGGGGTGAAATCTCATTATGAAATAAATGTTTTTCTCTAGTTCACGCTGGCCACTATTATTGGCACCCAAATATTGCAACATCCTTTTCCCAAGATAACAGTTCTGAGTTTTCTCCAACAATCTCTAATGAGTTTGGAGAACACCTAGCAAGAGATCAGAGACTATTCCTTCATACAGAATCTCTCTCTTCCCAGCTTCATGTTGGTGCTGCTTCTCTTCAGTTTCTACACAGGGTTCAGGTCAGGGAACTGGGACGGCCGTGGTAGAAGCTTCATTCTGTGCTCAGTGACACAATTTTGTGTTGATTTTGATGTTTGTTTTGGATCATTGCCCTGATGGTGGGAATGGGGATTTTCAATGCTTTAGCTCTTTTCTTACAGACACTTTCTATTTTGTGAAGCTGAACAAACTTGTTCTGCACATCAGAACTACATTCTTTGGTTTTACTTCTTGTGATGGATGACTAAGGGAATTTGGCTTTTGTGTTCCTCATATTTATAATCCTGTGGAACAGAAAGTCATGACTGGACAATTTTATTCTCCTAGCCATCCTGGTGTGATAAAATGTAATATTAATGGGAATATACTTTAGAGATATTTTACTTTTTAAATTTTTAGGGGTGGCAATAATTGTGGCCAACGTGAACCTGAGGCAAGTACATGGTACATGGCCCCGTCCCTTTAGTGAGGTACAGTCTTCCTGTCCCCTTAGCAGAAAAACACCCCCAAAGCATAATGTTTCCAGCTCCATGTTTGACGGTGGGGATGGTGTTCTTGGAGTCATAGGCAGTATTCCTCCTCCAAACACGGCAAGTTGAGTTGATTTTGGTCTCATCCGACCACAACACTTTCACCTAGTTCTCCTCTGAATCATTCTGATGTTTATTGGCAAACATCAGACGGGCCTGTACATGTGCTTTTTTAACCACAGCGCTGCAGGATTTCAGTCTTTCACAGCGTAGTGTGTTACCAACGGTTTTCTGCCTTGAGATGATTGACAAGATCCTGCCGTGTAGTTCTGGGCTAGATTCCTCATCGTTCTCATGATCACTAAAACTCCACGATGTGAGATCTCGCATGGAGCCCCAGACTGAGGGAGATTGACAGTTATTTTGTGTTTCTTCCATTTGCGAATAATCACACCAACTGTAGTCACCTCACCAAGCTGCTTGACGATGGTCTTGTAGCCCATTCCAGCCTTGTGTAGGTCTACAATCTTGTCCCTGACAGCCTTGGACAGCTTTTGATCTTGTAATGTTTACAAACTTACCAGGATGCGATGTTGGGGAATGTCTTCCCTGCACCATCATGTCATGCTGTGTCCTTTGATCTGACATATTTTCCTTTTTCAGACCTCATTTCTTGTTTTCTTAACAATGCTATTAAATGAATACAGTGATCTGTTTTATTTTTAGATGTGCCAAAATATAAAATTATGCCACCTAAATATTTCTACTTGCTTACATTGTTTGTTTTTAAAACTATATTTTCTCCTATAATTATGTTTGTAAGCTTGTGTGTGCTTAGCAAGATCTTTTGTGTCAAAACATACCTTCTTTTTTTTCTAGAGTTTGTTTTGATGTCATATTCACATCCCCATATTGTTTTGTTGCCATGTCTTCAAAATTTAGGATTTTATCTTTGCTAAGGAAAATAATAAAATAATTAGCCTTATTTAAATGTTAAATTTATAGTTTTAGTATTTGCATGTTGTTGTCTACTGGACTTAAAACATTGCTGTTTGCTCCAAATTTTTGTTATTTCCTTAAAATGCAACTGCTTTTATTTTTATGATGCAAAAATTCTATATTGTCTGTGTGTTTGGTCTCAGGGAAGTACATTATGTCTCAAAACAAGCACTAAAATGGGTATTAAAGCTGTAATTCAATCTTAGGTGAGCATCAGGACCATATTGGAATGATTAGTATCAACAGCCTGTCAACAACAAATGTTGGGCATTTTTTCTCTTTGTGATCTCTCTGTGATTTAACATGTAGTAAACAGGCAAACAATTACTGTAAATACAAAAATTACCTCAAATTGCACAACTTATTTATAACACATTCTGTACTATCCATGGGTAATACATCTCTGAGCATGGTTTGTGAACTAACTGTTTTTAAACATGTCATTGTGCAACTGCTTTTAAAAAAAGAAAAAAAATTTGAATCATTCAGTTTTGTCTAATTTTGGACCTATTTCTTTACTACCCTTTTTATCGAAAGTCTTGGAGAGAGTTGTTTTTCTTCTTCAGTCTTCAGTCTGTTCTTATGTAAACAGGTAAACTATTCCTTAGATTAGAAGCAACCACTGAATGATTGGGAGCAACAATTTGCAACAATTTCGCTGGAGGAAATCACTCAGAAATTGGTCTTACTTAAAAGCTTGGTGCCCCCTCCCCCCCCCGGAGGCGCGTCTCGCACCTGATAACATCCAAAGGGGAGGGAGGGTGGGCGCCCTGGAGACCGCTAAACTGGAACACAAGACACAGGAGACACAGGATACAAGGGTGGTCTCCAGGGCGGATCAGGGAGTTCAGGGGACCATGGCCGAGCAGATAGTCCAGGAGGCCATGGCGGATCTGGGGGCTCAGGAGGCCTTGGCCGGGTAAACAGTCCAGTAGGCCATGGCGGATCAGAGGGGTAGGCCCCCCAAAAAATGTTCTTGGGGGAACCCAGGGCATAGCCTGCCCAGGGGAGCACCGGAGGCATGCTGGAGGAGGCGCCGGCTCTGGAGGGCGTGCTGGCTCTAGAGGGTGCGCTGGAGGAGGTGTCGGCTCTGGAGGGCATGCAGGAGGGCACGCTAGAGGAGGCGTCGGCTCTGGACGGCGCTCTTGAGGAGCGGGCTCTGGACGGCGCCCTTGAGCAGCGGGCTCCGGACGGCGCTCTGGGCGAGCGGGCTCTGGAGGACTGGACGGCCCCAGCGGAGACTTTGGGGGGCTGGGCGTCTCCTGCGGAGACTCTGGAAGATAAGGCTCTTGGCCGGGGACTCAGGAACGGCGGCCATCTTGGCCGGGGAATCAGGAACGGAGGCCATCTTGGCCGGGGATTCAGGCTTGGCGGCCATCTTGGCCGGAGATTCAGGAACTGGGGCCATCTTGGGCGGGAACTCAGGAACGGTGGCCATCTTGGCCAGGAATTCAGGCTTGGCGGCCATCTTGGCCAGGGATTCAGGAACGGAGGCCATCTTGGCCGGGAACTCAGGAACAGAGGCCATCTTGGCCGGGGATTCAGGAACGGAGGCCATCTTGCGTACTGACTCCGGCGTTGCAGCCATCTTATGTGCAGACTTTGGTGTGGCAGTCATCTTGCATATAGACTCTGGCGTTGCAGCCATCTTGTGAGTTGACGCTGCCATGGCGGCTGATGGGCTTGAGCGCGGAGAGGAAGCCGGTGGGCTGAGGACAGCAGTGGAGCTTTGGAGGATGAAAACGGATAGGAGACTGGGCTGGCGGTTCGATCCGTTGGAACGGTATGTGGAGGTTCTTGGCTTATGGCAGACTGGCGTGATGTGCTGAGTTTGCATACTTGTGTTGTGTTGTGTTGTGTTGTGTTGTGTTGTGTTGTGTTGTGTTGTAAAAAATGACCACTGTCCCCTTCCATTGATTGACACTGGTTTCATGTCTCTATTTTCCTGCTAATGAAAGTTATTACAAAAAGAAAATTAATTTTGGACATGTGATTCCCTAATCAGCCTCTAGGGGTAAAATGGATGGTTGTGAAAGATGTCCACTCTCACCCTCTATTGATTTGCACTGGTTTTAATGTCTCTATCTTCCTGCTAAAGAACGTTACTACAAATATAAAATTAATTTTGGACATACAATTCTCTAATCCGCCACTTGGGGTAAAATGAATGGTTGTGAAAGATGTCCACGCTCACCCCCTATTGATTGACACTGGTTTCATGTCTCTATCTTCCTGCTAAAGAACGTTATTACAAAAAGAAAGTTAATTTTGGACATACAATTCTCTAATCAGCCACTTGGGGTAAAATGAATGGTTGTCAACGATGTCCACTCTCACCCTCTATTGAGTAACACTGGTTTCATGTCTCAATCTTTATGCTAAAGAAAGTTATTACAAAAAGAAAGTAAATTTTGGACATGCAATTCCCTAGTCAGCCACTAGGGGTAGAAAGAGAGGTTGAGAAAGATGAGCATTGTCCCCTTCCGTTGATTGACACTAGTTTCATGTCTCTATCTTCCTGCTAAAGAAAGTTATTACAAAAAGGAAATTATTTTTGGACGTGCGATTCTCTAATCAGCCACTAGGGGTAAATGGATCGTTGTGAAATATGTCCACTCTCACCCTCTATTGATTGACGCTGGTTTCATGTTTAAATCTTCCTGTTAAAGAAAGTTATTACAAAAAGAAAATTAATTTTGGACATGCATTTCTCTAATCCGTCACTTGGGGTAAAATGAATGGTTGTGAAAGATGTCCACTCTCACCCTCTATTGCAGCGGTTCTCAATTCCAGTCCAGGCGCCCCACCGCTCTGCATATTTTGTGTGATTAACGTATCGCTTCAGACGTTTGTTCTATTCCAACGTTACTGCCCTTCGAAGTGGACATCACAGGATATTCCGCCATTATTCATTAGTTCGAAGCGAGTGTATATGTTCCATTTGAAGGTCATTAAAGCGTTCAAGACGTAAATTTTAAATGTATTTATTTACAGATGCATTTATGTCACACTTCTCTAGTAAGTTTTATCTGTGTGTGAAGACGCTGCGTGCGGTGGCGTAGCGCAAATATGTGAATGAATGTTTCGAAGTGTAGTAAACAGATTTCCCCCGTTCAGGGAGTAGGGAGCAATGAACACTGTGCAGGGACCATGTCAATCGGATCACAGTTCCTGCACGGAGTTCACTTCTGACGAGCTGGTTATTTGAATCAGGTGTGTTAACTAAGAGAGACATGCAAAATATGCAGAGCGGTGGGGCGAGAGGACTGGAATTGAGAACCGCTGCTCTATTGAGTGACACTGAAGAGTAGTTTTTTATTGTTAGTGAACACTGAGGGAGACTGCTCCCGGTCCAATTTTTGGTCGGGAAGCATGGCTTCTTCAGGTGTTTCGAACTGCGAGAGTTTAACTCTGCGTCATGGAATTAAAGTGATGTGTAGAGGTGTAGAGGAATGTGTTTTAGCAGTTGGTGAAGTGGTGGTTTGTGCTTCTATTGTGTCGGCGTTGAGGATGAACAACGCGATTGTTTTGTTTTTGGATGCGATCGAAAAAGCTAAAGAGGTGGTTCAAAAGGGGGTTGTGATAAATTATGAGTTTACCTGTCCTTCCTGTCAGTAGTCCGTCCAGAAAGATTATTGTCTCTAATGTTCCTCCTTTTGTTTCTTTGTTGCTAAAGAATTGTCTTCCTTTGGAAAGTTAGTTTCACCTATTAGGAAGTTGGCTCTTGGATGTAGGTCGCCGCCTTTGTTAAAACACGTAGGCCTGGTTTCACAGACAGGGTTTAGACTAAACCAGGATTAGCCCATAGTTCAATTAGGACATTTAAGTAATTTTTATAAACGTGCTTTGAAAAACACATCTTGAGACAAAACAAAGGCACTGATATAATTTAAGATCAGTCAGTGCAAGTTTCTTTCAGTTGAAACAGCTCAGACTTACATTTTAGTCTTTGTCTAGGCTTAAGCCTTGTCTGTGAAACCAGGGGGTAGTGTCTTTTCGGAGACAAGTCCATATGATTTTGAAAAACAACACTGACGAGTTGAATCTGTCCTTTAACGTTAAAGTTGAGGGATTCAACGCAATCTACGCAACATCTGAGAGCATAATGAAATGCTTCAGTTGTGGTAAAATTGGGCATTTAATACGTGCGTGTCCGGATTGAAGCAATGCTGCTCCGACAAACGCTCTGAGGAATGCTGCTGAAGCTGCGCCTGTTGTAGCATCTGTTGCTGATGAATGAGGTGATAGATGCGACTGATCATAACACACCTACTATTGCTGAGGTTGTTGCAGGGACTGCTGCTGCAAATACTACCATGAGTTCTGAAATGGCCGATATAGCTTGTAACATCACTGTAGCTGTGGATAATATACCTACTATTGATAAAACAGTCAGTGAGATTGGTGTCGAGGTGGAGATGGAAACAGAATCAATCTTTAAAGTCCTCTCTAAAAGGAAAAAAGGTTGTCTAAGCAAGGCAATTAAACAATCTAAAAAGGACAAAAATGAAGCTGAAGGGGTAATGTCAGACAATGATGGTGATTCTACAGATTCTAATACTTCAGGTTGTTCCTATCTTTCTTCACAAAATGAAAATGAGTATGAAAGCCAGCCAACAGTACATAAAGCTGAAGATATTAGCAAGTTTTTGAGAGAAATGAGAGGACTACCAGGGGTTAAGGTTAATGATTATTTTCCGGACCTTTCTACTTTCATTAATGATGTAAAGATTTTAATGAAGGAAGGTGCATTTGTTGATAAAGAAGTGTATCTTCTTATGAAGATTGTGAGTAAGATCAAAAAGCAAATCCTTAAAGATGAAAAACAAGATATGTTGTAGTTCATTTTTGGTTGAAATGTTAGTTTTGCTGATTGTCTTTATTATTTTCAAAGCATCATTAATTATGAGAGATTTTAAAATCGGAACTCTCAATCTAAATAGTGCTAGAGACAGTCAGAAAAGAATGTGTTTGTTTGAGTTTATAAAATGAATGCGTATAGATGTCACCTTCATCCAAGAATCACACAGTGATTTATGTAATCAGGTAGACTGGAAAAAAGATTGGGACGGTCAAATTTGTATGAGCCATATGTCTTCCAATACTGGAGGAGTGGCTATTTTGTTTGGAAAAAAACATTACCAACTTTTTGTGAAGTGGAAGAAATAGTTAAAGAGCGCCTTTTAAAAGTTAAAGCAAAATTTGAAAATGTTATAATGACTTTTCTAAATATTTATGCTCCTACAAAAGCGGATTAAGGAATAGACTATTTTGATACGCTTACGGTTGTTATCAAAGATATGAGTGCAGAAGAGTTATTATTCTTAGGTGGAGATTTTAACTGCACGGAAAATGACAAATTGGACAGAAATCATTTAGAACCACATATTGCCTCACAAAAAGCACTTACACAATTTATAGAAATGGTTGATTTATGTGATGTGTGGAGGAATGTGCATCAGAAGAGTAGACAATATACTTGGGCACATAGTAAAGACAACATTATTTCAATGGCAAGACTTGACAGGTTCTATATGTTTAATTTCCAAGTAAATTTTGTTAAGGATTGTAAAATAGTTCCCGTTGGTTTCTCAGATCACTGCTCAGTTATTTGCAATGTTTTTGTGAATTCTGTGAAAAAAAAGAGTGCTTACTGGCACTTTAATACATCACTTTTAAATGATGAAAAGTTTATTGAAATCTTTTCTATGTTTTGGGGAAATTTCAAAGAGCAGAAACAGTTTTATCCTTCATTGCAACAATGGTGGGACTGTGGAAAAGTCCAAATCAAACAATTATGCCAAGAGAACACTTTTAATGTTACTAAAGAATTGACTTGGTCGATAAAAGAGTTAGAAAATGAAATACTTGATCTTATAGATACAAACAAACAAACACATCGCAACTTTACAAACAAAAACCGAGGAGAAAGACAAACACGTAGAGAAAACCCTGGTTCGCGGTCTCGTCTAGGTTCTCCACTCCTTCCGGAGCGCCAGCGGGCTTCAACAGAGAGACATGAAAGGTGGGTGAGATGCGATATTGAGCAGGTAAGTCTAGACGAAATGAAACTGGTGTGATTTGTCTAATGATCTTGAATGGACCCACGTACCTGGGACTGAGTTTCTTGCTTGGTAGACGGAGTCGTAGGTCCCGGGTGGAAAGCCAGACCCACTGGCCTGGCTCGTACGGCGGGTTAGGACGACGTTTCCTGTTGGCCTGGATCTGTGTGCGACGGATGGCCCCCTGCAGATGTACGTGAGCCTGACCACCAAAACCTGTTGTTGAGCAGGTGTAGAGTTCCTTCGATGCGTGGGTGACCTGAGCTGGGAGTGGAGTGGACCTGGGTGAGAATGCGAGATCGAAGGATGAGAGGGACGTAAGTGAGGTTGGCTGGGCAGTCCGGAGGTGCAGGGTCCTGGGACTGGGGCTCAGAGATCTCTGTCATGATGTCCCAAGATACAGGTGCCACCATAACCATGGTGGGTAGGATGGGTTCAGTGGTGGTATTATGCTGAACTTGTTCGTGAATGCGTGATAGAGCGTCCGCCTTAGTGTTCTGGGTGCCTGGGTGATATGAAACTTGGAATTGGAAGCGGGTGAAGAATAACGCCCACCTTGCATGGCGATGGTTTAGAACCTTGGCTGAGCGCAAGTACTCTAGGTTCTTGTGATCCGTGAGCACCGTGAAGGGTTGTTTTGCGCCTTCCAACCAGTGACGCCATTCCTCTAGGGCTAGTTTTATGGCCAACAGTTCGCGGTTACCCACATCGTAGTTCCTTTCAGGGGGCGTGAGTTTGTGAGAGTAGTAGGCGCAGGGGAACATCTTCGGTGGTTCTCCCTGCCGTTGGGATAGCACCGCTCCGACCCCAGAGCTTGAGGCATCCACCTCCACTACAAAAGGCCTGTCTGGATCTGGGTGGTGAAGAATCGGTGCCGTGGTGAACCTCTGACGGAGATCCTCAAAAGCCTGTAGAGCAGAATGGGACCAGGAGAGACGAGTGGCTCCTTTCTTTACCATAGTAGTGAGGGGACCTGCCACGGTACTGAGAGCCGAATAAATCGGCGGTAAAAGTTGGCGAATCCGAGGAAACGTTGGAGTTCCTTCAAGGTATTGGGGCGTGGCCAATTGAGTACTGCGCTCACTTTCCTCTCATCCATGGCGACTCCTCCTGAACTGATGATGTAAATGAGGAAGGAGATCTTGCTTACGTGGAACTCGCACTTCTCCTCCTTGGCGTACAGTTGATGGGAGATGAGACGCTGCAGTACTGCCCGAACGTGTTTGATATGTTCAGTGAGGGAATCTGAATAAATGAGTATGTCATCAATATAGACGATGACCCACCGGTTTAGCATGTCCCTGAAGACCTCGTTAATGAATGCCTGGAAACACGAGGGACTGTTGGCCAGACCAAAGGGCATGACCCTGTATTCATAGTGCCCCGAGGTCGTGGAGAAGGCCGTCTTCCACTCATCACCAGCCCTGATTCTTATGAGATTGTAGGCAGAACGTAAGTCCAGTTTGGTGAAAACTTTGGCAGAGCGTAATTGTTCTAGAGCGGACGGGACAAGTGGGAGTGGGTAGCGGAATTTAATAGTCACCTCATTGAGTCCACGATAATCGATGCAAGGACGAAGACCCCCATCTTTCTTCTTAACGAAGAAGAAGCCTGCCGAAGCCGGTGACGTGGACGGAACAATGAAGCCTTTGGCCAACTCCTCCTGGATGTAGAGGTTCATGGCCTGGGATTCAGCTTGTGACAATGGGAAAACTCGACCCCGTGGGGGAGAAGCTCCAGGAACGAGGTCGACTGCACAGTCTCCTGGGCGATGAGGAGGTAGCTGGGTAGCCTGAATACGACTGAAGGCCTTCAGCAGGTCTTGATACTCGGAAGGTATGGATGAGGGTCGTGGTTGATTATCCTGTCTGGTGGCTGGTTGGGTTACGGCTTGGAGGCAGTGACGCTGGCAGTGTGGTGACCAGTTCGTGATGGTGCGTTCGGCCCAGGCGATGGATGGTCCGTGTTGGTTTAGCCAGGGATATCCGAGAATGACGGGTGATTGGGGTGATGAAATGAGGAAAAAGCGGATGGTTTCCTGATGTCCTGGTTCGATGGATAGGGTGATGTCGTTGGTGGTATGTAGGATCTTTCCGGATCCTAGTGGTCGCCCGTCGACGGCGGCCACTGATACTTGGGAGGCACGAGAGAGTGGGCAGATGATTAGCAGTAACAAAGTCTATGAAGTTACCAGCCGCACCAGAGTCAATCAGAGCAGAAGTTTCAATGATTTGATTCAAATAAGTTAATCTAATCGGAACATAGCAGCAACTGGTAGAGGTGGCAGAATTACTCACCGAGGTGAATTGGCGTGGTGGACGTGTGGGACAGTTAGCCCGAATGTGTCCTGGCAGACCGCAGTACAGACACAAATTTCCCCTGAATCGTCTCTCCCTTTCCTCCAAAGTCAATTTGGTGGCCCCAAGTTGCATGGGTTCGGGGGCGGCCTCAGTGGAGTGTGTCGTAAGAGGTGTAGCGGTGAATGAACGGGTTGGCTTACGTGCTCTCAAGATGTTGTCCACCCGGATAGAGAGATCGATGTACTGCTCCAGAGTGATATTCTCATCCCGGCAGGCTAGCTCCACCTGAAGATCAGGCTGAAGACCTCGGCGGTAGTGTAGCTTTAGCGGTCCCTCGTCCCATCCACTTTGAGCTGCGAGGGTACGGAAAGTCAGTGCATAATCCGCCGCGGTTCTCCTTCCCTGACGGAGTACCATGATCTGCTCTCCTGCTTCACCACTCTCCTGGCTGGGTTGAAACACTTCTTTAAACCTCTGCAGAAAGTTGGAGAAAGAGGGAAAGGTAGGTCGATCCAGCCGCCATACCGCCGTTGCCCAATCCAACGCCCTTCCTGAGAGTAGAGAGCAAACAAATGCGATCTTGCTATCGTCAGATGGATATAGATGCGGTTGTTGACTGGTAAACAACGAGCATTGTAGAAGGAAACCCTTGCATTTGGTTGGGTTACCATCAAACTTCTCAGGGAACGCCAGCCGAGGGCTGGCCGAAACAGGTGGGGTTATAGACGGTGGCGGAATAGGAGGAGGAGGAGTGGCGGGCGGCGCCGTCACTTGAAGCCCTTGGAGGGCTCTTACCAGTTGGCTGGTGACCTCCGTTAGGCGATCCAGTTGTTGCTGTTGATTGCGGAGCGCCGTGGCCTGTGCTGATAGCTCAGTAGTGAGCTGTTGCCTCGTAGCTGCTTCAGCTGTAGCGCCATCGAGAGCAGAGGTTGTCGCTGGACCCGAAGACGGCAAAGTTTTCTGTGAGCCCTCCATGAACTGAGTCGGAGGCAGTGGATCCATGTGCAAACAACTTTAATAGCGTAGTCAAACAAGCAAGGTCTATCACCAGTAAACAGAGCAATGCAGATAATCCAATAAGCGTAGTCAAATCCAGGCGGGGGGTCGAGGGTAACAAGCAAGAATCACAAGGAGAATAAACAGTCCAGTCGGTAACAAAGAATCAACACAATGAATAACGCTTAGGATTGTAGAAAGACTAGCAAAACTTCGCGAGGAACAACCCGCGAAGTGAGTCTATAAATGGCCGCCAAGAGGAAGTGAACCGGTGACCCGGAACCGGAAGGGCGAGTCCCAGGTACGGGGTGATGGGAATTGTAGTTTAATATTCCGGGGATGGTTCCCGCTGGCGGCGGTCAGAGGGAGCCACAGAGACTGCGTTGGTGACACGTACACATAATCCCTGAATTTGGTACAGGCAAATACGACGGCAAGCAGCTCCTTTTCAATCTGTGCGTATCGCGTCTCTGTGTCTGTGAGCGTGCGAGACGCGTACGCAACCGGTCTGCCATCCTGCATACATGCAGCACCGAGTCCAAAGCATGAGGCATCACAGATTAATGTGACTGGCTTTTTCACATCATAGTATGACAAAACAGGTGGAGTTGTCAAACATGCTTTGAGGGTATCAAATGCATGTTGGTGTTGCTTGTACCAGCACCATGCAGTTTCTTTGTGTGTCAGCTTCCTTAAAGGTGCAGCAACATCACTAAAGTTAGGGATGAACTTTCCTAGATAATTTGTCATTCCAAGGAAGCGCTGCAATGCTGGAACGTCCTTGGGAGCTGGCATCTCAGAGATTGCTTTTGTTTTTGTAGGGTCCGCCTTCAAGCCTTCGCTAGTAAAGACATGGCCTAAATAGCTGACTTGGTCTAGACGGAATTTACATTTGGCAGAGTTTAGTTTGAGCTTGACCTCGCATGCTCGATTAAGCACCCTTTTCGGCGTCACGGCCTCCGACGATGATGTCATCAACAATGATAGCGCAGGGGTATCCTGAAAACAGCTGCTCCATTGAGCGTTGGAACACTTCCCTTGCGCAGTTAATGCCAAAGGGCATACAAAGAAATCTATAGCGCCCAAATGGAGTGCTGAACGTAGTCATCATAGAGGACTTGTGGTCAAGACGTATCTGCCAGAAAGAGTTCTTTGCATCTAGCACTGAAAATACATCTGGGATGCTACTTCCTCTACACTGCGCATTGGATGATGGGGTCTCTTTAAGGCAGCGTTGAGATCTTTAGGATTTATGCACAGTCTGATTTCTTGTCTGTCCTTTTTATGTGTCACGACCATGGACGAAACCCAGTCTGTTGGATCAGAGACTGGCGTTATGACTCCCAAACTCTGCATGCGGTCCTGCATTGCCAATGGAATGCGATGTGCAGGGCGAACTACAGGTTGCACGTTTGGGTCTACTGTCATGGAGTATGTGATTGGGAGTTCCCCAAGTTCATCAGTGAACAAGTCTTTGTATTCACTGAGAATTTGTTCAGTACTGCTCCCACTACTGAACAGGTGCACATGCGGGCTCATCGTGACAATTCCCATGTCTAAACATGCACGAAATCCTAACAGTGGTTGGACATCTTGATCCACCAAGAAAAATGGGAGGGAGTGACTTTGTCCTTTTAAACTACACAGCAGTGTAACTAAACCTTTTGTTTCGATTCTACCCCCACCATAAGCCACTAGGTTAGGCGTGCTTCCTTTCTTCACTAGTTGTTCATCTTTTGCAATTAGTTTGAAGGTTGTTTGCGACATTACATTACACTTTGCCCCAGTGTCGACTTTCATCTCAATTGTAGTTGTATTTATGTGCAAAGTGACAAATCCCTCTTCATGCTCAGCCATGAGAGAGTTAACAGTGTCAACACACCTATCAAATTCAATGCCGTCAACATAGAACGTGTCATCATATACAGCGGATTTGTCCATTTCAAGTTCATGTACTGTCTTTTTGTAGTTTGTTTTCTTTGGACCAAACTGACAACGCAACATTCTGCAACATTTTTTGAAATGATTCATTTTCTTGCAGTTGTGGCATAGCTGTCCAAAAGCCGGGCATTTTTCTTTCTTTGCTATGTGATTGTTTCCACAGTTCTTGCAATTGCTTATGGTGGGTGATTCATTGTGTTCTATTTTGGGCTTTTGTCTTATGTACTGGCGCCTCCTGCTGGAAACTGGATGTACTCTATCCACATTAGTGGGCGTCTGCGGCATCACCAATGTTTTATTGTTTTCTTCAGTCATTTCATGTATGCAACATATTGAGATAGCTTCAGTTAGAGTTAAGTCGCTGTCCCTTAACAGGCTCTCACTGTTGATACCGCATACTATCCTGTCACAGATTAGCTCGTCTGTCAATTCTCCAAAAATGACATACTTTTGCTTTAATCCTTAGATCACTGATAAATGACTCAATAGTCTCACCTTGTTTCTGGTTTCTGGAGTGAAACTTGTGTCTCTCCATTGTTTTGTTTTGTTGTGGGTTGCAAATTTCACGAAACTTCCTTTTCAGGCATTCGGGATCCTCCCTTGTTTCAGCGGGAGTTAAAACAGCGCCATTATCGCCCGGTGCACGCACTTCCGCTGCGTAGATGAACGAACGCTCTCGTTCTATGGCCTCCGGTCCTGCGAGGGTATAGGCCCTTGTCTTGGCAGGCTTATCGTGGTGCGCCGCTGCAATGAAAATGTCATACTCCTGCTCGAAGATTCGGCAATTGTCGGCAACATTCCCTTCGAAAGATAGCGGGTCAGGTCTCCGAAAACAATCCGCCATAGTCACGCACTACGCGGCTTGGAAAACTTTTACGAGATGTCTCTGTTTGTTTACAAAAACGGTTCACTCGCAGGCGAAAGGTCCGTGTCGTCTTCTGACACCACGTTGTACGTCCCAAGAATTGACACTATGACATCCACATGAGAACGTGATGTTTATTACAGGACTGGTTCCACCGAACCCCCACGTTAACACAGTACTCCTAGTCCTTGATACATATAATCAATGGGTGAGAGCGTTTTCTTAAAGAGCCCAACACATTTAAAGTGCAACTCAATAGATAACACAAATCACAATGTATTTCTAAACATTTATCACAATGATCTACAGTTGCTTGAAGAGCCAGTCGTTTTTGGCAGTCGTCTTGATGTTTCAGAAGACGACACTCCATGGCTGAAGGACTTGCTTGTGTCTAAGAAAATGTTACAATTAAAAGATATTGTTGACAAAGCAGGTCTTGGACTGAAAAATTTAGAAAATGTTGCTGTACATATGGGAGTAAAATCAGTGAGGTTTGCAAAAGAATTTCTGGATAAACTGAATGGGGTTTTAAACGAGGAGGAAAGAACTCTGATTGAGAACTATAATGAAGGTTTTATTTCCCCTGATGCTGAAGATTGTTTTCCAAATATCAGAATTGCACCGGTTTTTGAAAATGCGGGGTATAATAGCCCACTTTTATGTCTAGATGAAGATGAAAATGTTGATCTGTGTACAGTGAGAGGAAAAGTGTTATATGGATACATTGTGAAAATAATTAATAAGCATACTTTAAAAGAGAGAGCTGGCACAGTGTGGCAAATTAGGAACAACAGAGGATGAAAAACCAGAATGGAGAATTTTATACAAACCACCATTGACTAAAAGGGTAGGTGACTTGCAGTGGAGAATACTGCATGGAGCCATACTGCCCTGCAAAGGCAAAGCGCAGTAACTACACATTTGGTCAAAATTGAGTTAAGGCTTAAAATGGACTTTGTGACAACTGTTTTGTCTTGTGGCAAAGTCTCCTGGTTAAATTGTGTCCCGTTTCTGAGAAACGAGAGTTTTTCAACAGAATTTCAACATGTTTGACTAGCTGCTGTAAAAACTTTAAAGGCATTTTTCTCAGTTTCAGTGTTGGCGTAGTTACTGCACTCTGCCTTTGGAGGGCAGCATAGCTGTCAATGCTTTTGTGACCAAAATGAATTCCAATATAAATGAGAAGTGTCCATTTTGTCTTGAGAGAGAAACTACATTTCATTGTCTTATGAATTGTGGTAGACTTTCTCCACTTTTTGATCTTTTAATTTACTTATTTCCTTTATTAAGAGTGGTCTTTACAAAGCAACGTTTTATATTGGGATTCAAATACAGTAGACTGCAGAAATATAAATGTCAACTAATCAATTTTTTTGTTGGTCAAGCTAAATTAGTAATTTATATTTCTAGAAGAAACAAAAGAGAACAGAGAATCAAAAATATGATTAAGTCAAGAATTATTGTTGATTTTAACTATTACAAATTGATGAATGCAATTAATGTTTTTAAGATTGAATGGTGTTGTGATGTAGGGTTGTGGTATGTACTCGATGAGGAGTTATTCTTTATAAATTAATTGAGATAATATTTGTTTGTATATTTGTAGTTGTTGAAATAATTGTTAATAAAGTGTTGTAAAATCTCAAATCTCTTTCTGCTAAAGAAAGATATTACAAAAAGAAAGTTGATTTTGGACATGTAATTCCCTAATCAGCCACTTGGGGTTAAAATAGAGGTTGTGAAAGATGTCAACTCTCACCCTCTATTGAGTAACACTGGTTACATGTCTCTTTTTTATCCTGCTAAAGAAAGTTATTACAAAAAGAAAATTAATTTTGGACATGCAATTATCTAATCCGCCACTTGGGGAAAAATGAATGGTTGTGAAAGATGTCCACTCTCACCCTCAATTGAGTAACACTGGTTTCATGTCTCTATCTTCCTGCTAAAGAAAGTTATTACAAAAACAAAATTAATTTTGGACATGCGATTCCCTAATCAGCCACTTGGGGTAAAATGAATGGTTATAAACGATGTCCACTCTCACCGTCTATTGATTGACACTGGTTTCATGTCTCTATCTTTACGCTAAAGAAAGTTATTACAAAAAGAAAGTTAATTTTGAACATTCTCTAATCAGGCACTACGGGTAAAAAGATAGGTTGTGAAAAATGACCACATGCCAAAGCGAGCAAGAGCGCCGTCTTGAACAAGAGCACCTAAAGCAACGGCTCAAAGAGTGGCTCGGAGAGTGCTCTAAGCACTAAGGACAGATCCCACACTGGCATCATATTAGGGCGAAAGGGGCGCAACCTCCGCACTACCTTTTAAAAAGCTTGTCACTAGATGATGTCTACCGACTGAATGATCACAGATAGGCAAATGAAAAGCTGAAATAGCAGCCACATACACTTTTGAAGTAGATGGTATATGGAGCTCTCGCTTCTGCAATTGTATCCAAGACTGAGATACATTTAGTATTTGCCCTTAGCTAGCTATCAGGAGATTTTGGAGCACTTCATGCTTCCATCTGCTGAAAAGCTTTATGGAGATGAAGATTTCATTTTTCAGCACGACCTGGCACCTGCTCACAGTGCCAAAACCACTGGTAAATGGTTTACTGACCATGGTATTACTGTGCTCAGTTGGCCTGCCAACTCTCCTGACCTGAACCCCATAGAGAATCTGTGGGATATTGTGAAGAGAAAGTTGAGAGACGCAAGACCCAACACTCTGGATGAGCTTAAGGCCGCTATCGCAGCATCCTGGGCCTCCATAACACCTCAGCAGTGCCACAGGCTGATTGCCTCCATGCCACGCCGCATTGAAGCAGTCATTTCTGCAAAAGGATTCCCGACCAAGTATTGAGTGCATAACTGAACATAATTATTTGAAGGTTGACTTTTTTGTATTAAAAACACTTTTCTTTTATTGGTCGGATGAAATATGCAAATTTTTTTAGATAGGAATTTTGGGTTTTCATGAGCTGTATGCCAAAATCATCAATATTGAAACAATAAAAGGCTAGAACTACTTTCAAATGTGTGTAATGAATCTAAAATATACGAAAGTCTAATGTTTATCAGTACATTACAGAAAATAATGAACTTTATCACAATATGCTAATTTTTTGAAAAGGACCTGTCTGCTGTTTTTGGAGGACAAAAATCAGTTACCAAACACTCTAGAATTGGTAGAAAAATTTTCATGTGCTTCTGGTTTAAAACTTAATATTTCAAAATGTAAAATTATAGCAGTTCATGATACGGATGATATATTTGTTGTTATATGGTTAACTACTGCTCCCTAGTGGGGGGAGAATAAAAGTTGCATGTCGTTACATCAATCTCACCTGGCTTGTTTTTAACACAAAACTGGCTCATATAGCCATCCTAACGCAACATGGTGTCAGAAGTTTACACCAGATTGGCATAGGAAGATATGGAGAGCCCTTTCGTCATGAATGCTGCATACAACTCTACAACGCTAGTTAATGTGAAACTTCAGAGTCAAGAGACGGTTCATCACATGTAGAGAAAAGTCCTGCGGAATAAGAGAAAATGGATCGGTTTCAAGTACCGCCGCTGCAAAAGTTAGACTTCTCAAAACCAGAGGAATGGCCAAAGTGGAGTAAAAGATTTGAAAGATTTCGAGTGCCATCTGGACTTGAACTACAGCTAGAAGAGAACCAAGTGAACACTCTCATTTATACAATGGGTGATGAGGCAGAGGATATTCTCACATCATTGCGTCTCACTGCAGAACAGCTCAGTGAGTATGATACTGTCATAGAGAGACAGAATGAGCACTTCGTAGTACGAAGAAATTTAATATTTGAACGTGCAAAGTTTAATATGAGACAGCAAGAAGCAGGAGAGTCTGCAGATAATTTCATCACAGCCCTACATTGCCTAGCAGAGCATTGTGGGTATGGACAGTTATACAGTGAAATGATCCAGGACAGATTAGTGGTTGGACTCAGGGATAAAAGACTGTCAGAACAACTCCAGATGGATCCCGAACTCACTTTAGAGAAGGCAGTCATACGCATACGCCATAGTGAGCTGGTAAAAAAACAGCAAGAGGAGCTGAAAGCCAATTTCAAAAGTGACACTGCAACAAATATTGACAGTGTTCATTCACTGCAAAGACCTTACAATAAAGGACGAGGCATGATTCAGAGGAAGAGGCCTGCTAGATGGGCAGAGAAACAAACAGCATCGGATAAATCTCACAGCAAATTTCACTGCCCAGCACAACATGCATACTGCAACCTTTGTAGGAAAAGGGGACATTATGCTAAAGTTTGAGAACTATGCTAAGCGTCCGAGAACTGATCCAAATGGCAGAGCTCGTCTAGAACGTGATTTTTACCATAGCGCTCATATATACATATACATATACATATACATATATATATATATATATATATATATATATATATATATATATATATATATATATATATATATATTCTCTGTTTCTGCTTTTACAAAGCTATAAATATAAAAGTTCTAGATTGCACAGACTACTTTCACCTCAGATTGAGAGTACACCTTGCCACAATGCTAGCAGCAGAGTTTCAGGATTATCTGATGTGGAATTACAAAATAAGAGTCCTCCCAAATCTGATTTATACACTGTTTTGTCTCTACTTTAGGAAACTATAAAAAATAAAAGTTCTAGATTGCACAGACTACTTTCATCTCATCTTGAGAGTGCACCTTGCCACAATGCTAGCAGCAGAGTTTCAGGATTATCTGATGTGGAATTACAAAATAAGAGTCCTCCCAAATCTGATTTATACACTGTTTTGTCTCTAATTTAGGAAACTATAAAAAATAAAAGTTCTAGATTGCACAGACTACTTTCATCTCATCTTGAGAGTGCACCTTGCCACAATGCTAGCAGCAGAGTTTCAGGATTATCTGATGTGGAATTACAAAATAAGAGCCCACCCAAATCTGATTTATACACTATTTTCTCTATATTTTAAAAAGCTATAAAAATAAATGTTCTAGATTGCACAGACTACTTTCATCTCAGCTTGAGAGTGCACCTTGCCACAATGCTAGCAGCAGAGTTTCAGGATTATCTGATGTGAAATTACAAAATAAGAGTCCCCCCAAATCTGATTTATACACTGTTTTGTCTCTAATTTAGGAAACTATAAAAATAAAAGTTCTAGATTGCACAGACTACTTGCATCTCATCTTGAGAGTGCACCTTGCCACAATGCTAGCAGCAGAGTTTCAGGATTATCTGATGTGGAATTACAAAATAAGAGCCCACCCAAATCTGATTTATTTGTTGTTTTGTCTCTACTTTAAGAAGCTATAAAAATAAAAGTTCTAGATTGCACAGACTACTTTCACCTCAGATTGAGAGTGCACATTGCCACAGTGCTAGCAGCAGAGTTTCAGGATTATCTGATGTGGAATTACAAAATAAGAGCCCATCCAAATCTGATTTATACACTATTTTCTCTATATTTTAAAAAGCTATAAAAATAAAATTTATAGATTGCACAGACTACTTCCACCTCAGATTGAGAGTGCACCTTGCCACAGTGCTAGCAGCAGAGTTTCAGGATTATCTGATGTGGAATTACAAAATAAGAGCCCATCCAAATCTGATTTATTTGTTGTTTTGTCTCTACTTTAAGAAGCTATAAAAATAAAAGTTCTAGATTGTACTTTCACCTCAGATTGAGAGTGCACCTTGCCACAATGCTAGCAGCAGAGTTTCAGGATTATCTGAAGTGGAATTACAAAATAAGAGCCCTCCCAAATCTGATTTATTTGTTGTTTTGTCTCTACTTTAAGAAGCTATAAAAATAAAAGTTCTAGATTGCACAGACTACTTTCACCTCAGATTGAGAGTGCACCTTGCCACAATGCTAGCAGCAGAGTTTCAGGATTATCTGATGTGGAATTACAAAATAAGAGCCCACCCAAATCTGATTTATACACTATTTTCTCTATATTTTAAAAAGCTATAAAAATAAAATTTATAGATTGCACAGACTACTTCCACCTCAGATTGAGAGTGCACCTTGCCACAGTGCTAGCAGCAGAGTTTCAGGATTATCTGATGTGGAATTACAAAATAAGAGCCCACCCAAATCTGATTTATTTGTTGTTTTGTCTCTACTTTAAGAAGCTATAAAAATAAAAGTTCTAGATTGCACAGACCACTTTCACCTCAGATTGAGAGTGCACCTTGCCACAGTGCTAGCAGCAGAGTTTCAGGATTATCTGATGTGGAATTACAAAATAAGAGCCCACCCAAATCTGATTTATTTGTTGTTTTGTCTCTACTTTAAGAAGCTATAAAAATAAAAGTTCTAGATTGCACAGACTACTTTCACCTCAGATTGAGAGTGCACCTTGCCACAGTGCTAGCAGCAGAGTTTCAGGATTATCTGATGTGGAATTACAAAATAAGAGCCCACCCAAATCTGATTTATTTGTTGTTTTGTCTCTACTTTAAGAAGCTATAAAAATAAAAGTTCTAGATTGCACAGACTACTTTCCTCTCATCTTGAGAGTGCACCTTGCCACAGTGCTAGCAGCAGAGTTTCAGGATTATCTGATGTGGAATTACAAAATAAGAGCCCACCCAAATCTGATTTATTTGTTGTTTTGTCTCTACTTTAAGAAGCTATAAAAAATAAAAGTTCTAGATTGCACAGACCACTTTCACCTCAGATTGAGAGTGCACCTTGCCACAGTGCTAGCAGCAGAGTTTCAGGATTATCTGATGTGGAATTAAAAAATAAGAGCCCACCCAAATCTGATTTATTTGTTGTTTTGTCTCTACTTTAAGAAGCTATAAAAATAAAAGTTCTAGATTGCACAGACCACTTTCACCTCAGATTGAGAGTGCACCTTGCCACAGTGCTAGCAGCAGAGTTTCAGGATTATCTGATGTGGAATTACAAAATAAGAGTCCTCCCAAATCTGATTTATACACCGTTTTGTCTCTAATTTAGGAAACTATAAAAATAAAAGTTCTAGATTGCACAGACCACTTTCACCTCAGATTGAGAGTACACCTTGCCACAATGCTAGCAGCAGAGTTTCAGGATTATCTGATGTGGAATTACAAAATAAGAGCCCTCCCAAATCTGATTTATACACTGTTTTGTCTCTACTTTAGGAAACTATAAAAATAAAAGTTCTAGATTGCACAGACTACTTTCACCTCAGATTGAGAGTGCACCTTGCCACAGTGCTAGCAGCAGAGTTTCAGGATTATCTGATGTGGAATTACAAAATAGGAGCCCACCCAAATCTGATTTATACACTACTTTCTCCATATTTTAAAAAGCTATAAAAATAAAAGTTCTAGATTGCACAGACTACTTTCACCTCAGATTGAGAGTACACCTTGCCACAATGCTAGCAGCAGAGTTTCAGGATTATCTGATGTGGAATTACAAAATAAGAGCCCACCCAAATCTGATTTATACACTATTTTCTCTATATTTTAAAAAGCTATAAAAATAAAAGTTCTAGATTGCACAGACTACTTTCACCTCAGATTGAGAGTACACCTTGCCACAATGCTAGCAGCAGAGTTTCAGGATTATCTGATGTGGAATTACAAAATAAGAGCCCACCCAAATCTGATTTATTTGTTGTTTTGTCTCTACTTTAAGAAGCTATAAAAATAAAAGTTCTAGATTGCACAGACTACTTTCACCTCAGATTGAGAGTGCACCTTGCCACAGTGCTAGCAGCAGAGTTTCAGGATTATCTGATGTGGAATTACAAAATAAGAGCCCACCCAAATCTGATTTATACACTATTTTCTCTATATTTTAAAAAGCTATAAAAATAAAAGTTCTAGATTGCACAGACTTCTTTCACCTCAGATTGAGAGTACACCTTGCCACAATGCTAGCAGCAGAGTTTCAGGATTATCTGATGTGGAATTACAAAATAAGAGCCCACCCAAATCTGATTTATTTGTTGTTCCCCTTCAGTCGAATCACTTCGACGTTACATTGGGATCTTGCTTGAGAGACCAATCATCTCTGAGCCTTATTCAAAAGGTCAATGAAAATTGGCGAGTGCTGTGTGCGTGCCAGCCACACCCCCGTACATACGGGAATATAAGATGGCGGCGCGCACCACTCAAACAGACTTCAGAGCCAATGGTTCGAGCCGTCTACAGCTGTTACTACGAGCGATTCATCTGCCGTCAGTTCTTTGAGAGTTCATGCTCTCTCTCTGCTGGTTTTTGCCAGATCTAAAAGAGTGTCTTTCATCCCGTGGGCTGCCGTTTTCACGGCATCAACAAAGCCTTTGCAAACCAGCGAGCAGCCCTGGCGAGTGCACTGCTGCCCCCGCGGCTCCTCCCTGGGCAAACCGGGATCACAAAAGAGCAATTTCTCACGGCTGTTAAGACGTTCTTTTCAGAATGGCTTTTCGGCCGTGCGTTTCTGGGTGCGGTAGTTTCCTCTCCTCAGCGGACGGACATGAAAGCTGCCTCACGTGCCTGGGCTTCGAGCACGCTGACGCAGCTTTCATGGATGGTTCATGCCCACACTGTGAGAGCATGACCATGGACACGCTGAAGTCCCGCCGCTCGTTCACGAGCCGGCTCCCCCCGCCTTCCTCCCGCAGTCGGCCGTTAAGCCGTCAATACTTTCCGGCCGCCGCAGTGAGGCCTGGGGGAGACATTCAAATTACCGTAAAGCCCAGCGGACTTCTCTACATCAGCGTGACCCCGTCGAGTTCCCGCAGCAGTACGCTTCCCCACCTGCCAGGCTGAGCGTCTCCTTCGGTGCTCCTGCAGAGAATGAGATGTCTAACGCAGCATCAGAGGGAGAGTCAGATGGTGAGACGTCTTCTCCATTGGCGCAGCGCCCCCTCGTGGTCGCTGCTCCTTTGGAGACTGATGTCGAGCTGTCGGCTATGCTCCTCCGGGCCACCAGGGGGATCGGTTTGGAGGTTTCCAAAGAAACTCCGTCCATTCCTTCCAGGCTGGACGATTGGTTCCTGGGGGGGGCACTGGCGGCCTAAACCAACACCAGCTCCGTCCCCTGCAGAGATACTCGCAGCCCGACATCGAGCTCCCCGTGGGAGAGGGACGCCGCCCGTTTCTCAGGGTCCTGCGAGGAATACCCGCAGGCGAGCCACGAAGCGTCCCTGAGGCGGGGACTCCGGAGGTGGAAAAATCCGCTCTTTGGGGGACGCGGACATCTGCTTCCCCACTTCCGGTGGAGGGCCGGGAGTTGCTGTACACAAAAAGAGTTGGGTATCTCACCTCCGGAGCTCCGGCCCCGTGTTTCCTTCCTGAGCAGCATTTCCACTCCTCGGAACCAGACACGGAGCCGGATGTCGTCAGCGTGGGAATCGGGGAAGAACGTAAGCGCTGCTCAACGCAGCCAGACTTTTCTCCAGGACGTTTATCCTTCTGGGATCAGTCCCCTTTCCCCCCCAGGCTGCCCCACCGCGGTCACGTTGGTCAACGTTCCCTTGATACCCCTGTCGACTCTGCTGGGAGCCTGGTTTCAGCTTCCCAGCCCCTCGCAGTGGTTGATACGGACGGTACGTCTCGGCTATGCGATTCAGTTCGCCAGGCGTGCCCCCAGGTACAGAGGCGTGTTTCACACTACTGTTCAATCAGACACACATGCCGCTGTCCTGTGTGCGGAGGTTGCAGTCCTACTGGCGAAGGATGCAATCAAGCCTGTCCCTCCAGCCGAGATGAAGTCAGGGTTCTACGGGCCCTACTTCATCGTGCCCAAGAAGGGCGGTGGGTAAAGTCCCATCCTGGATTTCAGAGCACTGAATCGGCCCCTTCTCAGGCTGCCGTTCAAGATGCTCACTATGAGGCGCATGCTCACATGCATCCGCCCCCAGGATTGGTTTGCAGCCATCGACCTGAAGGACGCGTACTTTCACGTCTCGATTCTTCCTCGACACAGACCCTTTCTACGGTCTGCTTTCGAGGGTCGAACGTATCAGTACAAAGCTCTCCCATTCGGCCTCTCCATCTTCAACTATCTCGACGACTGGCTTCTCATAGCTCACTCGCGAGATCTGTTGTGCGAACAGAGGGACCTGGTGCTCCAGCACCTCAGCCGTCTGGGCCTTCAGGTCAACCGAGAAAAGAGCAAACTCTCCCCAGTGCAGAGGATCTCTCTTCTCGGTGTGGAGCTGGACTCGGTCGAGATGACAGCCCGCCTCACCAACGAGCGTGCGTTGTCGGTGCTAAACTGTCTGGAAACAATCAGACAAGAAACAGCGGTTCCTCTCAAAACATTTCAGAGGCTCCTGGGGCATATGGCAGCTGCAGCCGCGGTCATGCCGCTGGGCTTGCTTCATATGAGACCACTTCAGAACTGGTTATATGATCGAGTCCCGAGATGGGCATGGCACCGTGGCGCACTCCGGATTGGCGTTTCCCCGCATTGTCGCCGCCTATTCAGCCCGTGGTCCGACCCTGCTTTCCTACGGGCAGGGGTGCCCCTAGGACAGGTGTCCAGGCACACCGTGGTCTACACGGATGCCTCCACCATGGGTTGGGGTGCTGTATGCAACGGGCAAGCAGCATCGGGCTCCTGGACAGGACCTCGACTGCAGTGGGATATCAATTGCCTCGAGTTGCTGGCGGTGTTTCTGGCCCTTCGCCGCTTCCGACCGGTGTTGCGTCAGAAACACATGCTTGTTCGTACCGACAGCACTGCGACTGTAGCTTACATCAACTGTCAGGGTGGTCTTCGCTCCCGTCGCATGTCACAACTTGCCCGCCGTCTGTTCCTTTGGAGTCAAACGTGGCTGAAATCGCTACGTGCCATTCAAATACCAGGGGAACTCAACCGTGTGGCCGATCAGCTCTCACGGCAGTCCACCCACCCTGGAGAATGGCGACTCCACCCCGAGACAGTCCAGCTGATTTGTAGCCATTTCGGGGAGGCCCAGATAGATCTGGAAAATCCCCTTGAGGAAGGACCATTCTTTCTCAGGAGATGGGCACAATTTGGCACCCGCGTCCCGATCTATGGAACCTGCACGTCTGGCTCCTGGACGGGACGCGTCAGACCTCGCTGGCCTCCCACAGGCCGTAGTAAACACTATCACTCAGTCCAGGGCTCCCTCTACAAGGCAGGCTTATGCACTAAAGTGGGGTCTGTTCGTCGACTGGTGCCCCTCTCGAGCAGAGGACCCCCAGAGATGCACGATTGCAGTTGTGCTTTCCTTCCTGCAAGAGATGTTGGAGCGCAGGCTGTCCCCTTCGACTCTCAAAGTGTACGTTGCGGCCATCGCAGTGTATCACGATGCAGTGGATGGAACATCCCTAGGTAAGCACCCACTGGATGTGAGGTTCCTTAGAGGTGCCAGGAGACTCAATCCTCCCATGCCGCACCTCGTACCCTCTTGGGACCTTTCCGTCGCCCTTCGTGGCCTGCAGGACGCTCCATTTGAGCCACTCGCCTCAGTTGAGCTAAAAAAAATATCTGTCACTCAAGACAGCGCTCCTGACGGCGCTGGCCTCCATCAAGAGGGTAGGGGACCTACAAGCCTTCTCTGTCGACGAAGTGTGCCTAGAGTTCGGGCCCGGCGATTCTCATGTTATCCTGAGACCCCGGCCCGGGTTATGTGCCCAAGGTTCCCACCACGCCTTTCCGCGATCAGGTGGTGAACCTGCAAGCTCTGCCCCTGGAGCCCCTTGTCTGTTTTGGAGGTCAGCAGAAAGGGAATGGTGTCTCTAAACAGAGGTTGGCCCACTGGGTGGTCGAGGCCATCTCCCTGTCTTATTTATACCAGGTAAAGCCATGCCGCTTAGGACTTCGAGCTCACTCAACAAGGAGTGTTGCCTCGTCCTATGCGTTGGCTCATGGCGCCTCTCTAACAGACATCTGCAGAGCTGCGGGTTGGGCGACACCTAATACCTTCGCCAGGTTTTATAACCTCTGCGTAGAAGCCGTGTCTTCCCGTGTCTTAATATAAGACATCAGGCAAACGGGAGACCGGCTGGTGCCGGCTTGCTGCGCCATTCCTTCGGGATCCGTGCGCCATTTCCCAGCTGTTCCCTCCAAGAAGCGAACCTGGGTCCTCCATGCCCCGCAGTCAGCCTAGTGTGGAGTAGTTACTGACTGTGCTCCTGCCGTGTCTCCTTCGCCCCGCAAGGTTGTGGCAAAATACTTCAGTGTTATTCCCTCGGTCAGCCAGAAGGCCGTGGTTTCCCTCGTGTATCCCTAGCCCCTATGGATACATCGAATTATTCTCATTCCACATGTAAAATATCTCATGTGCTCCGCCCCCCCCAACCCCTGCTTCAGTATAACTGGCATCCCTGTGGGGTCCCTACTCGGCCCCCAGGGCGTTGGGAAGGTTACGTTACAATAGCCGCCTGCGGTCACTTCTGAAAGGACCTGCCTGCACGTGGCATTGGCGTAACGCAGCGTCAGGGTCGTGGCCTTTTCCATGGGTCTAAGTTCCCAATCTAACGTCGAACGGAGACGTTACATTCCCCTGCCACGACCTGACGTTGCGCTGACGCCGGGCTCTCCCGGCTCTTCAGCAAAAGCCTGTTTGAGTGGTGCGCGCCACCATCTTATAAACCCGTACGTACGGGGGTGTGGCTGGCACGCACACACCACTCGCCAATTTTCATTGGCCTTTTGAATAAGGCTCAGAGATGATTGGTCTCTCAAGCAAGATCCCAATGTAACGTCGAAGTGATTCGACTGAAGGGGAACAACAAATAAATCAGATTTGGGTGGGCTATTATTTTGTAATTCCACATCTGATAATCCTGAAACTCTGCTGCTAGCATTGTGGCAAGGTGCACTCTTAATCTGAGGTGAAAGTAGTCTGTGCAATCTAGAACTTTTATTTTTATAGCTTCTTAAAGTAGAGACAAAACAGTGTATAAACAGATTTGGGTGGGCTCTTATT
The DNA here is from genome assembly GCF_049309525.1 of Garra rufa. Lineage (NCBI taxonomy): Eukaryota > Metazoa > Chordata > Actinopteri > Cypriniformes > Cyprinidae > Garra > Garra rufa. Next base: position 48,827,346 of record NC_133362.1, read on the forward strand.
TTGTAATTCCACATCAGATAATCCTGAAACTCTGCTGCTAGCACTGTGGCAAGGTGCACTCTCAATCTGAGGTGAAAGTGGTCTGTGCAATCTAGAACTTTTAGTTTTATAGCTTCTTAAAGTAGAGACAAAACAACAAATAAATCAGATTTGGATGGGCTCTTATTTTGTAATTCCACATCAGATAATCCTGAAACTCTGCTGTTAGCATTGTGGCAAGGTGCACTCTCAATCTGAGGTGAAAGTGGTCTGTGCAATCTAGAACTTTTATTTTTATAGCTTCTTAAAGTAGAGACAAAACAACAAATAAATCAGATTTGGATGGGCTCTTATTTTGTAATTCCACATCAGATAATCCTGAAACTCTGCTGCTAGCACTGTGGCAAGGTGCACTCTCAATCTGAGGTGAAAGTAGTCTGTGCAATCTAGAACTTTTATTTTTATAGCTTTTTAAAATATAGAGAAAATAGTGTATAAATCAGATTTGGGTGGGCTCTTATTTTGTAATTCCACATCAGATAATCCTGAAACTCTTCTGCTAGCATTGTGGCAAGGTGCACTCTCAATCTGAGGTGAAAGTAGTCTGTGCAATCTAGAACTTTTATTTTTATAGCTTCTTAAAGTAGAGACAAAACAGTGTATAAATCAGATTTGGGTGGGCTCTTATTTTGTAATTCCACATCAGATAATCCTGAAACTCTTCTGCTAGCATTGTGGTAAGGTGCACTCTCAATCTGAGGTGAAAGTAGTCTGTGCAATCTAGAACTTTTATTTTTATAGCTTCTTAAAGTAGAGACAAAACAGTGTATAAATCAGATTTGGGTGGGCTCTTATTTTGTAATTCCACATCAGATAATCCTGAAACTCTGCTGCTAGCATTGTGGTAAGGTGCACTCTCAATCTGAGGTGAAAGTAGTCTGTGCAATCTAGAACTTTTATTTTTATAGCTTTTTAAAATATAGAGAAAATAGTGTATAAATCAGATTTGGGTGGGCTCTTATTTTGTAATTCCACATCAGATAATCCTGAAACTCTTCTGCTAGCATTGTGGCAAGGTGCACTCTCAATCTGAGGTGAAAGTAGTCTGTGCAATCTAGAACTTTTATTTTTATAGCTTTTTAAAATATAGAGAAAATAGTGTATAAATCAGATTTGGATGGGCTCTTATTTTGTAATTCCACATCAGATAATCCTGAAACTCTGCTGCTAGCACTGTGGCAAGGTGCACTCTCAATCTGAGGTGAAAGTAGTCTGTGCAATCTAGAACTTTTATTTTTATAGCTTTTTAAAATATAGAGAAAATAGTGTATAAATCAGATTTGGGTGGGCTCTTATTTTGTAATTCCAAATCAGATAATCCTGAAACTCTGCTGTTAGCATTGTGGCAAGGTGCACTCTCAATCTGAGGTGAAAGTAGTCTGTGCAATCTAGAACTTTTATTTTTATAGCTTCTTAAAGTAGAGACAAAACAACAAATAAATCAGATTTGGATGGGCTCTTATTTTGTAATTCCACATCAGATAATCCTGAAACTCTGCTGCTAGCACTGTGGCAAGGTGCACTCTCAATCTGAGGTGAAAGTAGTCTGTGCAATCTAGAACTTTTATTTTTATAGTTTCTTAAAGTAGAGACAAAAAAACAAATAAATCAGATTTGGGAGGGCTCTTATTTTGTAATTCCACATCAGATAATCCTGAAACTCTGCTGTTAGCATTGTGGTAAGGTGCACTCTCAATCTGAGGTGAAAGTAGTCTGTGCAATCTAGAACTTTTATTTTTATAGTTTCTTAAAGTAGAGACAAAAAAACAAATAAATCAGATTTGGGAGGGCTCTTATTTTGTAATTCCACATCAGATAATCCTGAAACTCTGCTGCTAGCATTGTGGTAAGGTGCACTCTCAATCTGAGGTGAAAGTAGTCTGTGCAATCTAGAACTTTTATTTTTATAGCTTTTTAAAATATAGAGAAAATAGTGTATAAATCAGATTTGGATGGGCTCTTATTTTGTAATTCCACATCAGATAATCCTGAAACTCTGCTGCTAGCACTGTGGCAAGGTGCACTCTCAATCTGAGGTGAAAGTACAATCTAGAACTTTTATTTTTATAGCTTCTTAAAGTAGAGACAAAACAACAAATAAATCAGATTTGGATGGGCTCTTATTTTGTAATTCCACATCAGATAATCCTGAAACTCTTCTGCTAGCATTGTGGCAAGGTGCACTCTCAATCTGAGGTGAAAGTAGTCTGTGCAATCTAGAACTTTTATTTTTATAGCTTCTTAAAGTAGAGACAAAACAGTGTATAAATCAGATTTGGGTGGGCTCTTATTTTGTAATTCCACATCAGATAATCCTGAAACTCTTCTGCTAGCACTGTGGCAAGGTGTACTCTCAATCTGAGGTGAAAGTGGTCTGTGCAATCTAGAACTTTTATTTTTATAGCTTTTTAAAATATAGAGAAAATAGTGTATAAATCAGATTTGGGTGGGCTCTTATTTTGTAATTCCACATCAGATAATCCTGAAACTCTTCTGCTAGCACTGTGGCAAGGTGCACTCTCAATCTGAGGTGAAAGTAGTCTGTGCAATCTAGAACTTTTATTTTTATAGCTTTTTAAAATATAGAGAAAATAGTGTATAAATCAGATTTGGGTGGGCTCTTATTTTGTAATTCCACATCAGATCATCCTGAAACTCTTCTGCTAGCACTGTGGCAAGGTGTACTCTCAATCTGAGGTGAAAGTGGTCTGTGCAATCTAGAACTTTTATTTTTATAGTTTCCTAAAGTAGAGACAAAACAGTGTATAAATCAGATTTGGATGGGCTCTTATTTTGTAATTCCACATCAGATAATCCTGAAACTCTGCTGTTAGCATTGTGGCAAGGTGCACTCTCAATCTGAGGTGAAAGTAGTCTGTGCAATCTAGAACTTTTATTTTTATAGCTTTTTAAAATATAGAGAAAATAGTGTATAAATCAGATTTGGGTGGGCTCTTATTTTGTAATTCCACATCAGATAATCCTGAAACTCTTCTGCTAGCATTGTGGCAAGGTGCACTCTCAATCTGAGGTGAAAGTAGTCTGTGCAATCTAGAACTTTTATTTTTATAGCTTCTTAAAGTAGAGACAAAACAGTGTATAAATCAGATTTGGGTGGGCTCTTATTTTGTAATTCCACATCAGATAATCCTGAAACTCTTCTGCTAGCATTGTGGTAAGGTGCACTCTCAATCTGAGGTGAAAGTAGTCTGTGCAATCTAGAACTTTTATTTTTATAGCTTCTTAAAGTAGAGACAAAACAGTGTATAAATCAGATTTGGGTGGGCTCTTATTTTGTAATTCCACATCAGATAATCCTGAAACTCTGCTGCTAGCATTGTGGTAAGGTGCACTCTCAATCTGAGGTGAAAGTAGTCTGTGCAATCTAGAACTTTTATTTTTATAGCTTTTTAAAATATAGAGAAAATAGTGTATAAATCAGATTTGGGTGGGCTCTTATTTTGTAATTCCACATCAGATAATCCTGAAAGTCTGCTGCTAGCATTGTGGTAAGGTGCACTCTCAATCTGAGGTGAAAGTGGTCTGTGCAATCTAGAACTTTTATTTTTATAGTTTCTTAAAGTAGAGACAAAAAAACAAATAAATCAGATTTGGGAGGGCTCTTATTTTGTAATTCAATATCAGATAATCCTGAAACTCTGCTGTTAGCATTGTGGCAAGGTGCACTCTCAATCTGAGGTGAAAGTGGTCTGTGCAATCTAGAACTTTATTTTTATAGCTTCTTAAAGTAGAGACAAAACAACAAATAAATCAGATTTGGATGGGCTCTTATTTTGTAATTCCACATCAGATAATCCTGAAACTCTGCTGCTAGCACTGTGGCAAGGTGCACTCTCAATCTGAGGTGAAAGTAGTCTGTGCAATCTAGAACTTTTATTTTTATAGCTTTTTAAAATATAGAGAAAATAGTGTATAAATCAGATTTGGGTGGGCTCTTATTTTGTAATTCCACATCAGATAATCCTGAAACTCTGCTGCTAGCACTGTGGCAAGGTGTACTCTCAATCTGAGGTGAAAGTGGTCTGTGCAATCTAGAACTTTTATTTTTATAGTTTCCTAAATTAGAGACAAAACAGTGTATAAATCAGATTTGGATGGGCTCTTATTTTGTAATTCCACATCAGATAATCCTGAAACTCTGCTGTTAGCATTGTGGCAAGGTGCACTCTCAATCTGAGGTGAAAGTAGTCTGTGCAATCTAGAACTTTTATTTTTATAGCTTTTTAAAATATAGAGAAAATAGTGTATAAATCAGATTTGGGTGGGCTCTTATTTTGTAATTCCACATCAGATAATCCTGAAACTCTGCTGCTAGCATTGTGGCAAGGTGCACTCTCAAGATGATATGAAAGTAGTCTGTGCAATCTAGAACTTTTATTTTTTATAGTTTCCTAAATTAGAGACAAAACAACAAATAAATCAGATTTGGGTGGGCTCTTATTTTGTAATTCCACATCAGATAATCCTGAAACTCTGCTGCTAGCACTGTGGCAAGGTGCACTCTCAATCTGAGGTGAAAGTAGTCTGTGCAATCTAGAACTTTTATTTTTATAGCTTCTTAAAGTAGAGACAAAACAGTGTATAAATCAGATTTGGGTGGGCTCTTATTTTGTAATTCCACATCAGATAATCCTGAAACTCTTCTGCTAGCATTGTGGTAAGGTGCACTCTCAATCTGAGGTGAAAGTAGTCTGTGCAATCTAGAACTTTTATTTTTATAGCTTCTTAAAGTAGAGACAAAACAGTGTATAAATCAGATTTGGGTGGGCTCTTATTTTGTAATTCCACATCAGATAATCCTGAAACTCTTCTGCTAGCATTGTGGCAAGGTGCACTCTCAATCTGAGGTGAAAGTAGTCTGTGCAATCTAGAACTTTTATTTTTATAGCTTTTTAAAATATAGAGAAAATAGTGTATAAATCAGATTTGGGTGGGCTCTTATTTTGTAATTCCACATCAGATAATCCTGAAACTCTTCTGCTAGCATTGTGGCAAGGTGCACTCTCAATCTGAGGTGAAAGTAGTCTGTGCAATCTAGAACTTTTATTTTTATAGCTTTTTAAAATATAGAGAAAATAGTGTATAAATCAGATTTGGATGGGCTCTTATTTTGTAATTCCACATCAGATAATCCTGAAACTCTGCTGTTAGCATTGTGGCAAGGTGCACTCTCAATCTGAGGTAAAAGTAGTCTGTGCAATCTAGAACTTTTATTTTTATAGCTTCTTAAAGTAGAGACAAAACAACAAATAAATCAGATTTGGATGGGCTCTTATTTTGTAATTCCACATCAGATAATCCTGAAAGTCTGCTGCTAGCATTGTGGTAAGGTGCACTCTCAATCTGAGGTGAAAGTAGTCTGTGCAATCTAGAACTTTTATTTTTATAGTTTCTTAAAGTAGAGACAAAAAAACAAATAAATCAGATTTGGGAGGGCTCTTATTTTGTAATTCCACATCAGATAATCCTGAAACTCTGCTGTTAGCATTGTGGTAAGGTGCACTCTCAATCTGAGGTGAAAGTAGTCTGTGCAATCTAGAACTTTTATTTTTATAGTTTCTTAAAGTAGAGACAAAAAAACAAATAAATCAGATTTGGGAGGGCTCTTATTTTGTAATTCCACATCAGATAATCCTGAAACTCTGCTGCTAGCATTGTGGTAAGGTGCACTCTCAATCTGAGGTGAAAGTAGTCTGTGCAATCTAGAACTTTTATTTTTATAGCTTTTTAAAACATAGAGAAAATAGTGTATAAATCAGATTTGGATGGGCTCTTATTTTGTAATTCCACATCAGATAATCCTGAAACTCTTCTGCTAGCATTGTGGCAAGGTGCACTCTCAATCTGAGGTGAAAGTAGTCTGTGCAATCTAGAACTTTTATTTTTATAGCTTCTTAAAGTAGAGACAAAACAGTGTATAAATCAGATTTGGGAGGGCTCTTATTTTGTAATTCCACATCAGATAATCCTGAAACTCTGCTGCTAGCACTGTGGCAAGGTGTACTCTCAATCTGAGGTGAAAGTGGTCTGTGCAATCTAGAACTTTTATTTTTATAGTTTCCTAAAGTAGAGACAAAACAGTGTATAAATCAGATTTGGATGGGCTCTTATTTTGTAATTCCACATCAGATAATCCTGAAACTCTGCTGTTAGCATTGTGGCAAGGTGCACTCTCAATCTGAGGTGAAAGTAGTCTGTGCAATCTAGAACTTTTATTTTTATAGCTTTTTAAAATATAGAGAAAATAGTGTATAAATCAGATTTGGGTGGGCTCTTATTTTGTAATTCCACATCAGATAATCCTGAAACTCTGCTGCTAGCACTGTGGCAAGGTGCACTCTCAATCTGAGGTGAAAGTAGTCTGTGCAATCTAGAACTTTTATTTTTATAGCTTCTTAAAGTAGAGACAAAACAGTGTATAAATCAGATTTGGATGGGCTCTTATTTTGTAATTCCACATCAGATAATCCTGAAACTCTTCTGCTAGCATTGTGGCAAGGTGCACTCTCAATCTGAGGTGAAAGTAGTCTGTGCAATCTAGAACTTTTATTTTTATAGCTTTTTAAAATATAGAGAAAATAGTGTATAAATCAGATTTGGATGGGCTCTTATTTTATCATTCCACATCAGATAATCCTGAAACTCTGCTGCTAGCACTGTGGCAAGGTGCACTCTCAATCTGAGGTGAAAGTAGTCTGTGCAATCTAGAACTTTTATTTTTATAGCTTTTTAAAATATAGAGAAAATAGTGTATAAATCAGATTTGGATGGGCTCTTATTTTGTAATTCCACATCAGATAATCCTGAAACTCTGCTGTTAGCATTGTGGCAAGGTGCACTCTCAATCTGAGGTGAAAGTAGTCTGTGCAATCTAGAACTTTTATTTTTATAGCTTCTTAAAGTAGAGACAAAACAACAAATAAATCAGATTTGGATGGGCTCTTATTTTGTAATTCCACATCAGATAATCCTGAAAGTCTGCTGCTAGCATTGTGGTAAGGTGCACTCTCAATCTGAGGTGAAAGTAGTCTGTGCAATCTAGAACTTTTATTTTTATAGCTTTTTAAAATATAGAGAAAATAGTGTATAAATCAGATTTGGATGGGCTCTTATTTTGTAATTCCACATCAGATAATCCTGAAACTCTTCTGCTAGCATTGTGGCAAGGTGCACTCTCAATCTGAGGTGAAAGTAGTCTGTGCAATCTAGAACTTTTATTTTTATAGCTTCTTAAAGTAGAGACAAAACAACAAATAAATCAGATTTGGATGGGCTCTTATTTTGTAATTCCACATCAGATAATCCTGAAAGTCTGCTGCTAGCATTGTGGTAAGGTGCACTCTCAATCTGAGGTGAAAGTAGTCTGTGCAATCTAGAACTTTTATTTTTATAGCTTTTTAAAATATAGAGAAAATAGTGTATAAATCAGATTTGGATGGGCTCTTATTTTGTAATTCCACATCAGATAATCCTGAAACTCTTCTGCTAGCATTGTGGCAAGGTGCACTCTCAATCTGAGGTGAAAGTAGTCTGTGCAATCTAGAACTTTTATTTTTATAGCTTCTTAAAGTAGAGACAAAACAGTGTATAAATCAGATTTGGGTGGGCTCTTATTTTGTAATTCCACATCAGATAATCCTGAAACTCTGCTGCTAGCATTGTGGTAAGGTGCACTCTCAATCTGAGGTGAAAGTAGTCTGTGCAATCTAGAACTTTTATTTTTATAGCTTTTTAAAATATAGAGAAAATAGTGTATAAATCAGATTTGGGTGGGCTCTTATTTTGTAATTCCACATCAGATAATCCTGAAACTCTTCTGCTAGCACTGTGGCAAGGTGTACTCTCAATCTGAGGTGAAAGTGGTCTGTGCAATCTAGAACTTTTATTTTTATAGTTTCCTAAAGTAGAGACAAAACAGTGTATAAATCAGATTTGGATGGGCTCTTATTTTGTAATTCCACATCAGATAATCCTGAAACTCTGCTGTTAGCATTGTGGCAAGGTGCACTCTCAATCTGAGGTGAAAGTAGTCTGTGCAATCTAGAACTTTTATTTTTATAGCTTTTTAAAATATAGAGAAAATAGTGTATAAATCAGATTTGGGTGGGCTCTTATTTTGTAATTCCACATCAGATAATCCTGAAACTCTGCTGCTAGCACTGTGGCAAGGTGCACTCTCAATCTGAGGTGAAAGTAGTCTGTGCAATCTAGAACTTTTATTTTTATAGCTTCTTAAAGTAGAGACAAAACAACAAATAAATCAGATTTGGGTGGGCTCTTATTTTGTAATTCCACATCAGATAATCCTGAAACTCTGCTGCTAGCACTGTGGCAAGGTGTACTCTCAATCTGAGGTGAAAGTGGTCTGTGCAATCTAGAACTTTTATTTTTATAGTTTCCTAAAGTAGAGACAAAACAGTGTATAAATCAGATTTGGATGGGCTCTTATTTTGTAATTCCACATCAGATAATCCTGACACTCTGCTGTTAGCATTGTGGCAAGGTGCACTCTCAATCTGAGGTGAAAGTAGTCTGTGCAATCTAGAACTTTTATTTTTATAGCTTTTTAAAATATAGAGAAAATAGTGTATAAATCAGATTTGGGTGGGCTCTTATTTTGTAATTCCACATCAGATAATCCTGAAACTCTGCTGCTAGCACTGTGGCAAGGTGCACTCTCAATCTGAGGTGAAAGTAGTCTGTGCAATCTAGAACTTTTATTTTTATAGCTTCTTAAAGTAGAGACAAAACAACAAATAAATCAGATTTGGGTGGGCTCTTATTTTGTAATTCAATATCAGATAATCCTGAAACTCTGCTGCTAGCACTGTGGCAAGGTGCACTCTCAATCTGAGGTGAAAGTAGTCTGTGCAATCTAGAACTTTTATTTTTATAGCTTTTTAAAATATAGAGAAAATAGTGTATAAATCAGATTTGGGTGGGCTCTTATTTTGTAATTCCACATCAGATAATCCTGAAACTCTTCTGCTAGCATTGTGGCAAGGTGCACTCTCAATCTGAGGTGAAAGTAGTCTGTGCAATCTAGAACTTTTATTTTTATAGCTTTTTAAAAGCAGAAACAAAGAATATATATATATATCATAAATGTATATGTATATATGAGCGCTATGGTAAAAATCACGTTCTAGACGAGCTCTGCCATTTGGATCATTTCTCGGACGCTTTTACCGTAATACGCAGTTTATGCGCGACCGTCGAAATATATTGGCGGCTAGATTGACTGTGCTTTTCGACTTGGCGGCTGGCCTGACCGCAGTATCATACTGATGTGCTGTTTAAAGTGGACACCAGTGATGCGCGGGTTGATCCGAAATGAGCGGGTGCCCGCGGTTACGAGTCATTCAAAAATATTTTTAATGATATTCGGGTCGCGGTTGGTCGGGTAATAAAGATGCCAATTAAATCTTTGTAATTTATATAGAACTAGACACACTTTTCTATGAAATACATAAACCTACACTTTATTGGCTGAATAATATTTACCTTTGAATGTTGAACGTTATTAACTGTTGAATAAATGCTGACGCGGGACAAAATGCCCGATTTCCCAACACGTTGAACTGATCAATGCCATTGTACCATTTTAATAGGCTACTTCTAAACACATATAGCCTAATGTCAGCTTTATGTATTTTCTGAGAGGGGGTGGGATTTTTATTGGGAAAGGCGGGGAGAGATGCACACTTCGATTAGACTGGATAAACACATGCAGCATCTTAATTGTTAAGAAAATGGTATTCCTAATAAATGTCTCGAATAATTTCATTATGTCCAATGTTTCTCTTTCTTATTGGAATTATTAGACACATTTCAATATGTCTTTTCAAATGCCTAGGTCTGTTTAATTTCCTTAATTATAAAATTTAGCACTATTTTTTAACGTTTATTCAAGCAATAATATATAAATTATCTCATGTATGCTTGTTTGAAACCATTAAAAACGAATTCCGAATAAAAACAGTATTTTTTCTTTACATTTCCAGAGAGCGAAACGAACGAAATTAAGCATTACTTAATAAATTCAAGGCACTATAATTTCCTTATTCATTTGATACAACTATTATAGCTATACAATTAATATAGGCTATATATAAATATTTTGTCATATTCGTGATTTCTGAATTTATATATGAAAACTTCATTTTGAAGTGCATTCTTATGTTTGTATAAGAAAAGTCGTTAACCTAGCCTATTAAGTTGATTTAATATTCTTGATAATTTTAAGAAGAATAAAAGTTAAGAAAAAAGGAATTAGCTTATAGTCTCTAATATGTAGGACTATAGGCTAATCTTTTTCTTAACTTTTATTAGATCGAAATAAAATAACTCTTGATCATATTTAACATCGGAGAATCACTGACATAATTTAGTGTAGCCTACTTCGAAAATGAAACTATTTAAATCTGTATAAAGGCAAGACAAACTAAATCACAACATGAACAATCTGTATTTTTCTTGTAATCAAGAACATTTCTTTTGACAAAATTACCTAATTAATGCCGAATGATGTTTGACAGTGAACACATCTCCACCGCATATAGCCGCATATAATCGCTGGTGTCAGTCGCTAATATTAAACATGCGGGTCAGGAAGCGGGTCGGGTACAATATTTTATTTTTTTATTTTGCGGTCCGAGTTGCGGGCGGGTTAGTTGAAAACGTCGGTCGGGTACTATGGGGTTATTTTTGTCTCTTTATTATTCAAACAAACATACTGTGTTTGAGAGTAAAACTAATTATTTTGTAATTAAAAAATAAAAGTTTGCAAAAAAAATCTTCTTAAATCTCAAAAATAAAGAAATTGATAACAAAATTATTTGCAGTGCATGTAAATTTTTTTACAATCTTTATTTTTCTTTGTGCACTTCAAATGCTTTTCATCGCAAAACCACAAAAGTTGCTCTCTTTTCTGCTGTCTTTTTTTGCGGGTCTAAATTTTTTGTTTGCGAGTTGAAAAGTTTTGCTTGCGAGTAAAAGATGAATCTCAGTGGGCGGTCTCTACCTACCAGGATGAAAGGCCTTTTTCTATTGGTCACTCTCGAGTGAAGTGACCACGCCCACTACGTTTCCCCGCTGCTGCCGCAGTCAGTCTGACTGAGGAGCGAGTGAGTGAGGTTCTATCAGCCATGGCCAACAAAAGGGTGTTTACTGAGGAAGATAACTAATTTAACGTCTTAAACTGAGTGACAAGTGAATTTATGTAGTGTCTCTTCTCATGCTCACGCATTTAAATACGTAACATTAGCTCGTCTGTAGTTCGGTGATACCGTTGAATAGGTTTAATTAGCCAGTGTAGCTAACGTTAGCTGCCAGAGCCCCCAATAGTAAAGCGTCAGACTATTATTTTCTTAGTTTAACTTAAACTAAAAAATGAGTCACGTTAGTAACGTTATAGTTTTGATAGATGATGATTGTAATCAAGGTAAAGACCACCATGACCACCAGCAGGAGTCGTACAGTAGCGGTATCAACATTAAGTGACATGGCATCTGACGCACGGAAGCTGCGGCAGCAGTGACCGGGACACAGTCCATCGGCACATGTCACAAGTTTCACTGGCACTGAGCAGTGGCATGTGCCAGTGGCTCCAGTGCGTCAGATGCCATGTCACTTAATGTTAATACTGCCTCTGAGTCGTAACATGAAGTAACGCACGCCGTACAAGTGTCCGTTATTACTGATGCGCAAACGCACTGTATATGCACTACTCACAATACATCATATTTCTGCTTGAACACAGTTCAGTATATTCACGTAGTTATATTCGGCGAGTGTTTTATAATGAATGC
>NC_133362.1:48839715-48987801 GCF_049309525.1 Garra rufa
AAGTGTTTTGTACACGTTTGTCAGGATCAGTGGTGTTTATGTACCATGTACATATGGGCATCAAACGCTCCAAAACACACTTTTCTTTTTTCATCTGTGAGGACCCAACCTAGCGATTTGCCAGGACCTTGCTTGCTAATCTAAAACTAATCAAAAAAATATTAAAATAATGGCCTGACGCTTTACTATTGGGGGCTCTGGCAGCTAACGTTAGCCACACTGGCTAATTAAACCTATTCAACGGTATCACCGAACTACAGACGAGTTTAGCTAATGTCACGTATTTAAATAGGTGAGCATGAGAAGAGAGACTACATTTCACTTGTGAAATTAGTTATCTTCCTCAGTAAACACCCTTTTGTTGGCCATGGCTGATAGAACCTCACTCACTCGCTCCTCAGTCAGACTGACTGCCGCAGCAGCGGGGAAACGTAGTGGGCGTGGTCACTTCACTCGAGAGTGACCAATAGAAAAAGGCCTTTCATCCTGGTAGGTAGAGACCGCCCACTGAGATTCATCTTTTACTCGCAAGCAAAACTTTTCAACTCGCAAACAAAAAATTTTGACCCGCAAAAAAAGACAGCAGAAAAGAGAGCAACTTTTGTGGTTTTGCGATGAAAAGCATTTGAAGTGCACAAAGAAAAATAAAGATTGTAAAAAAATTTACACGCACTGCAAATAATTTTGTTATCAATTTCTTTATTTTTGAGATTTAAGAAGATTTTTTTTGCAAACTTTTATTTTTTAATTACAAAATAATTAGTTTTACTCTCAAACACAGTATGTTTGTTTGAATAATAAAGAGACAAAAATAACCCCATAGGGTTCGGGTTGTTTATCCACTGACCCGCGCATCACTGGTGGACACGGGAGCAGACGTCACTGTGGTTTCAGAAGAGCATTTTGATTAGGGAAAATTTTGGAAAATTACAGAAAACTTCACGGAAACTATTAGGACCAGGTTAAGACTCACTGCAGGTTAAAGGAATGTGCACTGTAAAAATGGGCACAAAAGTAAAACCACAACCCAAGATATTTATGTGGTCTCAGGATTGAAAATGGCTCTACTAGGGAGGCCAGCAATCCAGGCTCTAGCAATTATATAGAGAATTGATACAGTGAATCTCGACAGTCTTGAGTCAGTTAAAAGACAGTTTCCCGATTTATCCCAGGGTCTAGGGAAAATGCAAGGAGAATATGAGATATCTGTAAAGCCAGATGCCAAACCCTTTTCACTGTCAACTCATTCCACTGCCTCTAATGTCAAAAGTGAAACAGGAATTGGAACACATGGAGAGTCAAGGTGTGATTACAAAAGTGGAACAACCAACTGACTGGTGTGCTGGCATGGTTGTTGTTCCGAAACCCGGTGGTGCAGTATGCATATGTGTAGACCTAACCAAACTCAATAATGCAGTAAATAGGGAAAGATACATTCTTCCTTCAGTGGAACACTCTCTGGGTCAGCTCAAAGGAGCCAAAATCTTTTCAGAATTGGAGTGAACCAACTAACACAAGTGAAATGCGGAGATTTATGGGTATGATAAATCACCTAGGGAAGTTTTTACCTAACCTAGCGGAGAAAACAGCCTTTGAGAGATCTCCTGCAGAAAAAGAATATGTGGGCATGGGGTGAGCCACAACAGAGGGCTTTTGAGAGCATTAAACAAGACTTAAGTACTTCACCTGTACTTGCTCTGTATGACCCAAAAGCATCCACAGTTGTGTCAGCAGATGTGTCGTCATATGGGCTGGGAGCTGTATTGCTACAAATGCAAAGCGACAAGTAAGGGATAATGTACAGGCAGCCTGTAGTTATCGCAAAATAAGCCCCGACAACACTGTCGGGGCTTATTTTGCGATAACTACCGGCTGCCTGTACATTATCCCGCTTATTACATGGCTACTTGCCACATAAGGAAAAAAACTGGACATGAATATGAATGTGTTTGTCACAAGATGGCGCCAAACGGTAATCTTTGTAGGCGCGGAGGGATTTTAAACGTACAAGTAGTACCGGCTATGCGTTATTACTTTGGAGCGGTTATTATTCGAAAAGAACGAACCTGCAAATGTCTCATCTGACCAATCAGAATCAAGCATTCTAGAGAGCTGTGTACACTCTAAAAAGTGCTGGGTTATTTTTGTAAACACATTGCTGGGTTAATTGTGCTGGGTCAAAATATTGGGTTGTTTGAGGCACTGTAAACACACAGTTGGGTTGATCATGCTGGGTCAAATGGACTATGAGGGGTTCTTTCACTATGAACACCTGGGTTGGGTTATTTTGACCCAACCGGTTTGTTTATTTTTTTCACTTCATCGAACATTCTGGATTCTTCACTCGTCTCCTCCCCAGGCGGTCACGCACCTCGCAGCAAGCAGGATTATAAGGTAAATTAATAATATGATTATATAATTATTTACCTTTATTTTTAATAAGTTGTGTTTTAGAGCACACTGATTTCACTGTTTAATGCCAAATTTGATATGTCGCTGTGCGGGGTTGGCATTTTATTCCGTGAATGACGACCGTTGTAACTTAAGCAGCCTAGCGATGTACTTTTTTGCCTCAACAATCGCTTTATTGTTATATAAAGTGTGTGTGTGTGTGTAGTGTTATTGTATAACTTACAGTATACATATGGCCTTTATTTTAACGCCTTATGGATAGAGTAGGTCAGAAATATGGGGGTAAGTTCCTTTACTGTCTGCATACTGTATGTATGGCTTTGTAATGTTTTGTCAAAATTAGATAATTTCATACAAAAATTGTTCTTTTAAGGGCATATTTTTTCAAGTAAATGTCTGCGACGTGCCGAATCCAACGATAGATCCATATGTTTTATGTTAAGCATTTTCGCGCTTTTTTCCTTGAGGTAACTTGCATTAGCTAAAACGCTATGTCCCTTACTTTAATAATGTTAAACCACAATATGACTGGTATGTACTATTGTTTATTACTTAAATGTAATGTTGTCTTAGCTACAGTATGTAAAGTTAGACTGAATCTCTCGTGGTGTGTGTGGCCGTTCACATGTCGCGTTTTTTCGCACTGAAGTTAGTTATTTCAAATGTAGATGCCAATATACGCTCATAATGGAAGCTCGTTTTTTCCAGGCGCGGGACATGGTTGCTTAGCAACGGCAGACGCCATGTGAGAGCAAGCTGCGTTTTGGAAAGAATGAGAAACTGATGAGAAAG
This sequence comes from Garra rufa, assembly GCF_049309525.1. Classification (NCBI taxonomy): domain Eukaryota; kingdom Metazoa; phylum Chordata; class Actinopteri; order Cypriniformes; family Cyprinidae; genus Garra; species Garra rufa. Next base: position 48,842,920 of record NC_133362.1, read on the forward strand.
CGACGCGTCTTGCGTTTTCACGCGTTTTTAGGCGCGGCATGTGAACGGCCCCTTACTCTTCCTCTGTTTTAGTGAATGCCTGTGTTGCATTACAAACTAGGAGACCAGTATAAACCTTAAACTAATTGAACCACATTTGTTTTTCAGATTTGATCAGATTTCACAAGATTTTAGGAAGCTATATCCAGAGGCAGACTTTTTGAAGACTGGGCTACAGTTGCAGACCTAATTCTTGCCAGCGCTCAGCAAGGGACATTCCTGGGTGACATGAATTAAGGTAAGCTTTTTCTTATAATATGTCAATCTATAAAAACAATATGCAACTGTATTTGACACACATCAACTGGTAAATACAATGGTACAGTAACACTTAACTAGTTGCTTATTAGCTTGTATATTGGCTGTTAATTAGTACTTATGAAGCACATACTGATGCCTTATTCTGCATGTGCATATTCTACATCCCTGAATCTGACCCCATACCTATACTTAACCTGCAGTAGTTGAATGAGGGTGGGAATTAATTTGCATTATTTAAAGGAATGAAGAAATCTTCATATGAAAGTGTTTCAGTTTGTTGTTTTGATTATAAAATATGTTTCACAGTTTGCATATTATTCCTATGGTTTAGATGCTAACGGGGAAAGTGCTTTCAAAGTCCTGCCCACTCTGGAGAAAAGGTCTTCAGACCCACAACCACGGAATCCCGGAGGCCATTCATTGACGTACAACCTGTAAGTTTTGTTTTACGTTTTCTGCTCTAATAAGGGTGTGTATATATATATATATATATATATATATAAACACAGTGGTGGCCAAAATTATTATAACTGTTGTATTTTCACCAGCTAAAAAATGATTTTAAGTCAGTGTTTGTTATCTTTTGCTGTAGTGTGTCAGTAAGAAATATCAGTTTACATTTCCAAACATTCATTTTGCCTTTAATTGTGATAATCCAGTGAGGTTTTTGTTTGCACAACAGCCAATCCTTCAGACAGAGATCTGATCTCATCATCATCCAGTCCGTCTGGAATGACATGAAGAAACAGAACAAACTGAGACAGACTAAATCCAGAAGAACTGTGACAACGTCTCCAAGATGCTTCAAAAGACCTACCTGCAAAGCTACCTGAAAAACTTATGTGCAAGTGCACCTAGTGTAGGGCAAAAGTTGCTTTAAACGCAAAAGGATGGTCAAACCAAATGTTGATTTAATTTAGTTAATCAAGGTTAATTGATAAAGAACATTTATTTATGGCATTATTTTTGACAGCATCATTTTATGACATTTTTAGACAAGTGCTTAAAACTTTTAACAGTACTGTAGCTTTGCAGTTAGGTCTCTTGGAGCATCTTGGAGACGCTGTCACAGTTCTTCTGGATGATGATGAGATCAGATCTCTGTGTGGAGCACTGGCTGTTGTGCAAACAAAAATGTCACTGGATTATCACAATTAATGGCAAAATGAATGGAAATGTAAACCGATATTTCCTACTGACACACTACAGCAAAAGAGAAATCACTGACTTAAAACCTTATTTAGCAGGTGAAAATACTAGTGTTCTAATAATTTTGGCCACAACTGTATGAAAAGTTGAGAAGCAAAATGAGCATTTATTTCATGCCTCTGTGTTTATGTTCATAAAATACACTTAACTTAAAATGTTAGTTATGTTGCAAGACTAAATGCCGTATAATTAACAGGTGGGGACCAACATGGTGGATTTGAGCCTTGGGATGAGACAACAACATTTCTAGACCTTCGCCATTGTTCCAGGCCATGCCATTGAAGCGGACTTGTTGCCTGGGAATTTCTCCAGCTTGCAGTATATCATATTGATGGACATAAGTCTTCATGTGTGAAGTTTTTGAGGGCAAAAGTTTTTTTTCTTGGCCACTTGTAACATGTTTTAAATTGTAAGAATTGTCTGGTGGACTCTTTGTTTGGCTTAGTTTTAATGGCACGATGTTTGGAATGATTCTAATGTGGTAATAATTCATTTTTGAGTGTTCTGCTGCTGCAATGTTGACATAAAGAATAGGAATATATTGTGCCTTGTTTACAGTTTTGTGTTTAAAATAAACTGATCTACTAAAACCGTTATTTGTGTCTGTAAGGGTTGGACAAAATGTGTGACAGCTGCACCTATTTGAAAACTATTAAAAAGAAATATGAAAACTCATTAAATTGACATTTACAGATGCATTTTTTTGTGTTGTGTAACTGTATTACAGGAAAACAATAATAATTTTACATTCTTTTGTGATTTATATATTATTATTGGTAAATATAAAGGTAGCAAGGCAATTAGACAACAAATAACCCAATATTTAGGTAGTGTTTAACCCAGCAACACAGTTAATCTGACCCACTGGTTGGGTCAAATAAACAACCCAGCATTTTGGGTCAAATGATTTAACCCAGCACTTGGGTCAAAACAACCCAACGCGTGTTCTGTCCCATAGTTACCCAGCAGCTGGGTTATGGTTGGGTTATTTTTTAACCCAGCACTTTTTAGAGTGTAATAAACAGCTTAAACCTATAGCTTACGCATCAAGAGCACTCACAAACACAGAACAGAAAAATATGCCCAAATCGAAAAGGAGGCTTTAGCTGTCACCTGGGCTTGTGAGCGCTTCTCAGACTTTCTGGTGGGTCTTTCTTTTCACATTGAAACAGACCACAAACCTTTGGTACCTCTCCTGGGTTCTAAAAATCTAGACGAATTACCACCACGTATCCAAAGACTGCGAATGAGACTCATGAAATTCACATACAGTATCTCACATGTACTAGGGAAGAGTATTGCGACTGCTGATGTCCTCTGCAGAGCACCTGGTGAAGGAGGGGGAGGAGACACAGATAAACTGCAAAATGAAGAAGAGCTGAACCTGTATGTGAATTTAGTTGTCACAAGCTTACCAGCTACTGAGAAGAGACTTCACAAAATTCAGCAACATCAGGAAGCTGATCCAGTCTTACAGCTGGTGAAGAAATACTCTCTAGATGTCTGACCAACCAAAAGCAGAGTTGAAGCCATGGTGCAGCCATACTTCCAATTTGGGAGTTAACGGTAGAAAATGGACTGCTTTTAAGGCTGTCGACTGGTCATTCCAAAATCTCTACAGAGTGATATCTTGGAAAAATTGCAACCTAACCAAGGTAAAGCTAAGTGTCGAGAACATGCTAAGCAATCAGTATGGTGGCCAAGTCTCAGTGCAGAACTTCAGCAAAAGGTGGAGAAATGTGACATTTGTGCTAGCCATCGGAAGAACTTCAAAGAGACTTTGATTCCCACTGAATTCCCTGAGAGACCTTGGACAAGGGTTGGAACAGATCTGTTTCAGTGGAAGGATGATCAATACTTGCTAGTGATTGATTACTTTTCCCGGTTAATGGCCCACAGTTCAGTGAGGAATACTTCCAGAAATTTAGGGCTGGAGTTTCTCTCACACAATGTCCAGTCCCAGATATCCCCAAGCCAATGGGTAAGCTGAAAGAGCAGTAAGGGCTGTGAATGATTTTATTAGCAAAGCAGCAGATCCATACCTTGCTCTTATGGAGTATCGGGCAACACCATTAGCCAATGGATATAGTCCTGCAGAACTGCTGATGGGCAGAAAGCTTCGCACTACAGTCCCAGTCATACCATCTCTGTTAAACCCAGGCTGGATGGATTTGGATCATCTGAAAGAAGAAATAAATGTTAGGAGAGAAAAACAAAGGAAACAATTTAATAAAAAGACACAGAGCACATGATTAACACAGCTGCATCCAGGAGAGTCTGTGTGGATCGGTGACATGAGAGAAAAGGGGACTGTGATTATGTCAGCAGGGACTCCCAGATCTTACCTTGTGGATTCTCCTAAAGGTATTCTTCGTCGAAACCGGAGTCACCTAGTACCCACACCTGTGTCAAGACCACCACAAGGAATCTCAGGGTGTACACCGGTGCCTGACCTGGAAAACACGGCTTCTGTACCAGGACCAGAAGTTCTGTGTTCAGATAATGTTCCAGGACTACTCAACACTCCAATGAAAAGATATCCTTTTAGGGAAAGGAAACCTCCAAAGTACCTGAAGGACTTTGTACACAGTTAGCAGGTGCTATTGGAAAAACTGAGTGACTAGCTATGGGGCAGAATAAAACCCCACACTCAGTAGAAGGGATGGGTTGTCTACCCCACTCTTCTTAGTTAAAAGGAAAGAAAAACTGGATGTAATGTGTATGGAAAGTTTTGAAAAAAAAATAGAAGGAAAAAAAACAATAACAGCTTTGTATTATTATAGAAAAATCCAAAAGTATTGGATGTTTACATCATACAATTTTTGTGTGTGAATATATGTTCTGGAAGTAGAGAAGGTTCTCAGAAAGGGGGATGTTGTGATATGGTTAACTACTGAGAATAAAAGTTGCATGTCTTTACTTCAGTCTCACCTGGCTTGTTTTGAACACAAAACTGGCTCATATAGCCATCCTAACGCAACAATATTCCTAGGAGGTATCCCAGTTAAAAAAGTGCAAAATATTTAGGAATCCATATAACTAAAAACTCAATTAGTAGACATCATTTAAACTTTTCTGATAAATTGATAAAAACTAAACATACCTTTAACATTTGGCTTCAGAGAGATCTTTCATTATATGGTAGAATTATTTTATCTAAGGTTGAATGGCTCTCTCATTTTATATATTCTGCTCTTCCTTTGTTTGTCAACGATAAAGCTATAAAGGAAATTAATCAAATATTTTTGGATTTCATTCGGAAAAATGGACCTCACAAACTAAAAAGAAACTCCAGAAGTGAAGGTGGCCTTGATTTCCTGGACTTCGCAGATACTGTAAACACCTTTAAAGTAAATTGGTTGAGAAGATGCCTTACACTCTTAAAAATAAAGGTGCTTCAAAACGTTCTTCAAGCGATGCCATAGAAGAACCATTTTTGGTTCCACAAAGAACCATTCAGTCAAAGGTTCTTTAAAGAACCATCTGTTTCTTACCTTTTAATAATCTGAAGAACCTTATTTGCCACAAAGAACCTTTTGTGAAACAGAAAGGTTCTTCAGATGTTTAAGGTTCTTTATGAAACCATTTTAGACCAAAAGGTTTTTCTATGGCATCGTGAAGCACCTTTATTTTTAAGAGTATATGAACCCAATGTCATTGTTTTTTTATTCCAAATAAGATATTTGACCAACTTGGTGGCCTATCTTTCTTAATAAAGTGTAATTTCTTTGCCTGGCAAGTTACCTGTTTCCTTATCTAACTTCCATCTGCAATGTCTTCTGTCATGGAAAATGTGTTTTGTCCATGGTTTCTCCCCCCACAAAGTGCTCCTCTGGAATAATGCTGATATAACTGTTGGAAATAAGTCTCTAGATGGTTCAGTAACAACTTGAACTGTGTTCTATCTTTGTTTGATGATTGTGGTAATATTTTAACTTATGAACAATTTCTGAATCTCCATAACTTTCCAGTTCCACCAAAAGAATATAATACTTTGATTAGAGCTATCCCAGTAGGCTTAACCCAGTTAATAAAAAATCACCTTAAATTCAGTAAAGGCAACAGTGTCTTTATGTTTGGGTGGTATCAATATTTTAGATTGGAAATGCAATAACAGACATATTCGCAAATTTTTCAGACAAAAAAAAAAGAAAAAAAAAAAAGATTACTCTAAGAGGGAAATTCTACTAGGGTTCCTTTATAACAAATATTAATTGGAGAAAGGCCAGGCTTTTGCCAAGTACATTTTTTATATCTAATAAGGTTAAGGAGATTCATTCTAAAATTCTTCCTAAAATTTATCCTGTTAATTTATCTTTATCTTTATTTCTAAATATTCTGGTATCGATGAGTCCTTCTCGTTTTGTGGCTTTGTTGAGGAAACAGCTGCCCACTTGTTTTTTGATTGTGGTGTTACCAACTAATTATGGGTTGACTTAAACTCCTATGTTTCTAGCCTTACAAATGTGACCCATACTTTCGACCTCAAAGATGTTATTTTTTATTATGAAAATCCAAAACAATTATCTGTTAAATACTCTTTCTTATACTGAATGCGAACATGTTTCATTCATAAGCAAAAATGGCTTAAATCTAAATATTCCATTTTCTTGGTGAACATGATTCTCTTGTTTCATCTCTTGACTTACAAATAACAAAAAGAGTGCCAAATTTTTGTTGCATTATGACAATTTTATTAAAAGGATGTAATTTATTTTTATAAAAAAAAAAAAATTCTGTATGGATAACACGATAATTTCATGTACGCAAATCCAGAATATTATCTTTCTGGTTTTATCTTCATGATTGTTCCTTGTAGGAATTTATCTATGTCTAATTTAGCTGTTCTTGTATGTTTTTACAAGTTTTGCAATAAAAAAAACGAACTCCCCGAATTCTTTCCACCAGCATGTCCTTTAGGTGCTCCGTACTAAACAGCTGTTAGAAGTAACAAATAAATGAAAGGGCAGCTCCCTATTATATTATAAGCTTTAAAACTCCTTTCGCTTGCCTCTGGCCTTTCTGTTAATCAGTCTAAATCTGAGATTATGACTATTCATCATTCTGATATATCAGATGTATGTGGAATCAAAGTAAAACAAACAGATATCTTGGTATTATAATTAATAAATGTTCATCTGAGAGAATTGAATCAAATTTTTCTAAATGCTTACTTAATGCAAAAACTGTTTTTAATTGCTGGTCTCAGAGGAATTTAACTATCCATGGATGTGTTCTGCTTTCCAAGGCTGAGGGAATTTCAAGGCTAGTATGTCCTGCTCTGTCTTCATATGTCAACCCTAAAATGTGCTCAGATATTGACAGGGCTTTATTTAAGTTTATTTGGAAAAGCAGAACTGAGTATGTGAAAAGAAAAACTATTATTAGACCTTTTTCAGAGGGTGGGCTTAATGTCCTTGATTTTAGTACTCTTTATATTATTTTTTAAATCAATTGGATTAAACATTGTTTGGCCCAGAGTAAATCTATATGGTTTTATATCCCCAATCTATTTTTAGAAAAGTGTGGTGGGTTATCCTTGCGACTATCGTGTGACTTCAAATTCAGTAAACTTCCAATAAAATTATCAAACTTTCATAAGCAATCACTAGAAGCATGGAAAATAGCCTTTAAACATAATTTCTCTCCACATTCATGCATACTATGGAATAAACAATTTGTGTTGTCTAAAAACAAGAGTATATTTAAAAAAGAATGGTTTGATAAAGATATTATATTTCTTTCTGATTTATTGAACACGAATGGTGAGATTTATACTTATCAGCAATTTCTTTCTTTCTCAGGGATTGAATCTTCCTGTAGAGATTATAATCTGCTGGTGAAAAGCATTTCCCCTAAATTGCTTTACCTTGTGAAAATACATCTCGGTTATAGTTCAGCTGTCCGACAAATCCCAAATCTTGTTATTGGAGGTATTAATATCATGGAAATTAAGTGTAATAACTCACATATTAGAAAATGTCTTACTCGAGATGTCAGCTGTTAAGCACCCATAAAGTGGAAACGATTCTTTTTCATACCTTCTATTGAGGAAATATGGTCGGCATCTAATAAATCTTTACTGCCAAATAAGGTAAAGGAAATACATTTTAAGATATTGCACAGGTACTATCCTTGAAACACTTTTATTAACAAGTTTAAAAAAGAAAAAAAGTTTAGAAAAAAAGTTTAGAAAATGAAACACTTACACACTTATTTTGTAACTGTAAATATTCTGAAGACTTTTGGAAACAGGTATCTATCTTGGTTTTTGATATATTTTATAAAACAGTTAAAATAGATGAATCTATGATCCTTTTTGTGAATTGCAATACCGGATCAGAGAAAGTTGATAATGCTTTAAAGGTGTTAATTCTCTTTGGGAAGTTTCATATACATAAAACAAAAATAAAAAATATTACTCCCTCTTTTAATTTTTTCTGTAAAGTCCTTAAGATGTTTTATGACTCATTGACCTCAATTACTAGAAACAAGAAATGTATAAAAACATCTCTAATATTAAAAAAATGTTATTTGTAAATTGTAATGTTTTACCCTCCGTGATGTATACTTGTTAGGCTATACGTATCCCCCACTTTTGTTTGCGTTCCGTATTGTGTTCTGTGCTGATGTTAAGTATTGTTGCATGTTTGCTATTTGAAGGAGAAATAAAAAAATAAAAAAAACTTTCAAAATACTTTTATATTTTTGAAACAATTAAATGTATTTAAAACGCTTAAGATTGGTGATCTTTGTCGATGTGACTTAATTGTAATAAATATTTAGTTTATATAATATATTTCCTTGTTAGAGTAACGTGAATGGTTTTCCGGATTTAACAAAAAGTGGCGACTTTTATTTTGAAATGCAGCGCTTGAAGGTCGTCTTGCTGTAGCTGCGCTCTCATACTGTCATGGCTGCCCAGTGTCTGCTGCATGTGTGTTTGTGTGTGTTGTGATGTTCTCTGTGTGCTAGAATGAGAGTGATGATGATGATGATGATGATGAGGTGTGTGATGAAGGCCCGGCTCGGCTGGGTTCGGTTCGCGGCTGTCAGAGGCTTTCATGAGCGAACTGTGGAAGTGAGTTTAGCGGACAGGTGAGAGACTCTTCATCAGTCAGTCAGAGCTGGTGGCCGCTGACATACAAATAACATTCAGATGACACATGACCACCCTGATCACAATAATACAGCGCTTTCTCTGAACTACCTTGCAGTGCCATTGGCATATGTCTATCTCTCAGTGCCCTGGTGTTAGTGTGGTGAGTGTGAAGCTGTGTTACTGTGTGCAGGAAGCTGGAGATCTCCACAGGGAAACTGGCCCGCTTCGCTGACGGCTGTGCAGTGGTCAGGGTGAGTGTGCGCTGTGTCCGCTAGATCCAGTGGGGTGTGTTCTCTTCTCATCACTGTCTGTGTGTGTCTGCAGCTGGGTGAGACATCAGTGATGGTGACCGCGGTCAGTAAGACCAAACCGGCCGCAGCTCAGTTCATGCCGCTGGTGGTGAGTGACAGCCTTCATCTGCAGCTGAGTCTGGATCAGGCTCATCACATCCATTAGTGTGTCTCTCATGTACAGTGAGGTCAATAAGTATTTGATCACCCTGTGATTTTGCAAGTTCTCTTACTTAGAAATCATGGAGGGGTCTACAATTTTCAGCATAGGTGCATTTCCACTGTGAGAGACAGAATCTAAAAATAAAAATCCGGAAATCACATTGTATGATTTTTTTAACAATTTATTTGTGAATTACTGTGTCAAATAAGTATTTGATCACTTGCTTATCAGCCAGATTTCTGACCCTCAAAGACCTGTTATTTTGCTTTTAAATAGTCCAGCTACACTCAGCACCTGTTTGAGGTTGTTAGCTGTCATAAAGACACCTGTGCACCCCACAATCAGCCAAAGTCTAAGTAGCAACATGGGCAAAACCAAAGAGCTGTCAAAAGACAAAATTGTAGACCTTCACAAAGCTGGAAAGGGCTACAGGGCAATTGCCAAGCAGCTTGGTGAAAAAAGAACAACTGTTGGAGCAATTGTCAGAAAATGGAAGAGGCTAATGATGACTGTCAATGTCCCTCGGACTGGGGCCCCATGGGAGATCTCTCCTCGTGGGGTATCAATGATGCTAAGAATGGTGAAGAATCAGCCCAGAACTACACGGGAGGAGCTGGTCAATGCCGTGAAGAGAGCTGGGACCATCGTTTCCAAGGCTACTATCAGTAATACACTAAGACGTCATGGTTTAAAATCTTGCATCGCACGGAAGGTTCCCCTGCTCAAGTCAGCCCATGTGCAGGCCCATCTGAAGTTTGACAGGGACCATCTGGATGATCCAGAGGAGTCATGGGAGAAAGTCCTGTGGTCAGATGAGACCAAAATAGAACATTTCCCCCATTCGCCGTGTTTGGAGGAAGAAGAATGATGAGTATCATCCCAATAATACCATACCTACAGTGAAGCATGGGGCTGGAAGCATCATGCTCTGGGGGTGTTTTTCTGCACAGGGGACAGGACGACTGCACTGTATTAAGGAGAGGATGAACGGGGCTATGTATTGTGACATATTGGGCAAAAACCTCCTTCCCTCAGTCAGAGCATTAAAGATGGGTCGTGGCTGGGTCTTCCAACATGACAATGACCCACAGCACACAGCCAGGAAAACCAAGGAGTGGCTCTGTAAGAAGCATATCAAGGTTCTGGAGTGGCCTAGCCAGTCTCCAGACCTAAATCCAATAGAAAATCTTTGGAGGGAGCTGAAACTCCGTGTTGCTCAGCGACAGCCCCGAAACCTGACAGATCTAGAGAAGATCTGTATGGAGGAGTGGGCCAAAATCCCTCCTGCAGTGTGTGCAAACCTGGTGAAGAACTACAGGAACCCTTTGACCTCTGTAATTGTTAACAAAGGCTTCTGTACCAAATATTAAAATTTTTTGACTCAAGTGATCAAATACTTATTTGACACAGTAATTCACAAATAAATTGTTAAAAAAATCATACAATGTGATTTCCGGATTTTTATTTTTAGATTCTGTCTCTCACAGTGGAAATGCACCTATGCTGAAGAATGTAGACCCCTCCATGATTTCTAAGTAAGAGAACTTGCAAAATCACAGGGTGATCAAATACTTATTAACCTCACTGTATATGATTAAAGCTCTCAGTGTGAGTGTGGGACAGTCTGTGATGTGATCTCTCTGTCATCAGGTGGATTACAGGCAGAAAGCGGCGGCCGCAGGACGAATCCCCACAAACTACCTGAGACGAGAACTGGGCACCACAGACACTGAGATCCTGACCAGCCGGCTGATCGGTCAGACACACACACACACACACACACACACGCGCGCACACACACACACACACACGTTGGGTTTACATGTTTTATGGGGACATTCCATAGGCGTAATGGTTTTTATACTGTACAAACCATATTTTCTATGGCCCTACACCTAAACCTAGCCCTCACAGGAGATTGTGCACACTTTTACTTACTCAAAAAAACTCATTGTGCATGATTTATAAGCCTGTTTCCTCATGGGGACCTCAGAAATGTCCCCACAAGGTCAAAATCTACTGGTATTCCTATCCTTGTGGGGACATTTGGTCCCCACAACGTGATGAATACCAGGCACACACACACACACACACATACACACACCTTGTGCGTTAGTAATGTCTGCGGTGTTGACTCTGTGTGTGTCTGCTGTGTGTTGTGCAGATCGCTCCATCAGGCCGCTGTTTCCTGCCGGATACTTCTACGACACACAGGTGTGATGCTCACGTGAACACTGCACACACAGATCTCTCTTCAGTCTCAGCACTGCAGTCACTGAATGAGTGAATGAGTCACTGCTTGTTGATATCAGACACACTTACAGTCCAGATGGACTGAGAGGTTTTGTGCTGTTCCAAATGTTTGGATCACATGAATCTTCTTTGAAAACTGTTTACTAAATGCATGGTAATTAGTGTTCTTCTACACTGTGACATTTTCTATTGTAATGCGAGTAAATGGTATTATTTTATAAAACAATATTGCTACAGTTTATTGAGCTTCACTTTGAACATGGGATCTACCTGCTGAAAAAAAACAGGCTAGGCTGGTTTGCTGTTTTTTTCAGCAGGGAGATCCCATGTTGGTCAGGCTGGTTTAAGCTGGTGGTTTCCCAGCCTTACCAGTTAAGACCAGCCTGGCCAGGCTGGAAAAGTGGCCAAAACCCCTCTAAAACCAGACTGGTTGACCAGCTAAAACCAGCCAACCAGCCTAGGCTGGTTTTAGCCGTTTTCAGGGCTACCTGTAGATTGTTTACATTTTGCACAGAAACATACATTTTGTTGCAAAGGCAATAGTGACAAAAGCACAGAAATATTCATTAAACTGCTTAGCTAAAAACAGTTGTTAGACACTCATGCAGCATGTACAATATCCAGACTAAATGTGACCATGGACCACAAAACCAGTCATAGGGATAAATCTTTTGAAACTGAGATTTATACATTGTCTGAAAGCTAAATAAATAAGCTTTCCATTTTTGCATTGATGGTTTGTTAGGATAGAACAATATTTGGTCGAGATACAACTATTTGAAAATCTGGATTCTGAGGTTGCAAAAAAAACAAATATTGAGAAAATTTCCTTTAAAGTTGTCCAAATGAAGTTCTTAGCAATGCATATTACTAATCAAAAATTAAGCTTTAAAATATTTACAGTAGGAAATTTACAAAATATCTACATGGAACCTCATGGATCTTTACTTACAGTTGAGATCAAAAGTTTACGTCCCCCTTTCAGAATTTGCAAAATGCTAATTAATTTACCAAAATAAGAGGGATCGTACAAAATGAATTTTATTGTTTATTTAGTACTGACTTGAACAAGATATTTCACATAAAAGATATTTACATATAGTCCACAAGAGAAAATAATAGTTGAATTTATACAAATGGCCACATTCAAAAAAATTACATCCCCTTGATTCTTAACACTGTGTTGTTTCCTGAATGATCCACAGCTGTGTTTTTTTGTTTAGTGATAGTTGTTCGTGAGTCTCTTGTTTGTCCTGAACAGTTAAACTGCCTGCTGTTCTTCAGAAAAATCCTTCAGCTCCCACAAATTCTTAGGTTTTCCAGCATTTTTGTGTATTTGAACCCTTTCCAGCAATGACTGTATGATTTTGAGATGCATCTTTTCACACTGAGGACAACTGAGGGACTCATATGCAACTATTACAGAAGGTTCAAACACTCACTGATGCTCCAGAAGGAAAATAACCGGGGGTGAAAGCTTTTGAAATTTGAAGATCAGGGTAAATTTTACTTATTTTGACTTCTGTGAAACATGTAAGTATCTTCTGTAGCTTCTGAAGGGCAGTACTAAATGAAAAAATAAGAAAAATGTTCACATCTCCATTCGGTTAAAAAGTTTTCACCCCCGGCTCTTAATGCGTGTTTTTCCTTCTGGAGCATCAGTGAGTGTTTGAACCTTCTGTAATAGTTGCATATGAGTCCCTCAGTTGTCCTCAGTGTGAAAAGATGGATCTCAGAATCATACAGTCATTGTTGGAAAGGGTTCAAATACACAAACATGCTGAAAAACCAAAGAATTTGTGGGAGCTGAAGAACAGCAGGCAGTTTAAACTTTTGAACAGGGTCATTTTTATAAATTCAATTTATGTGAATATCTTATTCAGGTCAGTACTACATAAACAATAACATGCATTTTGTATGATCCCTCTTGTTTTGGTAAAATAATTACCATTGGGGGTGTGTAAACTTTTGACCTCAACTGTAATATCCTAATAATTTTTGGCATAAAAGAAAAATAGATAATGTTGACCCATACAGTGTATTGTTGGCTATTGCTACAAATATACCTGTGCTACTTAAGACTGGTTTTGTGGTCCAGGGGCACAAATGTAAATTTTGCAGATGGATGTTTTTGTAAATGTACAATGCGTGTCTAGACTCTCGTGTGTGTTTGTGCTGAAGGTGCTGTGTAACATCTTGGCTGCTGATGGAGTCAACGACCCTGATGTTCTGGCCATCAATGGAGGTATGAGCAGCTCTGCCCTATTGCACGTCTTCAGTCTGTGTGTGATCATGTCTGATGTCTGTCCATCATTTCTCAGCATCTGCGGCTCTGGCTCTGTCTGATATCCCCTGGAACGGCCCCATCGGTGAGTGCAGCGCTCACACTCGTGCCGTTGTGAATGCAGAGAGCGTGTGTGGAGCGCTTGTGTAAGATGACCTCTGCGTCTGGTTTCAGGTGCGGTGCGTGTCGGACTCGTGAACGGAGAGTTCATCGTCAACCCCACGCGCTCAGAGATGAACGGCAGCAAGCTGAACCTGGTGATCGCCGGAGCCCCGTCCAGCCAAGTGGGTCGGTGAGAGTTCAGCAGCGCTCAGCTTTACCCATCATGCCCTGCGTCCCCCTCTGACCTGTGTGTGTTTGTAGTGATGATGGAGGCGGCGGCGGAGAACGTCCTGCAGCAGGACTTCAGTCACGCGGTGAAGGTCGGCGTCAAGCACACGCAGCAGATCATACAGGCCATTCAGCAGATGAGCAGAGAGATGAAGATCACCAAACGCACTCCTGCCAAACTCTTCACCGCTGCCACCGAGATGGTGGACTACACACGACAGTGAGACCCATCACATCTCACAGAACACCTCACATTCACCCCAGCACTAAAACCACCAATCACACATAAAGGAAATGACATTTATCGAGCTTCATTGACTATGTAAAATTGGTTTTAGGGTAAAATATGATATTGACTCACAATCCTAAGTGTGTGACTGGCTGTTTTCTCCACAGGTTGGCATCTGAGAAGATCTATGCTGTATTTACAGACTTTTCACACGACAAGGTGAGCATCACACCAGCAGCCGGTGTCTGATCTCAGGTGCTGTTACAGGAGCACTTCACCCAGAAATGAATGTAGATGAGTTTGTTTGTTGATCAGATTTGTATAAATGTGTGATTCCATCACTGTCTCACCCATGGATCCTCTGCAGTGAATGGGTGCCGTCAGAATGAGAGTCTAAACAGCTGATAAAAACATCAATAATCCACACCAGACAAAACAAATCTATATTTAAAGGATTAGTTCACTTCCAGAACAAAAATGTACAGATAATGTACTCACCCCCTTTTCATCCAAGATGTACATGTCTTTCTTTCTTCAGTCGTAAAGAAATTATGTTTTTTGAGGAAAACATTTCAGGATTTCTCTCCATATAGTGGACTTCTATGGTGCCCCGAGTTTGAACTTCCAAAATGCAGCTTAATCGCAGCTTCAAAGAGCTCTAAATGATCTCAGCCGCGGAAGAAGGGTCTTATCTAGTGAAACGATTGGTTATTTTCTAAAAAAAAAAATATTTATAATTTATATACTTTTTAACCTCAAATGCTGGTCTCAATGTGCATGCATACTCTGTGTATTCCGGTTCAAGACAGTTAGGGTATGTCAAAAAAACATCTTATTTTCTTCTTCAACTTCAAAAATGTCCTACATCGCTGCAGTAGTACCGACCAGTGTTTACAAAGTGAACATACAAAGATCAAACACCCTTTACAAAAAAAGGTAAAACAGCAATGTAGGATGATTTTGAAGTTGAAAATGAGATGGGAGTTTTTCGACATACCCTAACCGTCTTGAACCGGAGTGAACACAAAGCTAGACAAGCATTTGAAGTTAAAAAGCATATAAAATGTTTTTTTTTTTAGAAAATAACCGATTGTTTCACTAGATAAGACTCTTCTTCCTCAGCTGAGATCGTTGAAGCTGCGATTAGACTGCATTTTGGAAGTTCAAACTCTTGGGCACCATAGAAGTCCACTATATGGAGAGAAATCCTGAAATGTTTTCCTCAAGAAACATAATTTCTTTACGACTGAAGAAAGAAAGACATCAGAGACAACAGGAGATGGACTTTTTTTACTGGAGGAAGTGTTACTATGGATTATTTCAATTAGTGGATTAATCATTTGTTTCAACTTTTGTCTTCTCAAGATGTTGACTAATGGACTGGAGTGGTGTGGATTATTGTCATGTTTTTATCAGCTGTTTGGACTCTCATTCTGACGGCACCCATTCACTGCAGAGGATCCATTGGTGAGACAGTGATGGAATTTCCACAAATCTGATGAAGAAACAAACTCATCCTAATGTCGGCTGGCCGGAGGGTGTGCACGTTTTTAATTTGAGTGTGTGTGTTTCCTCAGATCTCCCGAGATGAAGCGATTAATAAGATCCGTCTGGAGGCGGAGGAGCGCATCAGAGGTGCGTGACGGACATGAGCTGTCACGATTGTGTGTTTGTTGTGTGTAATAACGATGCTGTCTGATGTCTCTAGAGAGGTTTCCGCAGTCAGAGTCGTTTGAAGTGGTGGAGGCCTTCAACAGCGTCTCCAAAGAGGTCTTCAGGAATCTGGTTCTCAATGAATACAAGCGGTAATCCACACTCTTTACATGCGCTCTGACGTTTGTGTTCATCAGTCTAGTAACACACACATGTGCTGCGTCATGTGACAGGTGTGACGGCAGAGATCTCACGGCGATACGCAACATCTCCTGTGAGGTGGACGTCTTCAAGCCGCTCCACGGCTCGGCTCTCTTTCAGAGGGGTCAGACGCAGGTCAGCACACTAATGATCTCAACGTGTAGTTTGTGCTGCTCTCTGGAGGCGTTCAATGTTGTTTTGAAGAAAAGCACATCAGACTTGTTTGTCTTTTTTATCTGGTTTTGATTTGAAACTACATCATTCCTAAATATTGCAGTGTAGTGATACGGTCAACAGAGCTGACAGTTGTTGATAATGGTGCCGTCACAGAGAGCGAATGGACATCTTCATCTGGTGTGAATGTGTGCAGGTGCTGTGCTCGGTGACGTTTGACTCTCTGGAGTCCAGTATGAAGACGGATGTGATAACCACAGCGCTCAGGTCAGTAACCTGTCCTCCACACACACTCAGTCAGAAGGTTTTCCTCTCATTTCACTGACAAATTCACCAGTCTGGACCAGTGTTGAGGGTAACGCATCACAAGTAACGCAAGTTATGTAATAATATAACTTTTTCCAAGTAACTAATAAAGTAATGCATTACTTTTTAATTGACAAGAAAATATCTGAGTTACTTTTTCAAATAAGTAACGCTAGTTACTTTTTCCCCCATTTATTGATTAAAAGCTCTCCTGTCCCCATGTTGAGATGTTACTTTACTTCTAGAATAAATGTGAACATGCATTAATTCATCTCACTCACTACAAAACAGATACAGTGTTCTTCAAAATAAATAAAAACACTGAAATTCAACGCAAACCTGCCATAATTAAATGTGTTAAATAATACAAATATCCTTTATGTATTTAATCCCATTTTATTAACCGATGTCTTTGCTGCCGACCTTCGATGATCCAATTCATCCGTACTAATAAGCAAAAATTACTCAAGATAATTTGTTTTCCTTTTTTTTTTTTCTTCTGTGGTCTACTGTAGAGATGTTTTCTCTAAGCGTGAGGCTTTTGGTGTGAAAAGGCTTTTACATTTGCCAAAAATATAACTTTATATATTAAAAACAAACAAGCCCTGCTCAGATTTAAAAAGTAATTTTAAAAGTAAGTAACGTAACGCATTACTTTCCATAAAAAGTGACGGTAACACTTTAGAACAGGTAACACCTATTAACTATTAACTATGACTTTTCCCTCAATAAATTGCTAATTTGCTGCTTATTAATAGTTTGTAAAGTAGTTGTTAGGTTGAGGTATTGGGTAGGATTAGGGATGTAGAATAAGGTCATGTAGAATAAAGCATTAATAGGTGCTTGATTACTGCTAATAAATGGCCAATATTCTAGTAATATGCATGCTAATAAGTCATGGTTAATAGTTAATAGGTCTTACCTATTCTAAAGTGTTACCAAAGTAACTAAGTAATGTAATTAGTTACTTTTTTTAGGGAGTAACTCAATACTGTAATGCATTACTTTTAAAAGTAACTTTCCCAACACTGGTCTGGAAGTAAAGTGAGCTGTATGTTTTCTGATCTGATGTTTGTTTCCTCTAGTGGAATCAAAGACAAGAACTTCATGCTGCACTATGAAGTGAGTTGATGCTGTAATCTGCATATTTTAGCTCAGACTGTACTGTTCGCCTTCATTCACTGAGCGTTTCTTTCAGTTTCCTCCGTACGCGACCAATGAGATCGGGAAGGTGGGAGGAATAAACCGACGAGAGCTGGGTCACGGTGAGTGTGCTTCCACTGTAAGATGCTCATGTTCATCTCGTCTGAGTCTCAGCTGTGTCTCATTCATGTGTTGATGTGTGTGTGACTTTAGGAGCGCTGGCAGAGAAAGCACTGAGGCCCGTCATTCCTGCAGATTTCCCCTTCACCATCCGCGTCACGTCTGAGGTGCTGGAGTCCAACGGTGCGGCGCGTCACATGCTCTTCACTGCTGTCTGATGAGAGTTTCATTAGTTCACCTTCTGTCTTTGTTCTGTGTCAACAGGATCGTCCTCGATGGCGTCGGCGTGTGGCGGCAGTTTAGCGCTCATGGATGCAGGTATGATTGTATGACAGCAGTACTGTCCTGCTGCTGCCCTGTGTTTGATTAAACAGGCCAATTAATTACCTCATTTATTTACAGCCTTACAGTAGTGTGCTTTAACACAGACAGTCTGCATTGATCTGAGCAGGCGGCTTGATATAGAGTAGGGATGACAGGAAACATAATTAAAAAAGGGGCACACAAGAACACAGCAGGGTCATTCTGTGTCAAATCAACCAAATTTCAAAAACACCCCCGGCTCAAATTTTGGATTTTGCTCATATTTTTTCTGAGGAAAGAAAGACATGTATAGTGATGAAAGACAACATATTAAATGTCATGCATGAATATTTACTGAGTAATCCACTATTTTGTAGAGGGGGGTCAAAATGGCAATTTTTACCTGAGATTCAGAGTCAGATTACAGGGGGTTAAAAATGACTTGAGAAAGATGGCAGCATCATTATCTTATTTTTAAACAGAGATTGGTAGTTATATTAGAAACATCTGTTGACTTTAGCAATCTTCGTTGCATTATGTGCCAATGGTGACCATTCAAAAATGGAGAAACAGCACTTTTCAAGTTTTTCTCCAAAGTTTGCTTGACTGTAACTGTAGCAGTATTAAATATATTTTAATGCCCTTTTACATCTTTTGCCATCTTGATTTGTATGGCCTACATGGTTTGGTTCCAGAGATATTGGAATTTCAATATGGCTCCAGCAGTAAATTGTTAAATTTTCAGTGGTTAAAAACCAAACGTGGGTCAGTTTGCAAAAACGTGATGATACTTTTTATTTTAAAGAGGAATGTCTGAAGAACAAATGATGTTAAAACTAGAGATGTATTTTGTTTCTTTCTGCCAAGACAACTGCACTGAACACACCAGTCTGAGTGCCATAAATATTATTTTTCCAAAGTTTGCGTGCCTATAACTCAAGAAGTATTAAAGAAACACAATATGATTTCGTATTCTAGTTCTTAATGAACTTTTCTTTTGCAATCTTCATTTTCAAGGCCCTACATCATTCAATCCCAGAGATATAGGGATCTCAATGACGCTCATATTCACATTGTTGAATGTTACCCATTTTCAGCGCTTGAAAACCAAATGTTGTTCTCTTTGTATACAGCCAATACTGGAATGGTCAAGTTGAGGCACATTACCTTGCTTTCTCTAGTCTATTCGTAAGATTCTGTATTTGGGATTTTGTTTGTATAATTTACAAAGAACAGCTCCTGAAGCTACCAAGAGTTTAATTGAAAATGGGTAGGATACTGAATCTGGACATAGACCTACACATTGATCTCAGTTTTTCTGGGATTAAACCATACAGGGCCTTAAAAAAATCTTAGAAACCAAAATATAAAATCATATTAAGATAACTTAAATATTTCTTGAGTTACAGGCATGCACATTTTAGAAAAAAGAATATTTACGACACTCAAACAGGTACAATTATTCTGAAACATTTCTAGTTTCTGCATTACTTATTCTTCAGACATTTTGCTTGAAATACAATCAGTATCAGCTGTATGTAAAGTAACCAACATTTGGTTGCAAGCACTGAACATGGGTGAGATTCAGCCATTTAATCTAAAGAAAATTTACCCTCATTGAGATGCCCATATCTCTGCGACTGAATGATGTAGGGCCTGGAAAATGAAGATCCAAAAATAAGTTCATTAATGCAGTTGTTTTGACAGAAGGAAACAAGATGCATCTCTACTTTCAGCATTCTTTGTTCTTCAGACATTCCTCTTTAAAATAAAACAAGTCTCATAATTGCAAATTGACCCACATTTGGTTTTTGACTACTGAAAATGCAACAATTGAACAATTTACCCCTGGAGCCATATTGAAATTCCAATATCTCTGGAACTGAACCATGTAGGGCCGTACAAATGAACATGCCAAAGGGATCATTTGTTAAGACCCAATATCTAAAAGGACATTAAGATATCTTTAATACTTCTTGAGATAATGATGCTGCCATCTTTATAAAGTCATCTTTACCCCTCTTTAACTTGACTCTGAATCTAAGGTGTAAATTGTCATTTTGACCTCCCTCTACAAAATAGTGGATTACTCAGTAAATATTCATCCATGACATTTAATATTTTGGCTTTCATCACTATACATGTCTATCTTTCCTCAGAATAAATATTAGAATAATCAAAATCAAAAATTTGAGCCGGGTAAGTTTCTGAAATTTGGTTGATTTGACACGGACTGACCCAGAATGACCCGAGACTATTAAAGATGTAATAAGCTAGGCAATGCCTGTTTTTACAAGCTGACCAATATCTGCTGAATTAAGCCTGGACTTTTCTGAATCCTTCCTTTAAGCCTGAACAAGAGTAAATCCAATGCTGCTTATTATCTATGAACATATTCCACACATTCTGGTTTGTTTAAAAACCTAATGTCTAAAACATAGCTTTTCCTCATTCAGCTGTTGACCCGTGTGATCGCTGAGCAGGTGTTTTGTGTGTTTGCTCAGGTGTGCCCATCTCCTCAGCTGTAGCAGGAGTGGCCATCGGCCTCATATCTAAAGCCAATCCTGAGAAAGCGTCAGAGATCCAGGACTACAGGCTGCTGACCGATATTCTGGTAGGTGCTCCAGCATCTGTCCTGCAAATGTCTGTTAAATGAGCCATGTGTTCATTCCTCTGCTTTCAATCAAGGGAATAGAGGACTACAACGGAGACATGGACTTCAAGATGGCAGGCAGCAGTAAAGGGATCACGGCTCTGCAGGTAACACACACACTCCTGTGCTGCGTCCGCATGTTCATGTTCAACCTCATCCAAGGTTATTATAGTTTTGCATGTTTGAATTTGTTTTATTTTAATATAGTTTTCAAATTTGCAATAAAATTTAGTTTGGTTTTCAGTGTTTCATTAACAATTTTGTTTTTATTTTGAGAACACATTTATATTTAGTTTTTCTATAGTTTAGTTTCAGTTTTAGTTTTTATAGATCAAATAGAGATCACGATTTCCCCACAATTCTAAACTAAGCAAAATAATGTGAGACAAAATATCAAGTGTTCAATTCATTTGAATGAATTATTTAACATTTAATAAACCAACATAAATTTATGAAAAAGTTGTTGGAATGAATAAATTACTGGATGAATTGGTGAGTTTGAATGAATCTCTCTATTCAATGACAAATAGGTTTTTTAACAGTTACTTGTTTCCATCTAGTGGCCAAACAAACGTTAAAGGAAGCGCCAATTACTTTCAAAAGATGACGTGCTCTATTTTGATTTCTACCATAGACATAAATGTTTCTATCCAAACTATGACCTCTAATCAGACTATTGCTGTGATAATATGAAGGACTGTATTATTTGTGAAGCTGTTTCTTACCTAAACATGATGACTGCTCTCTCTGTGTCAGTGGCAGTGCAATACAGATCTGAATGTTCGTGAGACTTTCTCAAAGGTTTAATAGACGTGATCGTTGTCGTTTAGAAATGAGATCGTGTGGGTGTTTGAATCTCTATCCTTTAACGATTAATCAGCTCTGGTATATTGGTTTGATCACTTGTGTTACATAAAAATATATATATATTTTGGCTAAAACTGATGCAGCAGCCTAGATTTAATGCAGATGCTGTTCAGGACGCAGTCTTTATTAGTTTTCTGCCGTGGGGTGAGAACGCAATGATTATTTATTTTTGATAATTATTATTTCATTTCAGTTAGTTTGTTTAGTTTTAGTTTTTCATTTATTTTGACATTTTTATTTTATTTCAGTTTACAAAAATATTTTCTGATCAATCGTTTATGGCTGTTTCCACAGGCCGATATTAAAATCCCTGGGCTTCCTCTGAAGATCGTGATGGAGGCCATACAGCAGGCCACAGGTACTCTTCACTCCTCCAGCATTGTGTGACGTACACAGCCAGTGTTTGACGTGACGTTTGCTGTGTTTCCTTCCAGTGGCCAAAAGAGAGATTTTAGGCATCATGAATAAGTGCATCTCCAAACCCAGGAGCTCCAGGAAGGAGAACGGCCCGGTCGTTGGTACGATGGATTCCTCCTCGTGTGGTTTTGGTGCTGTTGTATTTTTCTGATTCTGACATAAACTTGTTTCCACAGAGAACGTCAAAGTGCCTTTATCTAGAAGAGCTCTGTTTTTCGGTCCGGGAGGATTCAATCTGCGCAGACTGCAGGCTCAGACAGGTGACGTCTGTCATGATTGAAGTGTGTGTGTGTGTGTGTGTGTGTGTGTGTGTGTGTGTGTGTGTGTGTGTGTGTGTGTGTGTGTGTGTGTGTGTGTGTGTGTGTGTGTGTGTGTGTGTGTCTCTCTGTGTGTGTGTGTGTGTGTGTGTGTGTGTGTGTGTGTGTGTGTGTGTGTGTGTGTGTGTGTGTGTGTGTGTGTGTGAAAGCGTCCGCTGATGAAGCTTCCTCTCGTCAGGTGTGACCATCAGTCAGGTGGATGAGGAGACGTTCTGTGTGTTTGCTCCGACGCCCGCCGCCATGAACGAGGCTCAGGAGTTCATCCGTGACGTCTGCAGAGATGACGTATGTGTGCTTGACCAGCGGCTCTGATGACTGTGGTGTCGAGACTAACGCTTGTCTTCTGTTCTGCAGCAGGAGCAGCAGCTGGAGTTTGGAGCCGTGTACACATCCACCATCACAGAGATCAGGTACGGCTCAGTCTCTCACAGCGGGACTGATCTCAGCGTCTAGCAGGGTTCATACAAGGTGCTCAAAGTTGAAGTAGTGCTTGAATTTGACTTTTTGAAATTAAAGGCCTGGAGAACCCTTGAAAATGGCAATATTTTTGAAGATGTCCTTGAAAATATATATATATATTTTTTTTAATAAAATCTTTTCACACAAAATTCTAAATTAAAAAAAAAAAAAAAAAATCCTATTTCCATAGATTGACCAAAATGTTAGTGTAATCTATTACCAACGCACATTATATACCCGTCTTTTTAGGCAACAACCAGATAATGAGTGTCACGTCATGAAATGTTTTTAGTACGACGGAAACTGTCTAACGTGATCACAATTTAATAAAACAATTGTAAGTTAGGCCTATTAATTGTAATGATTTCATTCATTTCAAACAACGGATAAATTATATAGAGAAAGTGAGCAAAGTATCAACGGAGCTTTTTGAAACTCCAAATCAGTAAACCACTGCGTCTCAAAATGATTCACTGTTTCGAAGCGCTTCAATCGGATAGCAGATCATTTGATTCAGAAGAGGACTTCAATGTGTGTCTCGTGAGTCATTTGATTCCAAACGGAACTTCAAAGCGCATATGGTGAATCATTTCATTTAGATTGGAACTTTGTAGCAGGTTCTCGAATCTTTTGCTTTAGATCAGAACTTCAAAGTGTGAATCATTTGATTCATATTGGGACTTCGGTGCAGATTTGTGAATAATTTGATTCAGTTCAGGACTGTTCAGTGCCATGTGACATCAGGGGTTCAACCGCAATGTTACCAAGCTTTACAAACTTTTTGTCTACAAAGCAAACAGAAATAACGACTTGATTCAACGATTTGTCTCCTTCGCAATCACTCTAGCACCATTTTCAGCATTTTTGAGTGTATGCTGTTTTATGCCAAACCACGAAGGCAGTACAGTTATAAAAACAAAATTAAAGAAAAAAGAAAGAAATTATGTGCAAATACAGAAATGTTATACTTCAGTAGTAATAATTAGCATTTGCTTCACTTTATTTTTGCCATTTTGTTTTATTAGTATATTTTTATTTATCTATTTATCTTTGTTTTAGACTTTGAAAGACAAGACATTGTTCTATAAGTGAGATCTCTGATTGAAGTACTTAAAAAAAAAAAAAAAAGAAGTAGTGCTTAAAGTCCTTAAAAGTTCATGTTACAGTATCTGTACGAACCCTATTTATCGCTAGGATTCAGTTCCTCCGACAATCACTGAACTGAGGAGATGATTCGACTCTGACCGCATGAGTTGAACCCAGAGCTTGAATGAAAGGAGAAATATATGTTTTTATGGTTTCTCATTAAGCAAAAAAAGTGAGCTGATAAAGTCTAGTTAATTCACTTTATGTGCTTTAGACACACAGAACAACATGAGCTTATGAACTAAACCCATTGAAACAAACTGTTTGAAAGAACCATTTCAGTAAAAGACTCAGATTTCCCCGTGTGTCTGAGGCTCTGGATTACAGGTAGTAATGTTGTAAATAATGTTCAGTTTCTCACACAGACCAATCGTTTCACTTTGTAAGACCTCAGTGTACTGTCAGGAGCCATGGGGTTAATCTTGAGTTGCCTGATCTGCTGTTTTGACTCTTGACTTGCATTTCATGAATTACTAAGGAGCAGCATTTCAGATAATAATCTTTACTGTTCTACAGACGAAAGTAAGTCATTACATCTTGGATGGCCTGAGGATGAGTAAATGAGCATCAGATGTTCATATTTTATGTGAACTCTCATAACATTGGAGTGTGTGTTTCAGGGACATCGGTGTGATGGTGAAGCTGTATCCCAACATGAGCCCTGTTCTCCTACACAACTCTCAGCTGGACAACAAACGGGTGAGCACACGTCCTCCTGCGCTTCAGATCTCCGGCACACGTTCACTCACTTCCTGAAACTCTGGTGTGTGTGTGTGTGTTTCAGATTAAACACCCCAGCGCTTTGGGACTGGAGGTGGGCCAGCAGATCCAGGTGCGGTAGGAAGCAGAAGCAGTCGTGTGACGTCTGGGTGTTCATCAACCGTATGAGGATCTTCATTAACGTGTTTGTTGTTTCAGGTGAAGTATTTCGGCCGTGACCCGACGGACGGCAGGATGAGGTTGTCTCGTAAGGTGCTGCTGTCTCCGGTGGCGGCGCTGGTCAAGAGTCTGAGCGACAAACACAGCGTCTCTATAGGAGCGTCCAGAGACCAGATCACAGACTCGTAGAGCGCCTCAGCTCGTTATGGACCTTTGTACACTCTATGTTTTATAATAAATGCTCTTATTACAAACATGGCTTGAACTTTTGCACTACAAACCCTGGAGATGGTAACATCAAATATGAAACCATGCACTTTTTGTAGAAAAGAGAGAAGTAACAAATCCTACACATAGGATACACTCTTAAAAATAAAGGTGCTTTGAAAGGTTGTTCACAGCGATGCCATAGAAGAACTATTTGTGACCCTGGAGCACAAAACCAGTCTTAAGTCGCTGGGGTATATTTGTAGCAATAGCCAAAAATACATTGTATGGGTCAAAATTTTTGATTTTTCTTTTATGCCAAAAATCATTAAGAAATTAAGTAAAGTTCATGTTCCATGAAGATTTTTTGTAAAATTCCTACTGTAAATATATCAAAATGTAATTTTTCATTAGTAATATGCATTGTTAAGAACCTAATTTGGACAACTTTAAAGGTGATTTTCTCAGTCTTTTCAATTTTTTTGCATCCTCAGATTTCTTATTTCAAATAGATGTATCTCACCCAAATATTGTCCTATCCTAACAAACCATATATCAATAGAAAGCTTATTTATCAAGCTTTCATGTGATGTATAAATCTCAGTTTTGTCAAATTTAACCTTATGACTGGTTTTGTGGTCCAGGGTCACATTTTTGGTTCCACAACGAACCATTCAGTCAGAGGTTCTTTAAAGAACCATCTCTTTCTTACCTTTTTATAATTTGACGAACCTTCTTTCACCACAAAGAACCTTTTGTGAAACAGAAAGGTTCTTCAGATGTTTAAGGTCCTTTATGGAACCATTTAGACAAAAAAGGTTCTTCTATGGCATCGTGAAGCACCTTTATTTTCAAGAGTGTAGTGTGCATACTCATTCATGCTGGAATATGTGTCAGATTGGACACTTTTTCATTTACAAGAAAATCCTTAATGGAGTTTTAAAACTTGAAACCGGTCAGATATGAAATAAACCATTTGAATAACTCTTGTTTTTCATTTTGTAAGTAAATTTTAGGTTTACTGCTAAATGAGAAACTTTGTCATTTGCTGTGCTGATCATCCTCAGGATTTCAGGTTGTGTCCTTACAATTTAAAACTAAGACAAAGACAAAGATTTGTAATGTTTTTTAAAGAAGTCTCTTCTGCTCACCAAGCCTGCATTTATTTGATCCAAAGTACAGCAAAAATGTAATATTTGTCCTATTTAAAATAACTGTTTTTTTTTTATTTGAATATATTCTAAAATGTAATTTATTCCTGTGATCAAAGCTGAATTCTCAGCATCATTACTGCAGTCTTCAGTGTTACATGATCCGCCAGAAATTATTCTAATATTCAGATTTTCTGCTAAAAAAAATTATTATTATTATGTTGAAAACAGCAGAGTAGAATCTTTTCAGGTTTCTTTGATGAATAGGACGTTCAGATGAGCAGCATTTATCTGAAATAGAACTTTTTTGTAAGATTATATGTCTTTTTCACTTTTAATCAATTTAAAGCATCCCTGCTAAATAAAAGCATTAATTTATTTTCTTATCATTTCTCCCCTCCCCTCCCAAAAAAGCTTAATCATCAAATAATCCTGAAAAAAATGTATCTTAACTGTTTTAAATATTGATAGTAATTTTAATTACAAAAATGTTTCTTGAGCAGCCAATCAGAATATTAGAATGATTTCTGAAGGATCATGTGACACTGAAGACTGCAGTAATGATGCTGAAAATTCAGCTTTGATCACAGGAATAAGTTAAATTTTTAAATATATTCAAATAAAAAGTTATTTTAAATAGTAAAAATGTTACTTTTTTATTGTTTTGCTGTACTTTATATCAAATAAATGCAGGCTTGGTGAGCAGAAGAGACTTCTATTTAAAAAAAAAAAAAAAAAAGATCATACTGTTCAAAAACTTTTGACTGGTAGTGTACTGTGATACAAAAGTGTATATAATCCTGTCATTATTATTGTTCAGTCTTGTGGTCAGTCTGTCTTAAACGTGCATTTTTGTCGATAAGTGAATTTTTTTTTTTTCCTCAACAATAGCACATTGATATATCTTTGTGGAAATGTCAGAACTCTCAAATCAAAATTTAAACGGAAAATACTAAAAATCGTCTGTTTCCGGGAACAGTGAGCTCAGGCCAGCGTAGCGTTGTTCGCGTGACTCTGGTAACCATAGTAACCGCGGTGTCCTGACTCGGCTGCCGTAGCCCGTGTTCGGAAACCCCGCGCCATCAGATGAGCGATGATGAAGTGAAAGACACACAAGATGGCGACGATCGGCGGATAGACAAACATTCACGTAAACACTCGAACGATTCGACCCGTTTCGCGCTAATCCGAGATATAACCGACATCTGAACACGGTTAAAGGCGACAGCGGGCGGTTCAGGCGAGCGTCTGAGGATCATGAGGCCGAGAGCGCGGCTGTTGTTCGGATCGGATTGTCTGACGCTCGGCTCATTCTGAGGGTTAACGTTAGCTGCTTTCCCGAGTTTAGGATGACTAATAGCAGAGATTAGAGCACGCGGGTGTTCGCTGGTTTCTGATATAAACTGTGATATTAATCGGATCCAGGCTTTGTGTGGATTAGCAGGCTAACTAGTAGCGTCCGAATGACTGGAACCCGGCTGCGTGGATGTGAGGGGAGTCAGTGCTAGTTTTGTGGGCTAACTATGCGTCAGGACTGCTAGTGTTGGTTAAGCGCGTTGAGGTTCGGTTAGTGCGGTAAAGATGAGTGACACCCGGCGGCGGGTGAAGGTGTACACGCTGAACGAGGAGCGGCAGTGGGAAGACCGGGGCACGGGGCATGTGTCCTCCTCATACACGGAGTCTCTGAAGGGGACAGCGCTCACGGTCACCGCCGAGGCGGACGGTAAGAGACGCTTCACTGCTGCACACACCGCCACTGTGGAGGAGCTCCTCTGATGAAGTGTGTTTGCTTCTTCTGTAGGGTCTCTGTTGCTGGAGTCCAAGATCAACCCCAACACTGCGTATCAGAAACAGCAGGTGAGTTCAGCAGCTTCACACAAATACAGCAGCACCTGTCTGGAGGTTCTGACCGCTGTGGTGTTTGTTTCCTCAGGACACGCTCATCGTCTGGTCCGAAGCGGAGAACTACGACCTGGCTCTGAGTTTCCAGGAGAAAGCTGGCTGTGATGAGATCTGGGAGAAGATCTGTCAGGTGGGTCTATCTCGGAAGGCCCTTAAGCCGATGTTAAGTCTCAAAGACCTTGTTCACTTTTAGAACAAAAATGTACAGATCATTTACTCACCCCCTTGTCATCCAAGATGTTCATGTCTTTCTTTCTGCAGTTGTAAAAAAAATGTTTCTTGAGGAAAATATTCCAGTAATTTTTTTTTATAGTGGTCTTCTCTTGTGCCCTTGAGTTTGAACTTCCAAAATGCAGTTTAAATGCAGCTTTAAAGGACTGAGATCCCAGCTTAGAAAGAAGGATCTTATCTAGTGAAACAATCTGTCATTTTCTAAACAAATTGTTCATTTATATACTTTTAAACCTCAAAAGCTCGTCTTGTCTAGCTCTGTGTGAACCATGTACTCCGGTTCAAGACAGTTAGGGTATGTGGAAAAACTCCCATCTCGTTTTCTCCTCTAACTTTAAAATCAGCCTACATCGCTGCAGAAGCACCGACCCAGTGTTTGTAAACAGTCTGTAAACACCCTTAACAAAAAAAGGTAAAACAGCAAAGTTGAAGTTGGAGGAGAAAATGAGATGCCCTAACACTGTGTCCTAACTACACACGACACAATTTTTTCAGCGATAAGCAATTTGGCCGCCCACACCAGATGCAGCGCAACAGAATCACAGCCTTTCAGAAGCACACTCCCAACGAATTGGACAAGTTTATAATTTAGTTCATAAATATTAAACCTTTTTTAGATTATTAAAACTGCATACTAAGTGACTGATACGTCTATGCCACGGAAAACACTTGTTGGTTTGTATTAGGCTTGCCACGATAGACGGTGTTGACGGTGTTACCGGTTTTAAGACGCAACACCGGTGACATCACTTTTCCACCGTGACACCGTCTCCACTTTTTTTTTTTTTTTTTATTAAATATTTATTTGAATTGAATGGAAAATATCATTCTAAATAATTTACTTAAGACGAGAGCATGCAATATAATTGAAAAAAAAAAAAACTGAACATAGCTACAATGCGTCATATTTCATTTATCACGTGAGGAGTTCGCGCTTACATATAATAAACAGCGTAAAAGTTAAGCATGTTTGTCCGAGCACAGGGCACTCCTCCTGCCCAGGGAGAGGGATGCTGAAAACAAGAGATGAAGGTAAGACTGGTTGGCTATTTAAAGGGATTCTCTTGTAATGCTTGTATACGGAGTGTGATTGCTGATAGTGAATTGGCCGTGTTAATTATCTGTGCGAAGAGTCAAATTTACAGAAAGAGAATGGTGGACGATTTAGTGTCCAAAAGCACCTGTTTGGCAATATTTTGGGTTCAAAGTTTTTTTTTGTTTTTTGTTTTTTTTGTAGTTTCGTTGTCGTCCATTAAAACAATTGACGCCGAATTGCCAATTCCCGCAAAACTGAAAGTGAAAGTATAATACGCACGCATTTATAAGCTATTTAAAAGCAGAAAAAAGAGCAAACCCCCACCCCACGGTGATACCGGTATTACCGGTGTTGTCACGTGCCGATTAACCGGTGGGGAAATTTCCTCATCGTCACAACCCTAGTTTGTATTGAGTTCACAGTTTTAACGTGTTTGTTTGCTTAAATCCATTTTCATAATCTGAGGTGAACTATCTGAAGTTGCTTTCAGTATGACACACAATGTGATATTCAAACTCACATTAGACACTTTTAACATTTGAATAAAACACATAATCAGTACCTGAGATTATAATTGCCATAGTTTGTATGTTGTTGTTCCAGCTGCGACAAAATAGAGATGTTGTGTGTCGCCGGCACACCGCCGTAAGTGTCTCGAACCGGAGTACACATCACAGAGCTAGACAAAGACCAGCATTTGGGGTTAAAAAGTATATAAATAAAAAGTTTTTTTGGGAAAATAACTAATCGTTTCGCTAGATAAGACCCTTCTTTCTCGGCTGGGATCGTTTAGAGCCTTTTTGAAGCTGCGTTTAAACAGCATTTTGGAAGTCAGAGAATCATAGAAGTCCACTGTATGGAGAACATCCCTGAAATGTTTTTCTCAAGAAGCGTAAGGAACGTTTCCATACAGATTTGCCCAAAACTTTGGCAATATTTTATAAATGTAGGTTAAAAAGTATTGCGAAATGACAACGTTTCCATTAACCGATGTTATGTACCTAAAACACAATTTTTTCCTCTTGTGATAAGTCATGGTCATTTTGGTTATATTTAATCAAATGTGATCTGTAAATGCGGAAAAAAAAACCTTTCAATTGCTTTTTTGCGAAATATTCCTTTTTTCAAATTGCCTGAAAAACCACCTCATGCGAGCATAAAAACTTTTTTTTGCGATATATGGGTGTTTTTGCGTCCATTAGGTGTATTTTCAATTCGCAATTTAAAGGGTAATGGAAATGCCGCTACAGTTTCTTTACGACTGAAGAAAGAAAGACGTGAACATCTTGGATGACGAGGGGCTGAGTACATTATCTGTAACTTTTAGTTCTGGAAGTGAGCTTCTCCTTTAACTTTGTGTTTGGTGTTCAGGTGCAGGGCAAAGATCCGTCGGTGGAGATCACGCAGGACCCCATCGATGAGTCGGAGGAGGAGCGGTTCGAGGAGATGCCGGAGACCGGTCACCTGGTGGAGCTGCCGCCCTGCGAGCCGGGCCGACTAGAGGAGATCGCCGAGCTGGTGACGTCCGTGCTGTCGTCGCCCATCCGGCGGGAGAAGCTGGCGATGGCCCTGGTCGGCACGGGCTACATCAAGAAGCTGCTGCAGCTGTTCAGGACGTGCGAGGAGGCGGACGACCGCGAGGGCCTGCACCACCTGTACGAGATCGTGCGCGGCGTGCTCTTCCTCAACAAGGCCACGCTGTTCGAGGTGATGTTCGCCGACGACTGCATCATGGACGTGGTGGGCTGTCTGGAGTACGACCCGGCGCTGCTGCAGCCCAAGAGACACCGCGAGTTCCTCACCAAGACGGCCAAGTTCAAAGAGGTGATTCCCATCACGGACTCGGAGCTCCGGCAGAAGATCCACCAGACCTACCGCGTGCAGTACATCCAGGACATCATCCTGCCCACGCAGTCCCTCTTCGAGGAGAACTTCCTGTCCACGCTGTCCTCCTTCATCTTCTTCAATAAAGTGGAGATCGTCAGCATGCTGCAGGTGCGTCCTTTCACGTCCGCTGATGTTCTTGTGTGCTCATTATCTAGAGAAGAAAAGGGTTTTTGTGCTTTGTGTTTGAGTAATTCAGAAGAAAAACCTCATCGTGAGTGATCTGTCCGCTCAGCTGATGATTGATTTTGTGGTCAGATCATGAACATAGGACAAAAATGAGTTAATGCAACAGTGTAACTGCACACTTTTGTTTGGTTGGTGTGGTGTTTGGGTGAATCTTGATTTCTCTGAGGGTGTGCTGTGATCTCATCACAGGGTTTCTGCTTTCACACATTTCTGTTTGTTCTTTGCTAAACCCAGCTGTAGAGCTTCAGGTCGCTTGGAATATACAGCACAAGCTGCCCAGGGTTGCATCTTTTTTTTCTCAATGATTCACTATTCACTGCCATTATATAATCAACCCAAGTATGATTTTAATTTCTTGTTTGTCTGTATTTCTCATTTTTAGTGAGCTGTCCCTGTAGCAGTGTTATAGCTCATAACTCACAAGTGTTCCTCTTATGCAAACATTAGCATCATCTTAAACAGTTCACTAGGTCAAACATGGCTTTCAGTTTCAAAACTTTCCCACACTTCAAAATATTAGGCCTTGTTCAGACTGTCAGCTAAAAAAAATGCATATCCAAATATTATCCATTTTCTTTTTATTTTTCAACTTAAGAAAAAAGTTAAGAATTTATTCCCAAAAATTCTTAATGTTCTTAACCTTTTTTCTTAAGATTGTTCTTAAGACAAAACATAAGAAGAATTTAAATTATTGAAAAGAATCTTCTTCAAAAACCATTGTAAAGAATTCTTAATGTTGGGCTGGCCTTAAACTTGTTTTAAATCCCAAATGATATAAGGAATTTATAGTTGTTGTTTTTTTTCCAAATGAATCATATGTAAGCATTGCAACAACACTCTGCATATAACACATAGGAGGACTATTAGTAGGGATGTGGTGTGTTTTCTGAAGTGACAGTGATGACTGATAATGGAAACAGTGACCAGTCATGATTAATGATCAATTCAAAATTAAGTAACAGCTCTGCAGAAACGAGTCAGATAGGAGCTCATTTTTAATTTTATCCTATAAACATTGTAGCAGTGCGGACACACAAGCGTTGAGGAAGAGAGCACCAAAAACTGCACAAAGAAAGAAAGAGCTTGAGACAGGCTCTTTAAAAGAAACTGTTCAAAAACATGGCTCATTAAAAAACAGAAAGCCAAGCATCATTCAAGCTGGTTGCAGCAAAAATATTGTGCTCACCTATTATTTGGGCTATGATTATTGGAGTAATCTTTAGGAAGTGCAAAAAGACGATCCTTGAAGTGAGTTTATGAGTGTCTTCAGCCATGTACTGCGTCAGATAGACTGTCATTTTCTTCTTGAAGAGTTAGTTCACCCAAAAATAAATTCTGTCATTAGTTACTTACCCTCATGTTGATCCAAACCCATGAGACCTTCATTCATCTTCGTAACACAAATTAAGTCATTTTTGAGCTCTATGGAGGGATAGACAGCAAGGATACTACCATGGTCAAGGTCCAGAAAGTTAGTAAAGACCTTGTGAAAATAGTCCATTTGACATCAGTGGTTTAACCATCATTTATGAAGCCGTGAGAATTTTTTTTTTTTTTCAAGGAAAACAAATAATGACTTAATTCAACCATTTCTTCTTTCCCAGTACAGTTGTCCGCCATTACGAAGAGTACTGTGATGCATATCACACTATATCAGCAACATCACATGCATACGTCCTGGTGCTCTAACCCCTTCACCCACGTTCTTAAGAACATATTTGAGAACTTTTTAAGAGTTTTTCAAGAATTGCACTTTCAGAAAGATTTTCGTAAATCAGGATCCAGTTTTCTACAAATGCATCTTAGTATTGACACTCTGGCAGCTCAAATCCGACAAGTTGTAATTTGCACCACTCCTATTTTGACACACAGCAGTAACATCAAAAGCCCTAACAGAAATGCTGCTGAAGCATCTCCACTTGTCCTGCATGTGTTTTGAAAGCCTCGTCACATACACACACTTCATCATTACCAAAGCAACCCATCCAGATAGATAGATAATGTCTGGACATGTGAGATTGCTCACAGCGTGAAATACAAAGCAAAGCTTAAATAAAATGATGGCATAACTAGTTAGGGGTGGCACGGTACATGAAAAACAACCGAACCGTTCGGTTCGCTCGTCTCGGTTCGGTGCGTGTGTGCACCGCACGGTTCAACGGTTCAACGCATGCGCAATGTAGCCTCGTGAGTGTCCTTTTTGCGCGAAATAAGAGGTGTGTGTAGACATACACACAGTAAAAGTGGAGTGCTGCAGGTTACGTCACGTGTAGAAATGGCAAGTGGGAGAGATAAGGAAGGCTGCCCGGAGTTGGAAGATGCGTCAGATTATATGATATGCTGTTCATCCAACTTGGCTGTGCTTTCAATTTTATTAAAGGAAAGGATGAAGCTGATTGGTTGGTTCATGTCACATGGTCTGCGGAGAGCTTGCGGAATTTTGAAAAGTTGAGATGGTTTTTATCTCGATGCGGCACATACGCGCCTGGAAAAAACGAGCGTGCCGCAACGCGTCGCTTCCATTACGAGCGCATACCACGCGTCCACATTTGAAATAACAAACTTGAGTGCGCAAAAGAGGCTTCATGTGAACGGCCCCTTAGCCAGGTCCGGTGTGTGGGAACATTTTGGATTTCATCTTTATTTGTCAATTCATCTGAGAAGACATCACGCCAGTGTGTTGGTAGACATGCAAGTTAATTCTTCAGTTCAGTCTTTATGTGCTATAAAGGTAGCCTGGGTTTCCCCATCCTGCCTTGCGCAGCGCGATTTTATTCACGCTGCTAGTCTATCATGACGAATCATGACGAAGTTATAACGTGGTCTGGCGTTAGCCAGGCTACTAAAAAGGCACACAAATTCCTGTAGAGATACACATTGTCCTGTTTTTGCCAAATAAATGAAAAGCATGTCATCAATGTCTTCTCTCTTGCTGTATCAAATCTCCCCTAGCTTTCCTCAGAGATGGTCTCAATAATGTCAAGTCCAGTTCAGTTTGTGCATTATTACATGATATAACTTTTTTTTTAATAATGTATCCTAAATTGTGGATAATCAAGCTACATTTCATATGCCAAAGTAAACTTCTGGAGTGTTAAAGATTAAAATGAAAAATAAAAACCGTACAGAACCGAAAACCGTGACCCTAAAACCGCAATACGAACCGAACCGTGGGTTTTGTGAACCGTGCCACCCCTATTGACAACCGTATGTCGAAGTAATAATTGAGTGTTGTATGTTTATATGTGCTAAAATCCTGCTAAGATGTCAGCTTTGCTCATACTGTATTATTGAGTTTTTTCTAGGGCTGCACGATAAATCGAATGCGATTGTGAGGCGCGTTTAGTCATTGAAGCCGGTTCTTTGATTAGTAGTAAATCTCCATCACGTGCGTTCAGCTGGAGTGTTCAGAAGCGTAAATCACTGACAAGCTACGCCGAATCGCGCTAAAAATCGAATTCGATTTTGAGTGCGATTTGGCGTAGCTTGTCAGTGATTTACGTGTCTGTGTATTATTTTCTGCTCCAGCTGAACGCACGTGATGGAGATTTACTACTAATCAAAGTACCGGCTTCACTGACTAAACGCGCCTCACAACATCGTGCCATTAATTGTGCAGCCCTGTTATAATACCAATAGACTTTGGCTGTGTTTACACTTGTGGCTTTTCATTTTAAAACGATCCTAGTCTACACTGGCATTTTCACTTTGTTTCAGAAATAATCTCCGTCCCCGCTAGACAACTGAAAACACATGTCACCTGACCGTTCAGACTGTATCAAGGGTGTTTTAATTGAAGAGAAGTTTCCCATAATAAAATTGACTGTTGTTCCTTGGGGTGTCAAAATACTGTTTTTTTTTTTTTCTTTGCAATTTAAAGGTTACTTTTCTTAAATGAGATGCAACAAATGAGCATGATGTCATTGTTTACACAGTCGGCGAGGATATGCAGAATGATTGTGCTCAGCCAAGCCATCGTTTTCAGAAGTCTCCGTTTTGGTTTGTTAACACTGAAACTTTTTCAAACTAACTTTTTAAAAAAAAAACTAAAATCAGCGTTTTCAAAAGTAGGGTAAACGATTAAGTTATGCATTTTAAAATGAAAACGCACTAGTGTAAACGTAGCCTTTGAGTTGCACTCACAGTTGATGCTTCCACCCATCTGGCCTATAGGATATCATGAACTATGAATGTCGTTAATGGATCAATCAATAATAAATTAAAACAGCAGCGTCAGATGAATAAGAGCATATGTTCAGAGTGAAGGTGTTGAAGAGGTTTCCTGTGAGTGTCAGTCTGAATCATGTGCTGTTCTCCTGCAGTTGTGTAATGCTGTCTGTGTGTTCGTTTCAGGAGGATGAGAAGTTCCTGACAGAGGTGTTTGCTCAGCTCACAGATGAAGCCACGGAGGACAGCAAGAGGAGAGAGCTGGTACATCACACACACACACACACACACACACACACACACACACACACACACACACACACACACACACACACACACACACACACACACAATAAACCGGTCACACAGAGCAGGGTTTGACACCTGTCTCCTCTACGTCTGCAGGTGAACTTCTTCAAGGAGTTCTGTGCTTTCTCACAAACACTGCAGCCACAGAACAGAGACGCCTTCTTCAAGACGCTGGCCAGTCTGGGCATTTTACCGGCGCTGGAGATCGTGATGGTGAGTGAGCCGCTCCTGAATGCAGGAAGTGACTTTCCTCGGCTCAGCTGACGTCTGTCTCACGTGTTGGTGTTGTTGTTTTGAAGGGCATGGATGACGTCCAGGTGAAGGCCGCGGCCACAGATATCTTCTCCTACCTGGTGGAGTTCAGTCCATCTATGGTGCGCGAGTTCGTCATGCAGGAGCCGCAGCAGGCCGACGACGTGAGTGTCATCATTTCCCTGTGTGTTTGACGCATTTTCAGGAATACCGCACCAGTGTTTAAGTGTTAGATGAGTGAAGAGCTGCTGTACAAGTCTTCATGTATTTAAAAACACATGCCTGACTCATAAGTTTTCATTTAATCAGAAGGTTTTGGTGTGAAGACTAAAAGATGTAGCTGTAGCATGTTATATAAAGTGTGAACATGAGCAGGATAGAGATGAAGACATTGATGTGGATCAGTTGTGTCTCAGAGCTGAAGTGTGGATGTTTGCAGTATGACAGGTTACAGCTGCACTCTTCAGGATTCATGAGCTGCAGACGTTTCATTTAAGGTCATTTTCAGGCTTGATGTCGAAATACAACAGCACTTCTATATCTTTAATGTCTGTGGCAGATCCCTTGCTGTTTAATGCTTTAGTGTTGATACAGGTTTAATTTAGATTTCAGGTAATGTCACTTTTTCTTGAAAGCATTGTTCGCCCAAAAATAAAGGAAAAAACTTGTGGTTTCAAACCCATAAGATTTTTGTTCATCTTTAAATCACAAAAGCAGGTATTTTTAGGCCTGGTTTCATGGACAGGGCTTAGACTAAGCCAGAATTAGGCCATAGTTCAATTAGGACATTTAAGTAATTTTTGTAAACCTGCTTAGAAAAAAAAAAACATTACTAGTGTGCATCTTGAGACAAAACAAAGGCACTTTCAGTTGAAACAACATAGATTTACAAATTTACATTTTAGTCTAGGAATAGGCTTGAGCCTTGTCTGTGAAACTAAGATTATTATTTTTTATATATATATTTGTCCATTGCAGGTCAACACTTTGATGCATATAAAGATGAAAACATTGTCAAATAAATCCATATAAATGAAGTGGTTTAATCTGAAGGGACATGATTGCTATAATCAACTGTTTTCATTTAGGATTTTACTGATGTATAAACATTGATCAACGTGAAGCTCCTCATGTATAATGTACAGATGCTCAGCTTTACTTCTGCCTGTGTTGATCAGTATTTATGTGTGAATACTGGAAACTGTACATAGATCCCTCTCACTTCATACATTCATATTAAAGGTTCAAATCTATTAAATAAGTCTGAGTTATTAAAATCTTGTGTGTGCTCAAACTCTACCAAATTGATTTCTCTTTTGCGTCGTCATGCTTTTCAAATTTATCCATGCATCTTTTTCAAAATGTAACTCTCGTATTAGTGTTAGATTCTGCTGTATTTGGCTGAGCAGTGGTTTGGATGGCTCACTAATGTATTAGATTTCTTGATACATAAAATAAGTAAGCTTGACCAGAGTTCTTGTGGAGAGAAGAATTTATTGACTGTAACAGGTCTTCAACAGCGATGCTAGCTTGTCGGTCTTCAAGCACCTTAACCTGTGTAAGGGTCCTAGCTTCTCCATAGGTTCTCCATAGCTCCTTCCCAAAATTCTGTCTGTAAGACTGAACTTTATACCTAGAAACAATAGATACTGTCTGGACCTCCCGCTGGAGATCCTGCAGTCTAGAAGTAGTTCCAGAGGAGTACTGTTCTTTTGTTGTTCTAAATATATGGACCATTTGGTTCACACCTTTACAGACAGTTCCTGTTGATTGCATCTGGAGCACAGTCACATTGTAAATGCCTTTAAAGTTACACACAATCTTTCATTATAAGAACATGATCTGGATTTGTTTGCTATTTTGGTATCGTTCACAACTTCTGACAATTGAAATGTACATAATTGCATACCGTACCATACTGAGCTGAACCATACTGCTCAGTGAAACCAGCCATAACATGTTCAGCAAAATGTAGTATGTGTTTTGCTGCTTGAGCCAAGACACCACATTAAAGAATGTCAAAAACCACATTTACCTTTTGACTTATCCTAACCCTGATCATCAGTGAATGTTGTAATGGTGTGAGTAAAGTGTGTTCCTGTGTCTTTTAGGACGTCCTGCTGATTAACGTGGTGATCAAGCAGATGATCTGTGATTCGGACCCGGAGCTTGGCGGTGCGGTGCAGCTCATGGGGCTCCTGAGGACCCTCATCGACCCCGAGAACATGCTCGCTCCATCCAGTGTGAGTACAGTCTGACACGCTCACATCTGCTCACTAAACACTAATGATCTCACAGCAACAGTTTCACAAAAATGATCCCCTATGTCTGAATGAGACAAACATCCTCAATCATTTCTCTGTGTGTGTGTTTGGACAGAAAGCAGAGAAGAGTGAGTTTCTGAGTTTCTTCTATAAGTACTGTATGCATGTGCTGACGGCTCCACTGCTGGCCAACACCGCTGAAGAGGACCAAGGTGAGACACGCGCCAGCACGACTGCAGCAATGAGCTGTAAGTGATTGCACATGTGAATAAATGTGTCTGTCTGTCCACAGATCTGACAGAGGGAGCGGCTAACGTCAACCCCGTGTGTCCAGGTATCCGTCCGCTCTCACCTGTGCTCGCTCATGTCATGTCACTCACACGCGTGTGCTGGACTGATTGTGTTTATGTGCTGTGTGTCTCAGATAACTTCCAGACGGCGCAGCTGCTGGCTCTGATCCTGGAGCTGCTGACCTTCTGTGTGGAGCATCACACGTACCACATCAAGAACTACATCATGACCAAAGACCTGCTGA
Organism: Garra rufa; assembly: GCF_049309525.1. Classification (NCBI taxonomy): domain Eukaryota; kingdom Metazoa; phylum Chordata; class Actinopteri; order Cypriniformes; family Cyprinidae; genus Garra; species Garra rufa. The sequence continues at coordinate 48,881,845 of NC_133362.1, forward strand.
GGAGAGTGCTGACGCTCATGAACTCCAAACACACCTTCCTGGCGCTCTGTGAGTATCATTCGCACTGGTCACGTGTGTAAACCACAGATAACTGATCACCAGTGTTCATTTTGACAGCACATTTTAATTTGGTCTTGGTCTTTTGACTAGAATCTGAATTGTTTAAGTTTTAGTCTAGGTTTAGCCAACTAAGTAAGATTTTAGTCGATTGAATTTACAGTAGATTTAGTAAGCTAAAATCTAATAAGTTTAATATTAAGGTTTTATCATGATAGACACAGATTTAAAGGGATGGATCGGAGTAGAATTGACTTCATTGCTATGCACTCCGAAGCCCATCTAAATACCCCATCCGAAGTTTTTTTTGCCTTAGTCAAACATTTATGGAGATTATTAGAGTTTTTCGAATTGCTTGTTACAGGAGTGAATGGTACATGTGGTGTATCTCGTAAATTGCACCACTAAACGTGCAAGTAATCTTACCAAACTTGTACAGTAGTGTAAATAGGTTATGTACTCACAAAACGCTGCATCAGAACATTTGTAAGTCCACCATGAGTGTTTTAAAAACACGTTTTAGCCGATCCCTACTAGTCTCAAGATGTTACTATTCTAGGTTAACTAGAATTACGATGCGATTAAATGGCGCTTAACATACGCACATGAATTACACGCACATCGCTTCTCCACAATCAATATGAACTGAACTATAACATGAACTGATGATAAAGATCAGACATACAGCGGTAACATTATAGCAATATGACGGGTACAGAAAGATACATTCATTTACATTCAGGCACGCACATTTACCGCTCCCTGAAGATAGCAGAGAATGAAACCGAAAGTAAACTTGAACTTCTCCAACAGAACTACCGTCAGCGCTCTCTACACGCACAACTGTGTCACATGCACTACCCTTACAAAACGAATAAGGAATTTATTACATATTGACATATTTACATATCATTAAATAAATTAGCACAGTAGTATCGTGTATCGGCGATCTCACAGGCTGACGATAGGACGATATGAAAATTGTGTATATCGCCCAACACTAGAAATGAACACTGCTGATCACAATAGTGAGTTTGTGTGTGTGATCAGTAATGATGGTTGATTGTGAGCTGCTCTGGTGTGATCATGGTCCAGGTGCACTGCGCTTCTTGAGGAGAATCATCGGACTGAAGGACGAGTATTACAACCGCTACATCATGAAAGGAAACCTGTTTGAGCCGGTCATCAACGCGCTGCTGGACAACGGCACCAGATACAACCTCCTGAACTCAGCCATCATCGAGCTCTTCGAGTTCATCAAAGTGGTGAGTAGAGCCGTCTGGAAAACACAGTCATCCTCGTGACCTGCTTATGTCTGAGCGCTGTCTCTTCATCATCAGGAGGACATCAAATCTCTCATTGCACACATCGTGGATAACTTCTACAAGGCGCTGGAGTCCATCGAGTACGTGCAGACGTTCAAGGGTCTGAAGGGCCGCTACGAGCAGGAGAAGGAGCGGCAGAGCCGAGGACTCAGCAGGTGACCACAGCATTCATTTCTGCATTCATTCAGACCGACTGATGTGATCCTGTACTAACAGAGCAGTGAACCGCTCACAGGTATCGCAGGGACGCCCGTTCCTTTGAGGAGGATGAAGACATGTGGCTGGATGTAGACGAGGAAGAGGAGGACGTCGCCAACGCAGGCCTGGACAAGTGCAAGAGCGACTACGGGAAGTTCATGGAGAGCGAGAAAGGTACCTGTGCACTCAATCTCAGTGTTTCTGCTGGTCTTAATTTGGTACTCCACAAATTATGGCCTAGAAAGATCTTGAATTAGAGTCTTAAATTCAAAAGGTCATGGCATGAAAAGGTTGCATGCACTGCATAAAATAAATGTTTTCGTAAAAAGAATTTTTGTCTTGTTTTCCAGTACAAACACCTAAATATCCTTAAATCAAGATACCTTTACAAATAAGATACCTGAACAAATGTCTTGTTAACTTGTTTTCACTTGACTTTGATCAGTTTTCTTTGCTTCACCAGTAAATGTATCTTTAAGAGCCGCAGTAATACCACGCAGCACATGTGCAAATGCTAAACTAGCTGGGAACTCATTTCTGATAATACTCCGCCTGCTTCGGCCATATTACGGCAGCAAACTTCCTTGACTATTACGCCGGAATGGGAGTGTAGTTCCTAATCTTATCAGCCAAGAAACTCGCAGCTCTGCATTTCCACCGGTCTTAGTACACGATATAACTACAGAAGAGTCAAGTTTTAAATACAACAAATATGGAAACTCATTGGTCATTTTTGAACGTGATGCTATTGGTCTCTTAGGATTCAATGATCTTTGCTAAGCTATGCTAAAAGTGATATCGCCAGAACAGGAGAACGGCTGAATGGATTTCAAAACGGTAAAACTCAACTTATTAACTCGGGGGGAGTTGGAGAATGAGCCCATTTCCAAAAAAAGTGGAGTGTTCCTTTAACCCGAACTTTTATTTTGACTGGTTGCTGTGAAGATGTTCAAGTCTGTTTGTAGCCTATATGATATTGTAGCCTGTAAATTGTTTTAATGACTGGATTCTGTGGTTCCCCGTGTTTTCCGCATCGTGGAAAAAATAGGGCCCTATTATTGTCCGATTACTCGATTAATTGTTAGTGAGAGCCCTAGTTATTAATTAGACATTTACATTTAGAGACCATATTGATGTATTGTGTTCCACTCAGTATATTGCTTAAATTATGTTTACTAGGTCTTAAATGTCTTATTATTATTATTATTATTATTATTATTATTATTATTATTATTATTATTATAATATAATCTTCCTCTTTCTGCCATGTGTTTTCAGCTAAAGAGAGTCAGGACAAGGAGAACCAGCCCAAGCGGACGACGAGCAGCAGCTTCAAGTTTACCTTCTCTCATTCGGCAGGAGCGGCTAACGCGGCTAACGGCTCCAAACCTCCACCCTCCGCTTCCTCCAGCGGCACCAAGCCCGCAGCGCCACCGTCAGGACAGACGGCCCGGGTACGTCACGATCAGTGTTGGGGAGAATTACTTTTCAAAGTAATCCAGGTGGATGCTGCACACTGGTGGTGGATGAGGAGATACCCCTGACACTGTAAAGCGCTTTGAGTGTCTAGAAAAGCGCTATATAAATGTAACAAATTAATGCGTTACAATATTGAGTTACTCCCCACAAAAGTAACTAATTACATTACTTAGTTACTTTTTATGGAAAGTAATGTATTACTTTTGCATTACCTTTTAAATCTGGGCAGGGCTTGCTTGTTTATTTTAATATAAAAAGTTTTTGGCTGAATGTAAAAGCCTCATCACAGCAAAAGCCTCAGTCTTAGAGAAAAGTAAATTCAGGTCTGTACAGTAGACCACAGATGAACAAAAGTCAACTCTTCAGCAATAGAAAAAGGAAAACAAATGTTAGATTATCTTGAGTAATTTTTGCTCATTAGTATGGATGAATCGGATCATCGAAGGTCGGCAGCAAAGACATCGGTTCATAAAATGGGATTAAATACATAAAGGATATTTGTGTTATTGAACATATTTAATTATTGCAGGTTTGTGTTGAATTTCACTGTTTTGATTCATTTTGAAGAACACTGGATCTGTTTTTTAGTGAGTGAGATGAATTAATGCATGTTCACATTTATTCTAGAACTAAAGTAACATCTTACTCTTGATTTCTCTCAACATGGGGACAGGAGAGCTTTTGATCAATAAATGGGGGAAAAAGTAACTCAGATATTTTTTGTCAATTAAAAAGTAATGCGTTAATTTACTAGTTAGTTACTTGAAGTGTGTGTTGTCTTCTAAACCTGCCTGTGTTGATCAGACTGGACTGGTGGGGCTGGTGGACTACCCCGACGATGAAGACGAGGAGGAGAACGACGAAGAGGTGCAGGCGCCGCGCAAGAGGCCCCGTCTGGGCTCGTAAACCGAGGTTTCCTGCCGTGTGACGGTAGCGCCGTGCCCCGCCCGCCTGAAGAGGAGGAGCCGATCGCGGCGGCCGTCGTGCAGCAGGGGCTGATGGGAGCGCGCGCAGGCTAGCGGGACTAGCCGCTCTAATAAAGCTGGATTGGCTCAGACTCTGAAGAGCCGCCGTCGTAGCGGCTAACGTTTAGTGACGTCGGCGGATGCGGCCGCTTCCTTTTCTAATGACTTCTTCTGGACGTTTGTGATTTGTAATGATCGACAGGAGATCTCGCCGTTATTAACCTTTATAATCAGACGTCTGTAATTCAGGCTAGAAGGTGCAGCCATGCTGGTTTTAAGACACGTTAAATTGCAGTAAATGTTTTGATTTGTGTGACGCTGTCCGCTGAGATGTAGGATTGAGAGGACTGATCCGAGATCCGCTTGGGGCTCTTGTGTCTCGCCGAACGCCACAGAATACGGAGCGACGTCATAAACGAAGCGGATCGGACTCGACGGCCACGACTCTCAGATGGTTGAATTAATTATTAAAAGCTGTTTTTGTTTTTCCCCCTAATTTTGTACACTTTCCTACTAGCACCATCTCCGTTAAAGAGCATTTGTATAAATTTGATATTTTTTACAATTTTCAGATTAAATTTGGTCCTGCAATTAAACGGGTTTGTTTATTATTTTATGTTGAAATGAGTGTTTATTGATTAGTTCTGGCACAGTTCAGCAGAAGCTTTGTGGTTGGTACTGATGACTGATCAGTGATTCATCTTCTTCATGTGGGTCAAGTCCAGGATATAGGAGATGAGCTGAATCAAACACCCATATCAGGTCTTGGTCTGTCTCTAAACAGGGTTTCCACGTGTCCTGAAAAACCTAGAAAATTGATGACTAATTTTCCAGTCCTGCAAAACACATGGAAAATTGTAACTGGTAACTGGCCAGTTTCTGCTCCAAACACGCGATTAGCAATCAGCTCTTTTGTTTTATTTATTTTCAGCCGATCTCTGTTCCGGACTTGCACACAAATTTTATTGCAGGCATTTTCCAAAATTACATTTGTGTGGAAATATTATGAAGTCTGTAACAGGACATTAAAGGGGTCATCGGATGTCCATTTTCCACAAGTTCATATGATTCTTTAGGGTCTTAATGAAAAGTCTCTAATATACTTTGGTTAAAAATTCTCTATAGTGTAAAAAAACACCCATTTACCTTGTCAAAATCAGCTCTGCAAAATATCAGCTCATTTTATCACATGGTCCCTTTAAATGCAAATGAGCTCTGCTCGCCCCGCCCCTCTCTGCTGAGAGATTATGAGCCGTAATGTTTACTTTAGCCGCATTTAGCTGTGAAACTTGCTGACAAGCTCATTATTAAGAAAGGCCATTTGCAAATATGCATAAACCCTTGTACTCGCTTCTGCTGTGGATGAAGCTGCATCAGGAATGATTCACACGAACATAGACGCATATGTAGATCAGGATCGGCGCTTTCCTTTTAAAAACGGAAGTATCATTAATCCTCTGCGTCTTCAGCGGCTCAGATGTCGGGAGTAAATGACGACCGCTATGTTCATTATTACATCCAACAACAGAACACCTCAATCGCTCAATTAGAGTCTTCCTCTGCACCTGATTCACACAATGGCGATCAGAGTTGGACTGTTTGAGCTCGGTGAGGGCGGGGCTTAGGTACGACGCTCATGTCAATCAAATGTGTTTCACCACAACGACAAGAAGCTGAGAATGACCTGATTTTAAAAAGGGGATATTACTTTTAAAGATTAAAAACATACCACTGGGTGGATTTTTATCATTGTAGGGTGGTTGTGTACACAAACTGGCAACACACATTAATGTTCAAACTACATGGAAAAGTGAGTTTTGTGTCCGATAACCCCTATAACAAAACTCAGAGATTTTGAAGATGAAAGCAAAAAGGAGAAAATACTGGCAAAGCTAGCTAACTGTTCACGATGTGTGAAATATTGAAAGAATATCCATACGATTGAATTGAGGGGGTGTTTAAAGTATATGAATTTATCTCTGAGGGGAACTCGGAAAAGCTTAGGTGGTATTTTCTTTTCATCTTGCCACTGTATTATCTATATTAAAGTATTTAGGTGCAGTGCTGCTTTGTTTACAGCGGTAACCATGGAAACACTGTGTTGCTGCTGTCCCATAAGTGCCACCTGCTGGAGAGAGAGGGAAGATGCGCTCTCAATCAACCAGTCTGCTGTTCTTGTTTCCTGCAGATATTTTTACAAAATATTTTGCAAAGATAAAGTTGGACCATATTGTTTTTGCTTCAGATTTTAAAATTAGATCAGAAACTGCTCGTGTATGTAGAATCTTTCTTTGGATCGTAGGGCTGGACGATATGGCCAAAATGTATATAATAATATATTTCTTAATTTTGGTAAAACGATATAATCCTGATACTGATATGAAAAATATTTTAAAAAGCCTCAGAATTACTGCCAAGATACCACAAAAGGGCCCGTATTCACAAAACATCTTAAGGCTAAAAGTAGCTCATAACTTACCGATTTAGGAGAAAATCTTAAATAATGGGCTTGTCAGTCCTAAATTTAAGACTCCTAAATTTTTGCTCTAAAAGCAAAAAAAAAAAGTATTTCACAAAGCATATTAGCGTTACAACTAGCTTCTAAATCTGTGAAACATTAGGAGTAGTGAGGAGGTGTCCTGAGTCACTAAGACCAAAACCCAACTATCCTAAAATGGGAACTTAAACCTTGGAATTTCAACTTTTTAGAAAGACTCTGTATTTATTTGCACACATATGTTTTCCCACGCATTTTTTGGGGTTTTAGAGGTTGTCCCAACTCCAAATTTTCCTTTGAGTATATCCTTGTTTTCATTAACAAGTTGAGCAAGAAGTAACAGCTGTTCTTGCATCCAGGTTTTCTTTTAAGTTTGCGTATCTTACTATCAGCCATGATTATTCTATTCTGTTAATAAAAAGGCTGTTATATGCACATCAGCTAAATGTTTATGTGAAGCACACATGTAAAAGACTGACAATCATCTGAACATTTACTTGTTTGATCAGTGACACTTAGCCTGCATTTTAAAATCTTTATTTGAATATGGCAACATTGCGCTCTACAATATTTCTATGAACAAATCTCTGACAGAGACCCCTCCTCTATCAGCCAATCACAGTGTGCATAGTTAATAAGCATGCTGACATCATCCATAGCAACGAGCTCAACCCCGCCCCTCACTCTCAGCTTAAGACTTCTCTCTATTCCTCAGTAAAAGCTTGTCTCCGCAGCTTTGTTAATAGGTTTGAAAAGAAATAATTTTTTACTGCTATTTAGGAGAACTCTTAGTGGTAAGACAAAATGTTTTGTGAATACGGGCCCAGATGTCTATACAAACCTCCTTCTATAAAACTATATAAAATTAAAAAAAAAATGACAATGGTGAAATCACTGTCAAATAAACATAAGTGTTCCAGACTCACCTTATTAATATTAATATATTAACTAAACCAGGATAAAGAATACAAAAAGTGTTCAGAGTTGCTACAGAAAACAAGCAAAAACAGAAAAGCAACAACAAAAACATGCTGCTGGAGATGGGGTTATTGAAAATACCAAATTCATTGTCTGCCAGTAGGAGGCGCTTTTGGAGCGGCAGAAACATAAGTTTACCCGGCAACAGCTGTACACAAAGCAACACTGCGCTCATGAGCACCACTTTATCAGATTAAATAAAAATGCCATCGAAACTTATCTGAAGACATCTTTTTTTAATTATTAATATTATATATTTTTTTAATATTAGTTTTAGCATAAATAGTGAACTGATTTAATTTATTTTTTATTTTCAAATAGGTAAACAAAATAATTGAATACTTCCAATATATTTTATTTATTTTGCTATGGTGCTAAAATTGGTTCTGAAAATTGTAATGTATAACTAAGAGCTTGTATTAAAGAACTGATTTAATAGTTAAGTCACGGCCATAAAGTGTATGTTTTTCAAGACTTCTAGAGAAAGGAATATATTACTTTAAGGCATTCTCCTTGTCTTTTATTTCTGCCATAATTAAAATAAAAATGTCCTAGAAAATGGTCACCGAAAAAGAGTAGGAACCCTGCTAAAGTCGCTCATCGTACCCTAAACTAGGGCAGTGTTTGAGGGCCAGATGTGTAGCGCTGTCCAAAACCATATAGTGAATGTTATCAAGAGCTGAATGAATTCCTGTACTCTCCAGAAGACGGCACCAGCTGCTGAATTATCCATTCACCATGAGCACAGCTTAATATCATACAAGTATATATCCCTTTTTAATTGAGTATTAAATCGTTTCATTAAGTTTTATACATGACAGAGTTTAAGATAAATCTGATCATTACTGCTATGTTTGATAAACTCTCTGAAAGCAGCAGCCTTTCTAGTGCACTCAGTGTCTGCATTCACTCGCTCATCGTCATTCACTCCTTCAGCTGGAATATATTAGTGGACTTATGTAGGACCTAGTTTACAGTGTGGAAGTGTGGTTTTGACTGGAAATAAGAGCTGCTGGTGTAAAAGGAGTTTCCACTGATGTGGGATCAGTTTTTGACGAGGGGTGTAGCGGTTCAAATGACTCATGCTTTGCTCCAGTTTGGTATGTGCTGTGTTCAAGGGAAAAATACTGCTCTCAAATTAAAAAAATAACTTATTTGGTAAGAAATGGCTAACACTTCATTGATTACGTATCAACATAAAGTGCATTTCACAATCAACATCACACCTCTGGAAACTCAAGCAATGAGTGATTCATTTCTATCACAGGCCACTGTCTTCATTTTCAGTTTATTAACATTTTTCTGTTCAACCCTTGACAAGCTACTTCTTAACTTCTTCAAATTCTCCTACTGATCTTCTGTTGTTCAGGGATCCTCTCTCCCTGATCTACTTCACACTTAATAGTCAGCAGAAGAACCAGACTCCATTCTGCCCACAAAAATGATCATCAATCCCATGCAGTGGTCCCTAGACAGTAGCATCACTGAACCAGGTCCAACCGAACATATGTCCCATAATCACAATGTGCTCAACTTATTGAATCCTCAGCTGACACTGTGCACAGGGACCGATTGTCCCCGAGAAATATCAGAAAGTTCATGTAAGGATGTCAAGCGTGCACCATCTCAAAAACACCTTGACATCTACTATCTAGCAAGCTCCTCCTGTTGCCCAGTCTCTGCACCCATTACATTTATATTTAGACTCTTTTATCCAAAGCAACTTTTTTTTAAATTATATAATAAATAGAAAATAGATCAAAGAAAAAGAAAACTAGTGTTAGAGGCCTAAAAATAGATAGAATACAACAAGAACAGAGAAGTAGTAAATTAATAGAGTAAATTAATAGAGTATAAGTCTAAAAGGGCAAGTTTTTTTTTTTTTATTAGAATAGAGGGTGCTAGAGTTAGAGGGTCATATACAGTGGTGTGAAAAAATGTTGGCCCCCTTCCTGATTTTTTATTTTTTTGCATGTTTGTCACATTTTATTGTTTCAGATCATCAAACTAATTTAAATATTAATCAAAGATAACACAAGTAAACAGTTTTTGAATGAAGTTTTTTATTATGAAGGGAAAACTAAATCCAAACCCACATGGCCCTGTGTGAAAAAGTGTTTGCCACCTAAACTCAATAACTGGTTGGGCCTCCCTTAGCAGCACCAACTGCAATCAAGCGTTTGCGATAACTTGCAATGAGTCTGTTACAGCGCTGTGCAGGAATTTTGGCCCACTCATCTCGGCAGAATTGTTGTAATTCAGCCACATTGGAGGGTCTTTGAGCATGAACCGCCTTTTTAAGGTCATGCCACAGCATCTCAATAGGATTCAGGTCAGGACTTTGACTAGGCCACTCCAAAGTCTTCATTTTGTTTTTCTTCAGCCATTCAGAGGTGGATTTGCTGCTGTGTTTTGGATCATTGTCCTGCTGCAGAACCCAAGTTCGCTTCAGCTTGAGGTCACCAACAGATGGCCGACATTGTCCTTCAGGATTTTTTGGTAGACAGCAGAATTTATGGTTCATTGATCACAGCAAGTCTTCCAGGTCCAGAAGCAGCAAAACAGCCCCAGACCATCACACTACCACCACCAGATTTTACTGTTGGTATGATGTTCTTTTTCTGAAATGCTGTGTTACTTTTACTCCAGATGTAATGGGACATACACCTTCTAAAAAGTTCAACTTTTGTCTCATCAGTCCTCAGAGTATTTTCCCAACAGTCTTGTGGATCATCAAGATCTTTTCTGGCAAAACTGAGACGAGCCTTTATGTTCTTTTTGCTCAGCAGCGGTTTTCATCTTGGAACTCTGCCATGCAGGCCATTTTTGCCCAGTCTCTTTCTTATGGTGGAGTCATGAACACTGACATTAACTGAGGCAACAGGAGGCCTACAGTTCTTTAGATGTTGTCGTGGGCTCTTTTGTGACCTCTTGGATGAGTCGTCGCTGCGCTCTTGGGGTAATTTTGGTCGGTTGGCCACTCCTGGGAAGGTTCACCACTGTTCCATGTTTTGGCCATTTGTGGATAATGGCTCTCACTGTGGTTCGCTGGAGTCCCAAAGCTTTAGAAATGGCTTCATAACCTTTTCCGGATTGATAGATCTCAATTACTTTCTTTCTCATTTGTTCCTGAATGAAAAACACTTTTTCACTCAGGGTCATGTGGGTTTGGATTTTATTTTCCCTTCATAAAAAAACCCCTTCATTTAAAAACGGCATGTTGTTCTTACTTGTGTTATCTTTGATTAATATTTAAATTTGTTTGATGATTTGAAACATTAAAGTGTGACCAACATGCAAAAAAATAAATCAGGAAGGGGGCCAACACTTTTTTACAGCACTGTAAAGATGGACCAGATGTGTTTTTAGCTGATTCTTGAAGAGGGCTTGGGATTGAGTTGGGCTGGTCATTTCACCAGAAGGAGTGGATTTTGCTGCTGATATACCTCTGTCTGATGGATTCACATGTATACTGCTAATTGTGGACTGCTTCTCAAAAGCAGTTGTTTAATCAAGTGTCTTACAATTTTGCCTTACCTGAAGACTGAGGACTTCATTCCATGTGTTGAGTATAGTGAGGTGTGACTATCAGTCTGTCCTCTGGCTGCCGTCCACAGAGCAATGAGAAAACAGAAGAGAACACAGGAAATCTGGAGATTCCTGAGAACATTCTCCTCATTGACTCATGCGGTTTCACTGTGAACTCAGCTCACAACCTCCACTGTCTCCATGCTCAGGAGCCACCGCAGTATCTCCAGACAAGAGCAGCTGTCCCTCAAAGCACTGGGGTGTGCTCACTCACTCAATTCTCTTCTGTATGCTAAATGTTTAATTCACTTATCAATACTTTCTTTGCTGTTTGACAGCTAACTGGACATTACATAATCTAGTGTTGTAGATCAAGCACATCAAACCACATAAACAACTCTATCCGGTCCTGCTTCTGGATGGACCCTAACCTGCTCAAACACAGTGGTTCTCAGATACGTTCCTGAAGGCCCATCATTGCACATTTACCATGTCTCCTTTCTCTCACACACTCACTCCAGGTCTTAGAGACTGTACTATTAAGCCGATGACCTGAATCTGGTGTGTTTGATAAGGTTGTTGGGGAATCCAGGAACAGGACTGACACCCCTGACAGAAAGGAACTCTCCATGACTGACTCATGAACAGGAATGACAGGTGAATATTTTCTAAATGTATCCCAGTTGTATATTGCTATATACTCACTTAAGGAGCCAATCTCTGATTCTCTTTTGTTTTCAGACTGGCTAATGTCCTCTACAGATGGTGTCTTTGGCTATGAATCTCCCAGCAGCCTCCATCTTCCACAACTCCTTCAGCTGTGGCATGACTGACATCCAGACCTCTCCAAACTGCTTAAAGTTTGTGTGAACCATTCCGAGTCCTGCATGTGCTTTGGCTTCATGTGGGAGCCACGCCACACCTGTTTCTATTCTACAGTCGTGGCCAAAAGTTTTGAGAATGACACAAATATTAGTTTTCACAAAGTTTGCTGCTAAACTGCTTTTACTGACGATTACTGAAATGATCTCAGCAGGTCCTTTAATGACAGCAATGAAATGCAGTGGAAAGTTTTTTTTGGGATTAAGTTCATTTTCATGGCAAAGAACTATGCAATTCATCTGATCACTCTTCATAACATTCTGGAGTATATGCAAATTGCTATTATAAAAACTTAAGCAGCAACTTTTCCAATTTCCAATCTTTATGTGATTCTTAAAACTTTTGGCCATGACTGTATATTGCCTAAATGACTTAATAAACATCAGAGCAGTTCTAAAGTTACCTTACAGCGGGAACATCACATGAGTGTCCATGTCATCATCCAGGTACCTAAAATCATGTTATTCATTGTTTTCATGAGTTTCTGTGCTATGCAGTACTTGATGCAGATTTCTAAATATTATAATGACAATAGCAACACATTCACAAAACACTGTCAGTTTGTTTTTCCGTGGGAGCCCCACTGATGAGCATTTTGGGTTGAACTCATGTACTCATGTCAGCGCTGACCAGTGTAACTCCCAGCAGTCAGTGTGTCTGTGCCGGTGTCGTCCGCACACACGACTGCATCAGCAGAACCTGCAGCCGCACACAACAACTGCGGCTGAGCAGCGACAGACAGGTGCTGGAGAGACCATTGCCCTCCGCCATCTGCCGCTCTCTCTCAGGGTCTGTCAACACACACAGACTGTTCCTGGAACACCTCTCTGAGCTCCTGATGACATTCATTATTCCTCCATTAAACTCACATCTTACTGTGTTTTAGATCAGCACTCGACAGACAGTTGTGTGAAGAGATCTGCAAATAAACAAGAAAACACCTACATATGTGACCCTGGACCACAAAACCAGGCATAAGGGTACATTTTGAAATTGAGATAAGTGAATAAGTTTTCCATTGACGTCTGGTTTGTTAGGATAGGACAATATTTGGCTGAGATACAACTATTTGAAAATCTGCAATCTGAGGGTGCAAAAAAAAATCTAAATATTGAGAAAATTGAAGTTGAAAATAAAGTTCTGAGCAATGCATATTACTAATCAAAAATAATTTTTTGATATTTTTACAGTAGGGAATTTACAAAATATCTTCATGGAACATGGTCTTAATATCCTAATGATTTTTGGCATAAAAGAAAAATCTCTAATTTTGACCCATTCAATGTATTTTAGCTATTGCTACAAATATACCCGTGCTACTCAAGGTTTTGTGGTCCAGGTTCACATATCTAATATTACTTCCATGAGAAACATATATTTTCTCCAGGAAAAACACCACAAACCCCATTAAAATGTGCCTAATTTCAGATAATGAGCAATGTCTGTCAGACCCAGCAAGAACTTTCAATGATCCGTTTTTCACTTATTTTCACTGTAAAAATTCCTAGGAAATAAAATGTCATTGCAACTGTGGACATTTAAAGCTAATTGTGTGTATTTTTTTCTATTGAATCATCTTAAAATGAGTAATCAAACGCAATATCTCTATTACAGCGTTAGGAAAAGTTTAATATTTTAATGTAAACATGGACTTGCTCAGACTAAACCTACTGTGAAATGTCTCATTGTTTGTTCTCACAGGTTCAGAGTGTGGCACTAAAACAGTTTCTAAAGAGATGTGATTAACCTGGATAGTTAAGATTATATAGGCTTTTTCTTTCATTTTATGTTGGTATCAAACTTATAATACAGCACTGAACTGTGCTTATCTAACCATACTTTACTACACCCACACAAGGACACACATATTCAGCATCTGTATCAGCAGACAGGCAATCATACTAGATTAGGAAATAAAAATGCCAACTAGTTAGTCAACCCAAATATATTTTTCTATAGACGTTTTTCCTGAGCACGGAAGTAAGTCCGACTCTTAACTGAAAGAATGCTTTGCATTTCCGGTCTGCATTGTTTCTAGTCAAATTAGGGTATATTCCGAGCTAATAAACTAATGCTAAACCTATTAAAATGTTTTTAAAAAGCACATGGCTTCAATCTGACGTTAGAATTCGTAATGGAGGCGCTCATCGTTTACTCAAGAAAAAGGTCTATATATGATATTTTTTACTAGTGGGTGCGGGGCACTATAGTTCATTTATGTAAATGAGGATAGCAAAATAAACTGTGACCCAAAAAATGTGCATAATGTGGATTACTAATAAAACTGATAACAATTTGAGATCCAAAATTATTCAGACACTTTGACTTTTTTCTTTAATTTCTAATGTGACAACAAAATTAAGCATTGCTTGTTAATTGGTCAACAAAGTATTTATAATTGTGTAAATACTGTCACACTAACAGTTGTCTGAATTTTTGGTTGATCCATTACTTACCTTTCTATCAAAAAGTTATCTGACATTATCAAGATGAATTTGTTCATTTTCTAAACTATAGCGAATAAACTGTGATAATGTGAGAAATGTTGAAGGTGTGTCCGGAAAAATGTAGGTTTGACTGGATTTCAGACAGACATGCGAAATATCCCATGACCACGAGATGTCACTAATGATTTGACAATTAAGAGCTTGATATTCAATCACCATCAATTAATGCATTTATCATATATAAACTGAGCATGATAGTCCCTATAGTGTCTCAAACGCGTTGTGCTGCTCGTTGAGTGAGTGTGTGATTGTTTCCAGACAGTGCGGATGTTGTCTACTAAGGGAGCAGCAGTGGGTGTGTTCTCAATGGCGCACTCACACACTAGTCCGCATGGATCATATACTGTAGCCGTTATGCGCGTACAGTAGTTCTGAATGAATGGAGGAAATAGTCAAATACTCTACTTATGCGCTAGATGATAACTGGACACGTCACGAGGTCGTTTTGCACCCTACAGCTCCAGATGCTGTTTATGAGTGCAGTCTATGTAGTGCAGTGCGCTTCAGGCGGTGTCATTCCCGTTATGTGTGGCGGAAGTGGAGCGCAGTAAATCAGTGCACTCGTTAGTGCGTTTGCTGTAGTACAGGCGGCGCTTTGTTTCACTCGCAAACCCAGCCGTGCCCGACACACACGCACGCGCTCGACGCGCATTTGCCGTTAGGAGCTCGACACGTCACGCCGAATCTAACGGGAAACGACGGATTTCGTTCGGGATGAGGGGATTGTTCGCGCCGCGCTCGTCTGGCGGAGAATAAGGGCGAGGATTTACTCAGAGCGTGTCCGCGCTGCTCGACTGGATTCGGGCTCGGATTGTCCCGCATTCCCGCTGCTGGATGTGGATGAGTATAATGAGAGCGGCTTCATGAGCGCCTTATAAACCCTCTCCTTCTCCTCACACGCCCGCTTTATTCCCACCCGATGGACAAGATGGAGCATGAGGTTTTTACGCCTTTGTTGGAGGATTTTCTGCTGTCTCCTCTGGTGTGCTGGGTGGGTAATCGAGCTGAGCTCCGTGTCGTGTCGTGTCGTGATGGACTGCAAAGCCTTATCTCTGTGTGTGTGTTTGTAGGTGAAGACGGTCTCTCCGCTGCGCTCCGATGGCTCTCATCTGTCCGAATACATGACATTGGTGGACGGGGTTTATCTAAACGACATCATGACTGAGATGTGAGTACAAACAGATCGATGTGCTTCACTGTCTGCATGATCCAGACCTCATTTACCCTGAATCAAGCTCCTCCTCAGCTCATATAGAGGCTCATGTGGTGTGAATGCTCTGCTGTCTCACTCCAGTTCATTATAATATGCTGAATCACAGTAATTGTGATCTATATTCGCACAGTATCATCAGCAGCACTGTGATTGGGCTGCCTGTGATCACATGACTGATGTTTGTGATTATGAGTGTCACATTGCTTTTATACCAGAGTTCAATAAGTGTGACAGACGCCAGCAGCCAATCAGATTTGAGGATCACAGCTAAAACTCTGTAGTCCATATTTGGCTTCTGATTGGTCAGTGCAGCGTTTCAGCTAAAATCACAGTATAGTAACCGCTGACCATCACAGTCGATCATTATCACCTCACATCACGCTAACTTCTCAGTACATGTGAAGTGGTGTGATACGACGAGTGTGACGCGTCTAGACACCATTAGTGACTGTACTAACACCAGCTCCAGTGCCTTACTGCATTATATCAGAGTTGAGGTAAACACCACACTGTACATGACCTGAGATGATCACCGGCGTCATCTGTGCTGTTTGTGGATCTGTGTGATGTGTTCAGCTGCTGCGCCCGGTGCTCATTACACACACACACACACACACACACACACACACACACACACACACACACACACACACACAAATGCGTGATTGTTGGCATCTGTGAGGCGTGTGCAGGTGCTGCTACAGTCGGCTCATTCAGTGTTAGTGTTCGTGCTAGTGAACACAGGGATGTTGATCTGCAGTCGTGTGAATGATGTGCTGTGTGCTGCTTGTGGACGCTGATTGTTCACTGTGGTCATGATGAAACACAGTCACGATTACTTAATCTCAAAAAGTGTATTTATTTCTGTAATATCTGAGACTACTACTCACACTCAGTGTGTTTGTGCGGTCTTGAGCGTTGTAGCCAATCACAGAAAGGTCTTCTGAGCGCACGAACGCAGCAGCCAATCAGATACACAGAATAAATCTGCTAAAGAAGTTCCTCTCATTAGAGAACAAAATGTAAACATGGTGTCAATAAGAGATTGGCTGTGTGTCTTTAGCTTCAGTGATTATGTCAGGAGTGTTTGTTGGAGGTTTGTTGGAGCTACACTGATGTGATTGACCGTTTCAGTCATTATGAAGCTCCCAGCAGTCACTGTTGCGTTTCAAGAGTGAGTTAAACTGTGTTGAAATGTGAGAGTGAACCAGTAACCATCCGTAGCGGTAATCATAGCAACAGGGTGAGGTTTCACGACTGTGAGAAAGAGCCGTGATCCGACAGCGTAACCGTTTAAAAATGTGCTTTAAACAGCGTACTGCTAGCGATCAGAGTCACTTTATGTGTTTGAAACAGTGCATCGTGAAAGATCATGACATGCAGTCACAATAAGAGTCTTGGGTTGCACGATTATAACTGTTGATAAAAGAGTTGATGAATTTACATTTAGATGCAGCTGTACATGTGTGTTTGTTACAGAGGTAAAGTTTCTAAAGATCCCCAAACATACACACAGAAGACATTCAGTGCATTAGAGATCAGTGTACCATCAGAATGATTTAAATCTGATATTTCAGAGCAAAACGGACATGCGGTTGCTGTAATGCTGTGATGAAGATGAATGTGACTCATTCACACTTGTAGTAATTAGCAGCAGAAGTCCTCAGCTGTACTGTACAGAGACTGCAGATGTAACAGCACTGATCCATTAGGTGACCTCATCTGATTTTAAAGACCCCATGAAATCAAAATCGAAGTTTTCTGTCTTTTAGTATGAATATGTTAGCCTTAAGGGTATTTATAGGCTAGAGTGTTTCAAAACAATGACAAAATATATAAGCATTCAAAACTTGCAGTCTCTAATTTCCGCCAATATGAATAAATGGTTTTGATGACATCATTCTGCACTTCAGCGTCTCATCAAACTTTCTGTCCAATCAAATGCTCTCTAGAGTCCGAAACATCCCGCCCTCACATTATAAATACACGCTGAAGCTGCAGCTGAAATTGGTGGCTTCTTTACAGAATTAGTATTTTCTGTATGGTGGATGGGATGTAGTGCACTATATAGGGGATAGGGAATGATTCAGACAGTGTAAATGTACTTTCCATTGAGTCGAAAGAAGGCTGGCTTCATGCTTTGTCCAGAGACACGAGAGACCATAAAACATATCGACCCATTTGAATTCTACACTGAGTAATATGTTTTATAGCGATATGGATGAGATTGTGGCTGTCAAGTGCAGCTTTACTGAGCTCAGCAGCTCTGGCCCAAACTCTGATGTAAACAAAACACTATTGGCTGTTTGAAAAAGGGGGCGGGACTGCTTAGTATGTCCCACGCTTTTTTCCTATTTCGTTTGAAGTTACGTCAACACATAGAACAATGCTGCGTGTTTCAAAGCACTTCAGTGAACCTCTAATGATTTATGTCACATCATTGTGGCGTCACTGTTCTGATGTGAGTGCAGTTGATCAGAGGTGCTGATGCACTAGGGGTTGAATGACTTCAGATTTTTTAAAGTCAACGTCGACTAGTCGCTTATGACGTCATTATTGAACAAAAACACTTAAACCTTGAGATGAGACTCAAACACCTTGTGCACAGCTATGACACAGCACTGCCTACATGGCTATTGTTCCTATAATACTTTGCTAATCAGTATAATCAGTAACTAATCAGTTATTTTGTCTTATTTTTGTCTTATTATTTTGTCTTTGGGTCGTTATATTTCTCACAGATTTCTGCTCGTTCTAAATCAGCAGATAAAGTAGCACTGTAAAGATTACATTTGTATAAAGTCATTAGTGAGAGAGCGATTGCGTGTGTGAATTAATTCTACCTGGCAGCGTCTCTCTACTAGCCTCATAATAAAGCTGTGGGTTTTAATTACTAAGAAATATATGCTAGAACTTTTCAGTTTCTAAGCTATATTAGCCAGAAATCATGGAACAGTGTTGACAATTCATTTCCCCACCGCGCTTTTGAATGATTGCGTGCGCACGATCTGCACGTGATGTAGGAGCGAGCTACTGTATGTAGCCTATGTGTGTGCGTTACAACACAGCATTAGATAAGCCAGACTTCTTATCCTGTTGCGCCCTCTATAGGACCAGCGACTAGTCGACGTCAAGCTTAAAGCGTCACGGCAGAGCATTAAAGTCGACTAGACGATTAATCGGTGCAACCCCTAGCTGACACGTGTGTGAATATAATGATAATCAGATGATGTTTTGTGGGGGCATGTCTGCAGGTTTGGGCCTGTCATGATCTTCATATATTCAGTGTGGTGGTCAGTTCACAGCAGTCACAGAAATTCACCTTTTAATTAAGATATTTGCCACCTTAACTTGATTTAAAGGGATCATCGGATGCCCATTTTCCACAAGTTCATATGAATCTTTAGGGTCTTAATGAAAAATCTATAATATACTTTTGTTAAAAATTCTCAATAGTAGTGTAAAAAAAAACATC
Source organism: Garra rufa (assembly GCF_049309525.1). Taxonomy (NCBI): domain Eukaryota; kingdom Metazoa; phylum Chordata; class Actinopteri; order Cypriniformes; family Cyprinidae; genus Garra; species Garra rufa. The sequence continues at coordinate 48,900,949 of NC_133362.1, forward strand.
CTTTTACCTTTTCAAAATCAGCTCTGCAAAATATCAGCTCATTTTATCGCATGGGCCCTTTAAATGCAAATGAGCTCTACTCGCCCCGCCCCTCTCTGCTGAGAGATTACTAGCTGTAATGTTTACTTCAGCTGCATTTAGCCGCGTTTAGTGGTGAAACTTGCCAACAAGCACATTAAGACCATTTGCAAAGATGCATAAAAACCCTTCTACTCAATGGTCTAAGGTAGGGCATTCATGTCAATCAACTGTGTTTCGTCACAACGACAAGAAGCTGAGAATGAGCTGATTTTAAAAAGGGGATATTACTTTTAAAGATTAACAAAATACCACTGGGTGGATTTTTATCATTGTAGGGTGGTTGTGTACACAAACTGCCAACACACATTAATGTTCAAACTACATGGAAAAGTGAGTTTTGCGTTCGATGACCCCTTGAAAGCCATGTTTTCTAATTTGATATTTGAGTGTAAGAATTTGGCCTAAAATATACAATATATAAATTCAGTAAGAGTAATAATACACTATAGGGCTGTTACCAATCAAATGAAATCAGTATCAACAAAATCCCTTTTTGCACTCCATTCAGATGCAGTTACACTGTTACAATGGCATGGACAATGCTGCAAGAGTAATGTTTCAAACATATTTTGAATATAAAGTGATTTAAAAAGGAATACTTTAAATCTGAAACTAGAACTGCCAGAACCTGGCCGCAAGTCACTGTCTGTTTACAATGAACATCATTGAAGTCACTGAGTCATTCATTTAACCCATTTATTAATTAACACTGACTGATTCAGTAATGAATCACCACTGTGTGTTGATCTGAGATTCACAACTGGTTTGCTGTGGCTTTGATTGGAAGTAAAAAATAGAGTAAAATACATTTAGTACAAATGTAACAATATTAAAGGGCCAGTTCACCCAAAAATGAAAATTAGACCAATGCAATTGGAGTTATATTAAAAATAGTTCTGACTCCTTCTAGCTCTATAATGCAGTGGGTGTGTGTTTCTCTTCATCAGTCCAAAACAAGTCCAATAAAGTGCATCCATCCATAATAAAAAGTGTTTAACATGGCTCCAGGGGGTGAATAAAAGCCTCCTGTAGCGAATCCATGTGTTTTGTGAGAAAAATATCCATATTTAAATGTAAAAATCACTTTAACCTATTTTGCGCCAACTGCTCGTACACACAAGCTGTTCTGGGCGGATGACGCGGGACGTTGGCGTAGAACGTGCGCCTGTGAGTCTCTCGCAAACCCATGTTGGTTACAGGAGCAAAGGAGGCAAAGTTTCCTTATTTTAGCAAAGGAAAACCAATCAAAATTCTCCAACAAATTCTCGTTTTATGCTTCTAATTCGTATGTTTTGATCTCTCTGCTGTGCATCCGTGTTCATCACTTCAGATCAGCACATGCACAACACCGACATCTAACGTCATCCGCCCACAGCGTTTTCCATGCACAACTGTTAGCGCAAATATACATATTTTGTGATAAGTATTCTACAAATGCAGTTACATATTTATGCACTTAAATATGAAAAAATAATACTTCCTTCCTTTCTAAAGAAATTTGTGAACTATATTTGCTCAAGAACGTTTTGCATTTTAGCATTTTGAGTTTGTTCAGTATGAATGCATCAATATAGCAAAGCAAACTTTTAATCCAGTTTCTGCTCCAGAAAAAAAAAATAGTTTAGTATTGTTTTAAATACAAGGATAAGCAAGACATAGGCTAGATAAGTAATAAACGGAATAAATTCTGCTAGTCTACATCACACAGTGTATACTCCATAAGGTCAATAAACACTACAATAACAATAGAGACCATACACACCACACACGCCAGTGTGTCTCTGAATGGTGTGTGTGTTCAGACTGTCAGATGTAGGTTAGTCACTAGAGCTCGGGGCTGTGTGTCTGTGTGTGTGTGTGTGTGTGTATTGACTAATGGAGCAGCTCTCGTGTCAGTGCTGTCCATGACATTAGTGTGTGTGTGTGTGTGTGTGTGTGTGTGTGTGTGTGTGTGATCACAGCTGTCCATTTGCTTTTTCAGCGTGTTTGAGTGTAGATTATTACTAGACAACAACATCATCACAGACACACAATAGTTCCTATTATGAGAAGTTTCCATGGGCGCAATGGTTGTTATCCTGAGCTGATGATATTTTCTCCCTTCTGACCCTGAACATAAGCCTCACAAAAAACCTACTGTCTTCTTTTATTAAAACCTTGTTTTGTGTGATGTTTAGTGATTTTACGTAGCTGATGCAGTGAACACACACAACATTTCTAATGTAGGTCACACACAGAGTATGGGATGCTCTCATGAGTGTGATGCAGATGAAGCAGAGCGGCCGACCGAACATGAATCAGTGATGATCACAGCACACACCTGAGCGATCACATGATGTCGTCACAGACACGGCTGTCACATGACGTCTGGTGATCATGTGACGTCTGGCGGTCAGTGATGTCAGAGCGATGTTGAGTCAGTCTGTCTGTGGTCTCAGTGTCTGCTGTAGTCTTGATTCTGTAGTCTTCAGTCTGTCAGCTGAAGTGAGCGGCCGTCTCTTCAGCTGATCTCAGTGGTTACGGCCTGACCACATCACAACACATTTGGACTCGGCCTATTCCTTTAAAACTCTGGATCTTACACCCATCCTGTACATGTGTACGCTTCTCTAATGGTCATTTTCCCTTCATAGTTCTGATGATTTTTTTGCCATGATGTGGCCCGGCTGGTTAACTATGGCGTTATATGTGTGCCTCATTCCTGAGCGAGTAATTGTAAGTTTTGAGCACAGAGAACTATATTTTGCAAGCACATTACATTATATTTTGAACAGAAATGAACAAAAAAATTTTGAAAAAAAAATTTTGAAAAAAAAATTCATTTGAGCAAAAAAAAAAAAACGATTCCGTGCTCAATAAATGTATTTGCTATTATCCATATTAACGTGCAATAATAACCCCTCTCACGCAGTTTACTCAGGTGCTCTCTCACAAACGTATTCTCTGCGCTCCTGTCAAGTCCCTCTCTCTCTCAACCTCTTAATTCTGTGCGTGCTCAACTCTTGACACACACGCTCAACTCGCAACAGCGTTACAAGTGTGCCACAAAATCAACCCATCGGAAAATTAAAGGTCAATTGTGATTGGCTGTTGGTCTCCAATCAAATTGCTAGTAGAACCAAAGCCCGTCTTGTAGAACTATCCATAGATATCAATATCCATATATCCATATATAATCCTTTATTGTATGATATCTATGGAACTATCTACAGTATCCCAGAAGCTTACTGAAAAAAAGAAAAAATAACTGACTACAGTGAGACTAATGGATTAAAACACATTTTGATAAGTGTTTTATTATTATTATTAACTTAAAAGTTAATAATAAAAAAAAACACTTACCAAAATGTGTTTTAATCCATTAGTAGTTAGTTATTTTTTCTTTTTTTTTTAGTAAGCTTCCGGGATGCTGTAGATAGTTCCATAGATATCATACAATAAAGAATTAAGAGGTTGAGAGAGAGAGGGACTTGACAGGAGCGCAGAGAATATGTTTGTGAGAGAGCACCTGAGTAAACTGCGTGAGAGGGGTTATTATTGCACGTTAATATGGATAATAGCAAATACATTTATTGAGCACGGAATCGTTTTTTCTTTGCTCAAACAATTTTTTTTTTTTGCAATTGTTAATTTCTGTTCAAAATATAATGTAATGTGCTTGCAAAATATAGTTCTCTCTGCTCAAAACTTACAATTACTCGCTCAGGAATGAGGCACACATATAACGCTATAGTTAACGGATGTGATTTTTGGTTGAAACTACAGGAATGACTTGTGATAGTCTTGAAAACATCTGCGCGGGTCAATGTATAAACAACCCGAACCCGACCGTTGTTTTCAACTAACCCGCCCGCAACTCGGAACGCAAAAAAAAAAAAGTAAATATTGTACCCGACCCGCATGTTTAATATTTGCGACTGACACCAGCGATTATATGCGGCTCTGCAGTGGAGATGCGTTCACTGTCAAACATCATTCGGCATTAATTAGGTAAATTTGTCAAAAGAAATGTTCTTGATTACAAAAAAAAAATACAGATTGTTCTTGTTGTGATTTATTTTGTCTTTCCTTTATACAGATTTAAATAGTTTAGTTTTTGAAGTAGCTACTCTAAATTATGTCAGTGATTTAGTGTTGGGCGATATGCTCAATTTTCATATTGTCCTATCGTCAGCCTGTGAGATCACTGATACACCATACTATCATGCTAATTTATTTAATGACATGTAAATATGTAATAAATACCTTATTCGTTTTGTAAGGGTAGTGCATGTGACACAGTTGTGCGTGTAGAGAGCGCTGACGGTAGTTCTGTTGGAGAAGTTCAAGTTTACTTTCGGTTTCATTCTCTGCTGTCTTCAGGGAGCGGTAAATGTGCGTGCCTGAATGTAAATGAATGTATCTTTCTTTATCCGTCATATTACAATAATGTTACCGCTGTATGTCTGATCTTTATCATCAGTTCATGTTGTAGTTCAGTTCATATAGAATGAGGAGAAACGGTGCGCGTGTAATTCACGTGCGTATGTTTAGCGCCATTTTATCGCATCGTAATTCTAGTTAACGCATACAGATGTTACTGAGGTGAATGTTTATGTTTCCTATATACAGACGGATTCTCATATATCGCAGGGCTCGAAATTAACTTTTTTACTTGGTAGCACTGGTGCTCCCAACTTTAAAAAGTTAGGAGCATCCCAAAAAATTTAGGAGCAACCAATTTCTTTTTAGTTATGCGCCGATCTTGATTCTTCATGGTCGATTCTGATTAACTGACATCTTACAGACGCCTGCCAGATGTTTGTACACCGCAGATGCTTTCCAGATCAAGAGATCTTTAACAGACATCTTGCAGACGTACATGTGCTATCTGAGCCGCGTTGTATAGTATATTAACACGGAGGCGGCAGAATTGTATCTGACAGAATGTGCGCTGTAGCACGAAATATACTATATTTCTTCAAAAGCAGATTGTGGAGACCTTTTAATTGTCCACAATAAAAAAAAATCGTCATTTCACACACCCCTAATTGCAGTTTGTGCAACGGCGGAACAGGGTTTGGTTGAGAGAGAGAGAGAGAAAAACGTCCGGTTCTAAGTTAAGCGGAGCGCAGTTTCAGTGACAGGGAATGATTGACTGCTCAGGGCTCGCAAAATGTCAAAATCTCTGGTAGCCCTTCGGGCAGGTACTTATCAGAATTTGATAGCCCAAAATTGTATTTAACTAGCCCAAATTTAAAAAAAAAAAAGACTTTTTTTTTTAAATATAGAAAATCAAATAGGAGTCTAAATGTCAATCAAAAAAGTTTTCAATACACAAATATAAACAAATATCAAGGAAGGAATTTTATTTCACCATTTAGTGTAGCTGCAGAATTTTAAAATATCAATTTAAGGCAATTTATGACCTTTTTTTAAGAGCTGCACAAGTTAAATGAACAGTATGAGTGGGGTTGGACAATGTACGGTAGAATATTAAGCCATAAAATTACATGATTTATAATTCAGATACAGACACAAAAACAAAATATCTAATACAATGGCATTTCAACCTTTATACCATTAAAAGGGATAAATCAAGTATATACTTTCTTATATTTATATAAGATATATAACATTAGTATTACTTAATTGTTTAGATTTTTAAAAGGCATATTAAATTATTTCACACTTACACATGGATCGATAATTCCAATAATTTGCCATAAACAGCTGAAAAAATGTATTAGAAATAAAAATTAATGTTTGTCACGAGGGGGCGCTTTAGGAGCGCTGAAATACTACGTTTCCATAGTAACAGCTGTACACAAATCAGCACTAACGCCGTTTTATCAGACATGAAATGACAATGCAAACGACATGTTTCTGAGGACAGTCGGTTCCCTTCAGATACATTCATATAAAGACATCCATGCCGCGTTTAGACTTTGAAACGTACAGCGTGCATATTTATTCAATGACATCATTGCCTTTTTGAAGATTTATCCAAACCTAACGCGATCGTCTTTCCGTCTCTTAAACTTATACGTTAATCAAGACTTTTCTTATACCATTTTACATGTTTATAACTTTTTATGGCCTTGCATTTGATACAAATAAATTGAGGAGTTTTAAGGACCTGCAGAAGTCCTCTACTTCACGATAGTACGTCTGACAGTCCGGTGAAACATTCTGGCAGCCCGACTGGAAACACAAGAGCCCAGGGACGTCGGGCTAGAGATTTTACGAGCCCTGCCGGCTAATATCTCAAATCTGCATTTAAGGTAATAATGTGAAGATTAACTTAAATAGTTATGTAATGTTGGAGAAAACGGCAAACCGTCACTGTATCAGCTCACAGCAGTCTGTGCAGTAGTTAGGATAGCGACAGTTTTGAAATCGAGTCGCACCACACTCATTTCTCTCACTCGCACAAATGCTTCCAAATATAATTTGAGGTCGCACAGATAAATTTTTGGTCGCATATGCGACCAAAATGGTCGCAATTTCGAGCCCTGTATCGTATTTAATTCAGCCTAAACCACATTTTACTACCTCTGTTATCCTAATGACTGTCTACACTTAATCTATGTACACTGTATGATGAATAAATCTCTTACCCATTTTCACTGCATGTTTGTACCGCGGCAAGTTTCTGAGGCATCCTAGAACCGACTCTCCGCGCTGCATCGCTAAAGTTAGGTGCCTTTTTGACGCATAATAATAATAATAATAATAATCGTTGTACTATCGTCAAAGGCATCAGCAACAGGCGATATCTCTGACTATCGCTGATACACAATACCATCGTCTATCGGCACAACCTTACAGTGATTCTCCGATGTTAAATATGATCAATAATTATTTTATTTTAATTTATAGTGTAATAAAAGTTAAGAAAAAGATTAGCATATAGCCCTAAATATTAGAGACTATAAGCTAATTCCTTTTTTCTTAACTTTTAACTTTTTCTAAAAATTATAAAGAATATTAAATCAACTTAATAGGCTAGGTTAACAAATTTTCTTATACAATCATAACGAAGTTTTCATGTATAAATTCAGGAATCGCAAATATGACAAAATAATATTGTTTAATATTTGTATAGCTATAATAGTTGTATCAAATGAATAAGGAAATTATAGTGCCTTGAATTTTTTAAGTAATGCTTAATTTCGTTCGTTTCGCTCTCTGGAAATTTAAAGAAAAAATACCGTTTTTACATAGAATTAGTTTTTAATCCCTGGTTTTAAACAAGCATATACATGAGATAATTTATATATTATTGCTTGAATAAACGTTTAAAAATAGTGCTAGAAATGTTATAATTAAGGAAATTAAACAGACCTAGGCATTTGAAAAGACATAGTGAAATGTGTCTAATAATTCCAAAAAGAAAGAGAAGCATTGGACATAATCAAAATATTCAAGACATTTATTAGGAATACCATTTTCTTAACGATTGATGCTGCGTGTGTTTATCCAGTCTAATCGAAGTGTGCGTCTCTCCCTGACTTTCCCAACAGAAATCCCACCCCCTCTCAGAAAATACATAAAGCTGACATTACTGAGCTATATGCGTTACAATTAGCCTATTAAAATGGTACAGCATTGCTCAGTTCAACGTGTTGGGAATCAGGCATTTTGTCCTGCGTCAGCATTTATTCAACAGTTAATAACACTCAACATTCAAAAGGTAAATATCATTCAGCCAATAAAGTGTAGGTCTATGTATTTCATAAAAAAGTGTGTCTAGTACTATATAAATTACCAAGGTTTAATTGGCATCTTTATTTCAAACGACCCGACCGACCGCGACCCGAATATCATTAAAAATATTTTTGGATGACTCGTAACCGCAGGCACCCGCTCATTTCAGATCAACCCGCGCATCACTGGTAAGAATGTGTTCAGAACTACAAAGTCAAGTGTATTTGCACAGTGATTTTTACCACACATGGTGTTTGAGATCAGAAAGTCATGTGATGTGTCTTTAATGTGTGGTGCTTTGCTGTAGATACAGTGAGTTGCAAAAGTATTCATACCCCTTCATTTTTTTTCACGTTTAGTTGCAGCATTATGTTATACTGCTTTAAATTATTTTTTCCCCACATCAATTTACACTCCATACACCATAATAATGGCAAAGCAAAAAACAGATTTGCAAATTTGACAAATGTATTAAAAATAAAACACTGAAATAAGTACACTGCATAAGTATTCATACCCTTAACTCAGTCCATAGTTGAAGCACCTTTACAGCCTCAAGTCTTTTTGGGTCTGATGTGAGCATCTTTGCACATCTGCATTTGGCAATTATCTGCCATTCTTTGCCTCACCTTTTCACCTCTCCATCTCTGTCAGCTTGGACATTTTCTAGAGTCCTAGTTGTTCCAGTCGTCTTCCATTATGGAGAATGCTTCTGTCAACCTTCAATGCAGCAGATTTGTTTCTGAACTCTTCCCTAGATCATCGCCTTAACGCAAGTCTGTCACTGAGCTCTACAGGCAGTTATCTTGGTTTTTGCTCTGATATGCATTTTCAGCTGTTAGACCTTTTCTGAGAGGTGTGTGTCTTTCTAAATCAGGCTCATTCAAATGAATTTGCCACAGTTTAACTCCACTCCAAGTGTAGGAACATCTAGAAGCAATATGAATGCTCCTGAGATACATTTCGAGTGTCCCAGAAAAGGGTATGAATACTTATGCAACAGGATCTTTTCAGTTTTTTATTTTTAATAAATTTGCACAAATGTTAAAAACCTGTTTTTTGCTTTGTCATTATGGAGTAGGGAGTGTAGATTGATGTGGAAAAAAGTAATTTATAGTAGTTTAACATAAGGCAGCAACATAACAAAATGTGAAAAAAAATGAAGGGGTATGAATAATTTCGCAAGGCACTGTGTTCACATCTAGATGTGTGTTGAGTTTATATAGTGTTCATATATCAGTGCCGCAGTGACTCAAATAAATGACTCAGAGATCAAACAACAAAGAGTTATGAAGAGGAAGTTAATACTGGTTGTTTTTGTGTTATTGAGAGCTGTAAATGTACAGTAGTAATGTCTCTGCTAGGAGACTGATATCTTGGACCTTTATTCAAATATACCGGTGTTTTCAGGGTTTCCAGGGGTCATAGAATTTCTGGAATATCATGGAATTTTAAAAGGTCTATTCCATTTGCAGACATTGAACGTCAGGGAATTTTGTTCATTTATTTTTTCTCAGTCATGGAATATCAGGGATTTTTGTTTGCCGTTTTTTTTGTTTCCATTTATCAAAATGACATTTTTCTATATTGTTTTTTTTTTTTTTTCTTGTTTTCGACATGTTTCACACATTTTGCCTATTGTTAGGATTAGGCTATTTGTCAGCACCATTTTATTCCCTTCCCGCTTGACTAAAGATGAATGCAGTCATCACGCTGTAGCTGTTAACTAATGTAAACATGCCAGGAAAATCAAGAGCTTTGGCTACAAAATGACCAGTTCAAAGACTGGGTGTTAAAAGTAGACAGAAAAGCAAAAACTAAATGTGGAGAAATAAAAAGAGTCTTGAAGAAAATCCTTTAGAGCATTAAACACCGGAAAGCTCAACAACCATAAATCAATTTCTGTAGAAATAGTACAGAAAAATACCAAAGTGCATTTAATGGGTAAAAGCACAAAAAAAAAAAAAAAATACAAGTAAGGAAAGCTTGCAAATAAATAGATTTAAAATACTGTCTGTGGCTGGTTTTTGTCAGCTCAGTGCTCTGTTTTTCAGTTCAGGTCATGGAAATTCAGCTTTTCAGTTGGTGACAGTCGGGGAGTTTGACATTCGGCTCAGAGTGGGAACCCTGTGTTATGCTGATGAAGGTTTTCTAAGTGTGTTGTGTAGTTGTGTGTTTGGAGAGTAAGTGTAAAGCATTTGTATGTGCTCCATGTGTTCATTGAAGGTTGTTGTCATTGAGGATGGCACTTGCTGATAGTCAGATTCAATGAAATATTCATAACTAATTATATTGTGGTCTAAGTGTTTGTTTTTCTCTGTATTAGTTTTTAGTAAAATGAACCCATGTTCCATGATAAGCTGTAGTTTGGCTTGTTTTAAATAAATAATTTAATCAGTTAGTGTTTTCCTCTTTCCAATATAACATGTTCCTCATATTTTGATGGTTTAATCAAACTTGTTGGGTCTTTTAAGATCAAATATAGTCTCTGGACTTCCCTTCTGCTCACTACTGTGGGTTTGTTGTTCAGAGGAGGAGTAAGTTTTAATGAGAGTAAGACTGGATGTGGCAGGTGAGAGTCTGATGCTCAGCTGATTACTCTAACATGATGAAGAATATATATATATTATACCTGTCATTACAGCTTATTGCAGATTTTCTTTTTGTTAAAAAAGACCATTATTTTAGTGAGGAAAACCTTATCATTTGATGAAAAATGTAAATACATTGTTAAAAAATATAAAGCAAAAATGTCCGTAGACTGGTGAAAGTGAGAATTGCTGACCAGCAGAACGTCTGTGTTGTTTGATCTGACAGAAACCCAAAGGCCAGCGTCCAGAGAGCCCACAGGAAAGTCAACAACGATCCGACGCTGCGCATCCAGAACCTGTCCGTCCTCGTGCAGCAGATCAAGTCCTGCTATCAGGTGAGCCGCTCTCTCAACATCTGCACCAACAGCTTGCGTTAGAAATTCATATTTCTAATGGTTATTAGCATCATTGCATTTTTACGTTCAATCCTGCGTGTAAATATGGTTGCGGTGCTGTGTTTGTAAACGTGGAGAGGTATACACCGTCAGTGCTTTTGTTTTTGTGTCAAACATTCACATTCAAGCAGCTGCTTTTGGCCCAGAGAGATGGTAGTAGATGAGCACAATCTGAACTACAGCGTCATCTGTGTCAGGATGTTACGATTGGCTCAGAGTGAGCGTCTTATGTCGGCACGGTCTGAACTCGTACTGCTAAATGTGTTGTGCGTTCACACAGATTAACGGTAATTTACTGGTAATGTTACAACTTCTCATAGCGGTAAATTGCCGGAATTTAATATCCCCGTATTTTTGAAAAATTCCTGTTTCCACATGATCTCTTAAAGGTAATTTACCAGAAGAGACTGCATGTGTGAAAGGGGCTTTTGTTGTTTGAGGCTGTAGTTGTTTCTGTTGTTTTGAGTCTGTCTGTCTGCTGCACATCAAACTGCTCTCATTATACAGGATGTACAGTGGTATAGTTCAGAGCGGATGGTGTGTTTGTGTCTGAGCTCATGCAGGACTTCAGTTCACAGATAATGAGCTTCATCAGCAGATCTCAGATCAGTGCTGTACGTGACTCCTGTGCTGTATGTGAGCCTTCGAGTGAGCATCAGACTGAACTAGGGCTGGGCGATAATTCGATAACGATAATTATCACGATATAGTTTTCGATAAAACGACAATGACAGTTCGATAAGCACTCAATGTTTACACACTATGCGTAACGCTGCGCAGGCATTTTGCAGCCTGCACTTCCGGATGCCGCACGCAGTATTTGGTTTACAGCCGCAGGGCTCTACACTGCGACCGTTTCACTGACATTTGAGACTGACCGGCATATTTGCGTTTGCGCTCAGCGGAGCTTCAAAGGTTTCTACGTGCTTTTGCAACATTGAGTAATGTATCACAAACATATCTCACCAATCCTTTCATAAATAAAGTGTAGAGAGAGTGTATATAAGAGACTGACTGTGCAGTAAAGAGAGCGTCGTTGTTAATAGTAGAGCTTTGTGATATCGCAAACGCAAACTAAGATGAGTGACAGCTTTTCATCATTTTTAAGGGAGTTTGTAAATGAGGTACTGATTTAATACAGCAGCTAAATAAACAAGAAGTTATTATTAAGTGACCTACATTGTCTGACTATAACACTATGGCTGATTCTGCTCTATTTCATCGTCAAAAGTAATCTGAAACAAGTCACAGCTGAGCCGCTGCGCATCTCCACTCAAACACAGCGGTGTTTCGTTTAGGAATGAAATCTAGTGAAATGATTCAATTTCCCAATCAAACAGAGAGTCACTTGCTTTATTCCCGAATGAACCATCCGTTCGAACAATCATATGAATGATACGATTCAGTAATTAAATCAGTGTCTTGCTGCCACCTGCTGGCAGATCTGGTCAGTTATTTAAATCATGTATATTTCTGTATTCAAAATTTTATATCTAAAACATTAATCTCAACATGAATTTATGATTTTTATTGCACTCATGTCACCTCTGAGCCTCATAAACGTATGAAAAGGTAAAAACAAAGATTAAAAACAAAACAAAATTCCCCTGTAAATCACCTCAAATATGACCTCGTAATAGGAAGGCTAATTTTTTATCAGAGTTTTGATTGTTTCGAATGACTGTACTCCTACATTTTTTAATTTAGGAGCACAAGTGCTCCTAGCAAGAAAAGTAAGCGTAGAGCCCTGAGCCATTATTTTTTTATTTATATTGTCAGACAGCTAAAACATTTTACAAAATGTGTTAAATCAGCCGCACAAATGGATTGGCAAGCTGAAAAAACTTGTCTATTCTTATTTTTGTTGAATGATAAATATACTTAAAAATCACTTTAACTGGATTTGCATTTACAGTCAAAGCCATGTTACAAGTGTTGTATCTTATTACAGTTCTTATTTTTTTTATATAAAAACCTTTAATATATTCTATTAATATGAATAATATTGTATTCTGTTGATGTTGATTTTACTAGTAATATTCTAATCTGTATTCCACCTCAATTGATCATTGTTTGGAAAGTATTTGTCATGTTCTGACAAACCATTTAATTTTCTTTCATTCAGGAGTAAAAATCTGCCTTTAAAATTGATAGATATAAAGATTTGATATTTATCGTGATAATTATCGGTATCGACTGATATTAATTTTATTTTTTATTTTTTGCCATATCGCCCAGCCCTAGACTGAACTATGAGTGTTTGTTCAGTGATGGTCCTGTAGATGAGGTGTGTGTGCTGCGTTCCTCTCGTAGCAGCTGCTGAGATAATGACTGACCCCAGCGTGTAGCTGCACGTCTGTGTGAGTGAGAGTGTGTACCCGCTATTCCCTACATTAGAAGAACCAAATGTCCCACAAGTCTAGTAATATTGGCCCCCGTGTGGTTCGTCATGGAGTCCGGATGTCAGCCCCGCTGTAACTGGAGCGCTCAGCCAAGCTCAGGTCCGCTTGTGCTAGATGGTGCTACATTCCCTCCAATGAAAGCAAAAGCAATTGAAGATCTGGCAAACTATCCAACGTGTTTTTGCAACGTTGAGCGAATTTAGCCAATCACAGACATATCTGTTGATTTCCAACAATTAGAAACAGTTTGTCAGAACTCACTCCGGAACGTTTTTTATTAAGTGGCGTTTGGCGAGCTTGTGAAACATCTTATGACTAAGTGCAGACGCGATGTAAATAAAAGATTGATTGTGTCGTTTAGAGAGCTTTATTGATTATAACAGAACTTTGTGAGATCTCTATGAACTAAGACTAGTGACCTTGTCCAACAGATGATCAGAATTCTCGGCCTGGGTCCGACCCGAGCCCGTCTTTTTCCCCCTTTTCCCAAAACTACTTACACTACTGTTTCAGCTGTTAAAATAGTTCACTTTTGTATGCAATGGCAAAGTGGTTATATTTAGTTTCGTTTTTTATTGTTAATTTAGAAAAACGTTTGGAGCATTTTTTATTCATTAAAGTGCTCCTATTATGCTTTTTCAAAAGTAACCTTTCATGCGGTGTGTCATGTAGCTGTATGTGAACATAGACCTGCAAAGTTGTGAAGCCAAAAGTGCACGATAAATAAAGTTATTGTCTATCAAAAAAAGAGTCGGCTCACTATAGCTTAAATAAGTTGTTAGGAATTCGAATCTTTCGAATCTTTTTCTGTTAGACACTGTGTCCTTTTTTTTTTTTTTTTTTTATCGATCAGCCACTTCAACCATTTCATCATCAGACTCCGGCTTGAATTGGTAAGGTACAATCTATACCATCTGTTCTGTGTATTCTCTCAAGTCTCCAGGTCTGTCATTCAGTTATGGCAATAAGCTTTTCGTTTCCGACACACTGTGTACGCAGTAGCCCAATCATGCAGGACTGCACCGTCTGACCAATCACAGCAGTGAGGCTCACGAAAAGGAGGGGTTTATTCTTCGAACTGCTTCACATTTACGAATCATTTAGAAATGAAGTCAAATTAAATCTATTTTTGGAGAAAACTAAAGTGTTTTTTTGACCTTGCAGCCATGTAAACCTGTTTTAGAAGATTCATAAAACAATATTAATAACCTTTAAACTAGCGTAATAGGAGCACTTTTTTATACTTTTTTTTTTTTTTTTTTTTAATGAACAGAGCCCAGCGGAAGACTGATCATAGTCTGTTTGACCAGTTTGCCTTCTCAAATCATCTTGCCTAAAATAAAATCTATAGATATAAAACAGTTCAAGTATGAAACAATGTTAGTTTAACACTAAACTAGGGCTGCAACTAACGACTATTTTAATAGTCGACTAGTCACCGACTATTGAAACGATTAGTCGACTAATCGGATAATTATTAAATTTTTCTCAAATTTAGCATGAGATTGCTTTAATTATGTGGAAAATCATAGTAAACACAAGAAAGAAGGGGGTACTTCAATAAAAAATGCATATTTTGCTGCTGATAGGCCAATTCATACTAAAAGTAAATAAAAATGCCCTGTCTAAAACCAATTAGGCACAGTGCTCGGTCAGTACAGACATAAATGCATAAATTAAGAAACTCTATAATTTTTTTAATGGACAGGCACATTTGTTTTATAAGAAAAAATAAATTAAAATCAAGTAAACATTTTCTTCCTGTAAACCATCAGCAGCAATAAAACAGTAAACAAAAATGTATATCCAAAACAAAACGTATTGGCTTCCATGTTATTTAAATCTTACCGAGGCCAGCCAAACTCCGTTTCATTCAACTGTCCGACGTGCTTTCTCTTTAAATGTTCGTGCATCACAGAGGTGCTGCCGTGATGCGCAAGGACTGCTTTACAAACCATGCAGGTAATATTTTAATTCGCCGTAGCAGGCTAAAATGCTCCCAAACTTTACTCCTGTTTCATACATACTCAGTCTGCAGTGCGTCTACAGTCCGTGTGCGTTACGTATGCGGTGCAGAAGAAGCACAGACTCGTTTTGCTTTCACACAGAACGCGTTTGCAGTCCGTACATTGTGAACGTTCTAATCCGTTAACATGGGTGTGGAAAAAAAAAAAAACGCACTGCAGACGGAGTATGTGTGAAACGGGCGTGTTTTGGTACGCGCAGCTGCTGCGTTGGACGCCGCCATTTCTGTATGTTATCGCTCAGCATAGAAGCTGCGTATGTGCGACTCTCGGCAGAAAGATGCCTCACTCGGTTGTCTGGCGACAACATCGACAATGAAATTCATTGTCGACTATTTCTATTATCGATTTTTGTCGACAACGTCGACGAATCGTTGCAGCCCTACACTAAACCTAGGTAAATGTGTGCTATTAGGCGCATATCCAATGGTTTGTGCAGAGAGTGGAAGCTAAAGCCGCTTTTCAGGACAATGTAGGCTCCAACACAATCACTTGCATTTTTTTTTTTCAGTGGAAGCAATTTTAAATTGTATTTGTGTGCACACAACAAAACGTTACAAACAGTGCTTTTATAAAATAAAGAAAACAAACATTAAGTGTTTTCTGCCGTCTCATTCTTGAACAGAAGCACGTCACAAAAATGAACCAAAACTCACACACATACTAAATATGTCTATAGAAAGCTGTAAATTATTACTTAATTAAATGAATTGAAAACAAAAACTGTTTTATTATGTAATCTGTAAAGATGCATTTCTCTCTAAAGGCATGTCCAAAAAGGAGGTTGCGAGTCAGGATCTTTGAATCCACTAGTTTATTAATAAATAATTCAAATATGTCCTTACTCTTTCCCCCCGACACATTCATTGTTATTTATTTTTGCCGGTGCTTTGTGGTAAGTTTCAGTCTATTACGTGTGCTTGAACGCGGATCTCTTCCAGCTGCGCTGAAGGACACTAAACGCCACTTGAGCCGGCCTCGAAAGTGAAGTCTCATGTTGTTTCCACCACTGCAGCATTTGTTTTTCTTCACCGTAATTGATGGATGTCTAAAATATAAAAATAAAACAGACCCGATGCCCAGCCCTCGTCTGAACTATGACATGAAAATTGGCCCGAAGCCTCTATTTGACTGCTTTGATGTGCTGCAATACTGTAGGGCATTGTTTTATGAAGTAAAAAGATTTCTTTTTTTTCTTTTTTTTCTTGGCCTCTCTGACTCCAGAGTCAAATGTCGCCAGTCCATTTTGTCCTTGTGGCGACATTTTTTGGTCTCCATAAGGAAACAAGCTTATAAATCAGACAGAATGAAGTGTTTTGTTAATCTAGGAATGACTATAGTTTTGTGTGAGGGGTGTCAAACTCAGTTCCAACGCTGCTCCAACACACATACTATGCAGTTTTCAGTTAAGCCTGAAGGATTGATTAGTTGAATCAGGTGTGTTTAATTAGAGTTGCATCTAAACTCTGCAGGGCTGCGGCCCTCCATGACTGGAGTTTGACACCCCTGGTTTAGGGGATAGAAAACACAGTTTGTACAGTAGAAACACCATTAGGCTTATGGATGTGATCTGCTCGTGCACCGGGATGATCATGGTGTTGTTCTTCAGATTGAGTGTGTGAATGCGGTGGTGTTGCCATGGAAACACATGTGATTGGCACACAGCTGCAGCGCACAAGTGGCTCTTGTCCTGTGTGTGTGTGTGTGTGAGAGAGAGTGTGTGTGTGTGTGTGTGGACTGATAATGAGTGTCTCACACACGTGTGAACGTGAGCTCTCACACTGATTAGGGCTGTTCTTAAGCACTGATCAGACTATTATTAGTTAATCTAGCAGCAGCACTGACGGGACGGTTACAGGAGTTTCTCCTCCAGAGACTCAAACTAATGCTCAAGCAGCTAGTGCTGAATCTTCAATACTGTCAGTCCACAAACACACTGATCTGTGATGCAGCCTGGAATCACTATCACAGCATGTCCATTCATTTAGACCTGAAGAGCCCTGATCGAGCCTGGTTTCTTCATTTCTGTCTGGGTTCCTTCCCACTGTTTAGTATAGGGTTAAAAGACACTAAATATTTAGTAATAATATGGATTTAATGTCACTGACAGGGCTCTACAGTGTGTTTGCGCTGAGGGGAACGTCAAAGGTTTCTAGGTGTTTTTGCAACATTGAGTAATGCATCACAGACGTATCTCACAAATGCTTTCATAAGCAAAGTGTAGAGAGAGTGTAAATAGGAGATTGATTGTGCAGTGGAGAGAGCTTAATGCAGTATATGTAGCAAGTTTTTTTTAAATTATATAGTAAATAAAAAGAAAACAGAAAAGAAATTTGTTAATTGTATAATAAATAAAAAAAAGATAGAATAGAGATTTTTTTTTAGAATGAAAATAGAATAGAGAGGGCTAGAGTTGGAGGGTCAAATAAAGATGGAGGAGTTGTGTTTTTAGCCGATTCTTGAAGATGGCTAAGGACTCCGCTGTTGGGATTGAGTTGGGCAGGTCATTCCACCAGAAGGGTACATTTACTGTAAAAGTCCCTGAAAGTGATTTTGTGCTCTTTGGGATGCCACAATAATGTGATGTTGACTTGCAGAACACAAGCTTCTAGAGGCACATAAGTCTGAAGAAATGAATTTAGGTAAAGGGATGCAGAGCCAGTGGTGGTTTTGTAGGCAAACATCAATGCCTTGAATTTTATGCGAGCAGCTATTGGTAGCCAGTGCTAATTGATGAAGAGAGGTGTGACCTGCGTTCTTTTCGGCTCATTAAAAATGAATCTTGCAGCTGCATTATGGATCAATTGATGAGGTTTGATAGAACTGGCTGGACACAACAAGAGAATGAGATACGAGTGTGAACCACGTTCTGAAAGAAAGGGCCTGATCTTCCTGATGTTGAATAAAGCAAATCTGCAGGACTGGGCAGTTTTAACAATGTGGTGTGAGAAAGTCAGCTGGTCATCAATTACAGCTCCAAGGTTTCTGGCTGTTTTTGAAGGAGCTATGATTGAGAACTGGATGGTGAAATTGTGATGAAACGATGGGTTTGATGGAAACACAAGCAGTTGAAGATGACGGTCCTTCATCCAGCAAGAAATGTCTGTTAGACAAGCTGAGATGGATGCAATGAGAGGTAGAGCTGAGTTTCATCACTATAGCAGTGATATGAAAAGCCATGTTTCTGAATGACAGAACCTAGTGATGCCATGTAGACAGAGAAGAGAAGTGGACCGAGAACTGAGCCCTGAGGTCCTCCAATAGCTAGAACTTTGGATACCGCACCTCTCTCAACTCTTGAACTAGATTGATTTGAATAGTGACAATACTTTCTCCAGTAGAGCTGAAACTGATCTCATGACTGATGACGTTTACAGAGTAACACTTCCTGCGGTGCTGATTGTTGAAATGAGTTTCTGAACTTTCCTGATATCTGACTGCAGGCGTGTGTGAGAATCACAGTCTGACGCTGATCTCAGGACGTGATGATCACCTAGGTTTGCACATGTGAAACACGTGTGTCCTGTGGCGTGTGCAGTGGTTCCTCTCAGGTCCAGGAGGGAAGTGTTAATGTTGGTTTGGTTCCTCAGCTGTAAATCTCCAGCGGTCATCATGTACTTGACTGCACACATGCTCAGGTGTGTGTGTGTGTGTGTGTGTGTGTGTGTGTGTGTGTGTGTGTGTGTGTTAGTTACACCTGTGACTCTGACCCTCTGCTGTGTTTCAGGAAGCACTGCAGCAGCTGGTGGTGATGTCACTTCCTGATGTGCTGGTTCTGGGCAGGACTCCTCTCAGCGGTACGTCTCTCCTCATCCTCACTGCAGACTCACCTGAGGAAAACACAGCTGATATCCCATCTTCAGACACTCTTCATCACTCTTTCACTCAGCTGTGTTACCAACCAAAGTCTATCAGCGTCACTGCTTAGATTTGACAACAGATTTATTAAAAAATCGGAATCATTAAATCCCTTTTGATTTTCGCTGTATACTAAATCCTACCTGTCTCTTAAAGGGATAGTTCACCCAAAAATGAATGAAAATTCTATCATTAATTACTCACCCTCGTGACATTACAAACCCGTAAGACCTTTATTCGTCTTCAGAACACAAATTAAGATATTTTTTAATGAAATCTGAGAGTTAGTTCACCCTGCATGGACAGCAACACAATTGACACGTAAAAGACAGAGAAAGGTTGTGAGAACATCAGTAAAATAGTCCATGTGACATCAGTTTTTGAACTGTGACGTTATGAAGCTATGAGAATACTTTTTGTGCGGAAAGAAAACATAAATAACAACTTCAACTATTTCAACAATTTCTCCTCTTCTGAGTCAGTCTTCACTATGTGTTCAGCAGGGTTCGTACAAGGTGCTTAAAGTGCCTGAATTTGACTTTTTGAAATTTAAGTCCTGAAAGCGCTTGAAAATAGCCAAAACTACCTTTTCATGGAGAATTGCTAATGCAGTGCGTCTGATAAAAAAATACAGCGTCATTTTACCTAGCGTTTGGCAGCGCACATTTATAATCTATGCCAACACAGGAGAATACGTCAACATATTTCTAAATAGTTGTAGATCACAATTTCAAAATAAGTTTAAACCCTTGCTCTGTGGTTGCATGTTGCCAAACATTAGTGACGCTCCGATTGATCGGCCACCGATCATGATTGGCCGATATTGGCTAAAAATGGCTTGATCGGTGAACCCCAAAAGCGAAAAAGCAAATAAGCCGATCACTTGACGTAAATTACTCGCGCGACTTTTCCACACGTGCAGCACGGCGCACAGGTAAACGACAGAAGAGCGGAGCTTAGCAGTGGCAGCATGAGTTCTCCCGTCTGGAAGTTTTTCAAAGTGTCCGATAAAGACTAGTGTTGGGCGATATGCTCAATTTTCATATCGTCTTATCGTCAGCCTGTGAGATCACTGATACTATCGTGCTAATTTATTTAATAATCTCTATGTACTAAATTCCTTATTCGCTTTGTAAGGGTAGTCTTGTTATTGGGCATGTGACGTAGTTGTGCGTGTACAGAGCGCCGACTGTAGTTTTGCCCGAGAAGTTCAAGTTTACTTTCGGTTTCATTCTCTGCTGTCTTCAGGGAGCGGTAAATGTGCGTGCCTGAATGTAAATGAATGTATCTTTCTATACCAGTCATATTACAATAATGTTACCGCTGTATGTCTGATCTTTATCATCAGTTCATGCTGTAGTTCAGTTCATATAGAGTGAGGAGAAACGGTGCGCGTGTAATTCATGTGCGTATGTTTAGCGCCATTTTATCGCATTGTAATTCTAGTTAACGCATACAGATGTTACTGAGGTGAATGTTTATGTTTCCTATATACAGACGGATTCTCATATATCATATTTAATTCAGCCTAAACCACATTTTACTACCTTTATCCTAATGACTGCAATGCTGGATAATATAATCCTTACATCATCTTAAAAAGCAGCTACAAAAAACAAGCAAAGAACATTTACATTATCAAAGAACTTCATCACTAACTAGTGTAGCCTAGTCTAGTGCGAGGTGCACTCCCGTTATAATCAGTTTATCTATCTACACTGTATGATGAATACATCTCTTCCCCATGCGGCGTGTTAAGGAGATGTGGCCACTCTATGCGTGTGTTTATACTGCGGCAACTTTCTGAAGCATCCTAGAACCAACTCTAAAGTTAGGCGCCTTTTTGACGGATAATAATAATAATCGTCTTGCTATCGTCAAAAGCATCAGCAACTGGAGATATCTCTAACTATCGTCGATACATGATACTATCGTCTACAACCCTAATGGTGGTTCTTCAAGATCTGGACTGTAGCCTATTTCTACAGTTTTTTCAATATAGTTAATTTAGAGTTAGTTTCATTTCTACAAAAGGTGCAAACTCTGCTAGATTATAGATCAAAGATTCCCATTCCCCTGCCATTCTGTGATCGGCAGCGATCGGTAATCGGTGATCGGCCCCAAAAATGCTGATCGGAGCATCTCTACCAAATATTAAAATTATCTGCAGGCATTTGCTATAATACACTTAAGTTGCCTATGTTCATATTGTGTCTAGGCATATTACATTGTTGTTTTGTAAAACCATATAATCATTTGGTTTTGATACTTTATTTGAACCTATTTTTACTGTCATTGTTAGTTCATATATAAATATTGATACCCATAGTGTCTGTGAGCGTGATATAGCTCATCATTTTCCAAGTGTATGATACAGCTTTCATTCTTCAGGTCAATCATATATTCATGAAAAAAAAAAATAGCTACGAATAAGAAAAGCGGTAACTTTGCCATAGTATCTGTTCAAATGTTACTGCATGTGCTGCACTTTATTAATATCAGTTTGTTGTATTCGTTTATTTATTAGAATTTGAAAGATAATCATAATATTGTTTGATAAGTGGGATCTCGGATTTTAGTCCTTGCAAACCAAAAAAGTTTTCTTAGGAATTTTATTTTACAGTTTCTGTACAAACCCTGGTTCAGGAATGTACAACAACGCATGCAGATTTGGACAAAACTTTTCCACTCAGAGAGGGTAGAATTCAGGTGTAAGTGTAACTGTGGGCACATGCAGTTCAGCAGAACGTCTGGACAGAAACACGTGTGAAAGCGAGAGTGTCTTACTCTACCGTGAGAGTCGTCCGCCTGATGATGTCACCGTGTGGATCGCATGAGTCCTCAGGTTGCTCACAGGATGTCGTGCACAGGAAGTGTTCATTGTCCGTTTGAGCCTGCATTTCCTGTCAGGAATACACAGTGCACACACAATGAACCTCAGCCATGTGTCACAGCTTCACTGTAGTGTGTTAAAGAGCTCATCATGAGTCAGGGGTCATCTGAATGTGTGTGTGTTTTCAGAGCAAGGACTGGAGGAGATGAGGAAGATCCTGCTGCTGCTGCTGGGCTGTGCTGTACAGGTGACACACACTCACTCACATGGGTCACATGATCAGTGTTTATGACTGCCTGCTCTTCACACACTGCTCTTTCTCTGCGTGCGTGTTTCAGTGCAACAGGAAGGAGGAATACATCGACCGGATCCAGATGCTGGACCTTGACACACAGGCAGCCATCGCTGCTCACATTCAGGAGGTGTGTGTCACATGACATCATGAGCGCAGCCATTGACCCCTGACCTCTGACCCCCTGTGTGTGTGTGTGCAGGTGACCCATAACCAGGAGAACGTGTTTGACCTTCAGTGTGTGGAGGAGAGCGAGTCCATCCCGCACGATAAAGACGCCGTCTTCAGACAGCTGACCTTTAACCTCAAGCGCCTCGTAGACGAAAGAGACCAACATGCTGATGTAACACACACACACACACACACACACACACACACTGCTGTGGTTAATGAATGCACACATTCAACATCATCAACACACAGGCTATTTTATTAAAGCTGGGTTGACAGTATATCCATCCCTCAAATGTAACCGAGTATTGGATATTGGGTAATGGAAACTGGTATATTCTTGAATCACAAGGATCAGTCTGTTTAGTGCTGTTTTGAGTTGATGCTTGAAGAAATATTCACTAAACATTATTAGTTTGCCTCCTACTATCCAATAATCACAATAATCTTTGTTACTTCTGATTTGAAATAAAGTCTCAGCTTTAAAATTTTGTACATTTTCTGACAAAATTCTAACAAAACCGTTAAGGTCAAAAGTTTACACCCCCCTTTCAGAATCTGCAAAATTGTAATTATTTTGCCAAAATAAGAGGGATCGTACAAAATTCATGTTATTGTTTATTTAGTACTGACCTGAGTAAGATATTTCACATAAAAGATGTTTACATATAGTAAGAAAATAATAGTTGAATTTATACAAATGACCCTGTTCAAAAGTTTACACCCCCTTGATTCTTAATACTGAGCTGTGTTTTGTTTGTTTAGTGATAGTTGTTCATGAGTCCCTTGTTTGTCCTGAACAGTTAAACTGTCTGCTGTTCTTCAGCTCCCACAAATTCTTAGGTTTTTCAGCGTTTTTGTGTATTTGACCCCTTTCCAACAATGACTGTATGCTTTGAGATGCATCTTTTCACACTGAGGACAACTGAGGGACTCATATGCAACTATTACAGAAGGTTCAAACACTCACTGATGCTCCAGAAGGAAAAACCACGCATTAAGAGCCAGGGGTGAAAACTTTTGAATTTGAAGACCAGGGTAAATTTAACTTATTTTGTCTTCTGGGAAAAATTTAAGTATCTTCTGTAGCTTCTGAAGGGCAGTACTACATGAAAAAATATATATATTTAGGCAAAATCAGAAAAATTTTCATTCATCTCCATTCTGTACAAAAGTTTTCACCCCCGGTTCTTATTGCATGTATTTTTCTTCTGGAGCATCAGTGAGTGTTTGAACCTTCTGTAATAGTTGCATATGAGTCCCTCAGTTGTCCTCAGTGTGAAAAGATGGATCTCAAAATCATACAGTCATTGTTGGAAAGGGTTCAAATACACAAAAATGCTGGAAAACCTAAGAATTTGTGGGAGCTGAAGAACAGCAGACAGTTTAACTGTTCAGGACAAACAAGGGACTCATGAACAACCATCACTAAACAAAAAAACCCAGCTGTGGATCATTCAGGAAACAACACAGTATTAACAATCAAGGGGATGTCGACTTTTTATAAATTCAACTATTATTTTCTCTTGTGGACTATATGTAAACATATTTCATGTGAGTCAGTACTAAATAAACCAAAACATGCATTTTTTTTATGATCTCTCATTTTGCTAAAATTATTACCATTTTGCATATTCTGAAACTTTTGACCTCAACTCTAAACACAGTTTTGATGCTCTTTAATGTGGCGTGACATCAATTTAGTCAAGATTCTTTTAGCTGTGATAAAAATTGACTAGCACTGTAGCTGAATTATCACCAGATCAATTGATATTGAATCAAAGACTGGAAAACTGCAAGGAGAATCATGACATTGTGTCAGCATTACAGTAGGATACAAAACGAGTTCTTGATGCCCTTTATAACGTAGTGGAGAGTGAAGCAGGATGTTCCCAGATGAGAGACACTCACACACTCTGATATATTCTGCATTAATACCCATGATGCTCTGTGTGTGTTGTGTCATCAGATGATCGTGTCTCTGACTCTGGAGCGGGACTGCGGACACGTGGCCCCGTCGCCCAGCGAGTCTCCCAACATGAGACGCACAGAGAGCGTGCAGCATCTGTCGGTGGAGCTGGCCGACGCCAAAGCCAAGATCAGACGCCTGCGGCAGGAGCTGTGAGTATCTGTCATCCGTCTGATCCTGCTTTTACTGCTCTATCAATAATTCAGCTTCCCCTCTGTCCGGAGACAATAGCGAGCCGGCGGCCGTTAGAGGAAGTGCTGTGGAGCAGGGGAAGTTGCTCTCAGGTGCATCACTGCCCTTTTACTGGAATCCATTTGAGCAGCTCATCTAATGCAGTGTGATTGAGTTCAGCTGTTCGTCTGCTGCTAAAGCTCCTGATATGGATCTGACAGCATTATATACTTTGTGAAGCTAGTTTTTGTTTGTTGTTGTTCTCTCAGACTAACTTTCAGACTCCTGGAGAGCATGAGAAACAGCCACAGTTTATGACTGTAAATGACGTCACAGATGTTATCTTTACTGCTGCGTTGACCTGCTGGTCACTCTTTGACAAAAGCCCTGTTGAATCATTTACATCAAGATACTGTAATAATAAAGCAATGCTGTCTAACACAATCACACAACCGCAGTGAACAATGTTCAACGTTAATCCAGGTGAATGCGGAAGTCATAAAGAGCGTGAATCAGAAAAAGTGCAGTATGTGTCGCAGTGTGGTGATTTGATGATCACTGCTGTAGTGAAGATAAACGCAACTCAGAAAATCCAAGTTTGACTGATTTAATGATTAAATAAACAACTCTTTACATGCACAAGACATTTGTACAGGGAGACTGCAGATATAAACACTGACTGGTTGGGTGATGTTTGCTCACTGAAAGTGCAGAAATCATGTTTAGAAGAAAAGTTGTGATTTTTCTCATAATGTGAGAAAGTCTAAACCACTTATGTGGGACGGACAGCGGTTCTTTAGTGAAAAGTGATGTTAAAAATGTATAAGTGTGGCACAGGTATATTTGTAGCAGTAGCCAAAAATACATTGTATGGGTCAAAATGATCAATGTTTCTTTTATGCCAAAAAATCATTAGGATATTAAGTAAAGATCATGTTTCATGAAGATATTTTGTAAATTTCCTACTGTAAATATATCAAAACTTAATTTTTGATTAGTAATATGCATTGCTAAGAACTTCATTTGGACAACTTTAAAGGCTATTTTCTCAATATTTAGATTTTTTGCACCCTCAGATTGCAGATTTTCAAATAGTTGGATCTCAGCCAAATATCGTCCTATCCTAACAAACCATACATCGACGGAAGCTTATTTATGTGTAAATACGTAATCAGTTTTAAAAAATGACCCTTATGAGTGGTTTTGTGGTCCAGGGTCGCAAATGAATGAATTTGTGTCTCAAAGGAGTCATTTCAGTAAGAGGAGGAGAGAGATATTTATGAGCATTAAAACACGTGTGTGCTGCAGTGGCTGTATTAGAAGCCCTCTGTCTCATATGCGGCCCGTTCAGGATGAATCTGCAGATCTTGAATGAGGCCATGGCTCTTTACCTGGCTTCTGTTCTCACATCTTTCACTGCAGGGTAAAGGAGGACAGTCTATTTTAATCAGTGTGCCATAAAAGAATCGCACAGTTCCACTTCCAGTTCCCCAATGATCACGATGGAGATTCATTTATTTGCTGCGCAGTTTATCAAACGCAGTCACAGCTCTCCTCTGGTCTCCAGTAAAGTTTATTAGTAGATGTTTTCCCGTCCAAAGTGTCTTACGGTATCAGGATTATCACAGCTTCAGCTGCTGGAGTGACGTCAGCGGCACCTTACTGAAGCTCAGGAGACGCCTGACGAATTAACCTCACACTCACAGCGGCCCAGATCATTAACCTGAGCTCCACGTTCCCCGCTTCTGCAGACTAACACTGCTTTGATGGCTCTGTGTTTTAGAGAGGAGAAGACTGAACAGCTGATGGACTGCAGACAGGAGCTGGAGCACATGGAGACGGAAGTCAAGAGACTGCAGCAGGAAGTGAGGCGTCTTTATATCACCACCACTGACTGAAAAACACACTGCTTAATTGCAATCCTTAATGTGTAATGATTACTGTAATTCCTTTAACTGCTTACACGCCGCAGCTTTACACAGCCAGTAATAGCTCAGATGATCATCACACGTGTGTTTAGATGCTGCTGTAAAATAAACATAAAATAAATATGTTAAATAATGGTAAATAACCCCTCAAACAGCAGTCCAGCTCTTAAAGAGATAGTTCACCCCAAGATGACGATTGTCATCATTTTGTGGAATATAAGAAGAGAAATGAGGCTTTATGCTGCTTTTCCATACAGTGGAAGAATACAGCAGCGCTTCCTAAGCATGTTCCCAGAGTCCGTATGAATAGCTATATCTGCAGAAGTTTTGGATTTGATGTTGGTAAATCACAGAGTACCATATTTCTGCATATCATAAATCAAATTGGATTGGACTGTCTAAATAATGCCAGAATGTGTTTCATGTGTATCTATTCCAAAAGCAGGTTTACAATACACAAGTGTAATAAGACACGTTTCAAGAAGTGTAAACGTCATATTTGCTGTTGTGTGTGTTTGTCAGAACCTGCAGTTGATGTGTGACGCGCGTTCGCTGCGGGCGTATCGTGACGAGCTGGACGCGCTCAGAGAGAAGGCCGTCAGAGTGGACAAACTGGAGAGTGAAGTGATGCGCTACAAAGAGAAACTACATGACATTGAGTTCTACAGGACCAGAGTGGAGGTGCGTGACTATATGTGTTCACCAGGGAATGCTGGGAATGATGTTGCAGTTATTGATTGGATGTGTTTACTAGTGAATGCAGTGACGTTGTTGATTGTGTTTGAATTCTTGAGGGAATTTATTTACATTTAATGAATGTTTGTTTTCATGAGGGAATGCCACAGCAGGTATTGATTTTGATTGTTCACAAGGGAATGTTGGGAATGTCATGGCATTTATTAATTATGTTTTCACAAAGGAATGCTGGGAATTCCATGGCATTTATTGAATGTTTGTTTTCATGAGGGAATGCCACAGCAGGTATTGATTGTGATTGTTCATAGGGGAAAGTTGGCAATGCCATGGCATTTATTAATTAATCACGAAGGAATTCTGGGAATTCCATGGTGGTTGATGATTGTGCGTGTTCAATAGGGAATTCTGGAAATGTCATGGCATTCATTGTGTTTTTATTTAGGAATGCTGGGAATGCCACAGTGGTTACTGATTGTGGCATTTATTGATTGATTGTGTGTTTTCACAAGGAAGTGCTGGGAATGACATGGTAGTTTTTGGATGGTGCGTTTTTACAAGGGAAATTCGGAATACCATGATGGTTGTTGATTGTGTGTATAGTTATGAGGGAATGCTGGGAATGCCATGGCAGCTATTGATTGTGTGTGTTCACGAGGGAATGCTGGGAATGCCACGATGGTTACTGTGTGTGTGTGTGTGTGTGTGTGTGTGTGTGTGTGTGTGTGTGTGTGTGTGTGTGTGTGTGTGTTCACGGGGGAATTCTGGGAATTCCATGGTGGTTGATGATTGTGCGTGTTCAATTGGGAATTCTGGAAATGCCATGGCATTCATTGTGTTTTTATTTAGGAATGCTGGGAATGCCACAGTGGTTACTGATTGTGTGTGTTCAATAGGGAATGCTGGTAATGCCATGGCATTTATTGATTGATTGTGTGTTGCACAAGGAAGTGCTGGGAATGACATGGTGGTTATTGATGGTGTGTTTTTGCAAGGGAAAATTGGGAATACCATGGCGGTTGTTGATTGTGTGTGTTCACAACGGAATGCTGGGAATGCCATGGCAGTTATTAATTGTGTTTTCTTGAAGGAAGGCCGGGAATGCCATGGCAGTTATTGATTGAGTGTGTTTTCACAAGGGAATGCTGGGAATGTCATGGCATTTATTAACTTTGTTTTCATGAAGGAATGCTGGGAATTCCATGATGGTTGTTGATTGTGTGTGTATTTATGAGGGAATGCTGGGAATGCCATGGCGGCTATTGATTGTGTTCATGAGGGAATGCTGAGAATTCAATGGTGGTTGTTGATTGTGTTCACGAGAGATTGCTGGGAATGCCACAGCGGGTATTGATTGTGATTGTTCACAAGGGAACTCTGGGAATGCCACGGAGGTTATTGATTGTGTATGTTTGAAGGAATTCTGGGAATTCCATGGCAGTTGATGATTGTGCGTGTTCAATAGGGAATACTGGAAATGTCATTGCATTCATTATGTTTTCATGAAGGAATGCTGGGAATGCCAGGGTGGCTAATGATTGTGTGTGTTCACAAGGGAATGCTGGGAATGCCATGACATTTATCGATTGTGTTTTCATGAGGGAATCCTGAGAATTCTATGGTGGTTGTTAATTGTGTGTTTTCACGAGGGAATGTGGGTAATTCTGTGGTGGCTATTGTGTGTGTGTGTGTGTGTGTGTGTGTGTGTGTTCAAGAGGGAATGCTGGTATAGTGGTTGTTGACTGTGTGCATTCACAACGGAATGCTGGGAATGCCATGACAAATTTTTGATTTATATTAATTGTATTTACAAGGAAATGCTGGGGTTTTAATAGTGGTTATTGATTACATGTGTTCATGTAGGAGTTGAAGGAGGACAATCAGGTTCTGCTGGAGACCAAGAGCATGCTGGAGGATCAGCTGGAGTCATTCAGAGCTCGATCTGATAAACATCATGAGCTGGAGAAGGAGAATCTGCAGCTTAAAAACAAGATCCATGACATGGAGATGGTGAGAGAACACGGAGCGGTCAAATGTTTAGTCCATTAATGCAGAACTACAGAGCACCTCATTCGTTTCCTCTCACTAATCTGTTCTGTCTAATGATAAAGGCAAACATTATAAATCTCAATCATATGCCACTGGCATTCTGCACATATCCACGTCTGTGATTTTAAAGTTTCTAAATACTGAATAAAGATTTAATTCCATAATCCTCACAAACGTCCAGTGGTTAGATCTGCTGAAGTGTAGGTTTCTGCTGTCACACAAAAGAGCAATTTTAAATCTCAGATATCAATGATATAATCAGAGCACACTGTATAGTTAGACCTGATCTTTAAACAAAGCACAATTCTCAGTGCTTACCAGAGTATGATTGTGCTTACAGTGTTTATTTCCATTTTCATCTATGTCGTCGTCTTGTGATTTAGTTTAAGTTCAAGCTTTTTTTTTTCCAAATTGACTACTTCTTAGTTCAAATTATTTTATGTATAAAACAAAGTATATTGTTTTTCTTTATTCGCCAAGGTGTATGCAGACACAAGGAATTTCTTGTGTTTTTTTAAGGTGCTCTTGGTTCATACATGCATACACATGTGACATGAGAACAGAAAACATGTAAATAGTGAGACATACAGATATTTACTCTATTTTAAGCGATGTGCATGTGTTACTTGCTGTACTCAGATTAAATTGTATGATGGACAGATTGGGGGATGCTGACAGATGTTGCTGTGTTTCAGGAGCGAGACATGGACAGGAAGCGCATGGAGGAGCTGCTGGAGGAGAACCTAACACTAGAGATGGCCCAGAAACAGAGCATGGACGAGTCTCTTCATCTGGGCTGGGAACTGGAGCAGCTCTCCAAAACCACACCTGAGCTCACTGAAGGTACGCTAAAGCCCACGCTCAGCCCGCAGATGGGTGAATGTGGGGCGTATTTACTGGTAAATCCCAGATTATGATGCTTTGCCAAGATGGTTAACTGACCCAAATTCAGGATGTTTTCTAAACGAGCACGACTTACTGTGCGTGACCGGTGTCTGTGGACTGAAAGTGTGACTCTGAGAC
This sequence comes from Garra rufa, assembly GCF_049309525.1. NCBI lineage: Eukaryota > Metazoa > Chordata > Actinopteri > Cypriniformes > Cyprinidae > Garra > Garra rufa. Next base: position 48,931,118 of record NC_133362.1, read on the forward strand.
GTGTTGTGTGTTGGCGAACGCAGTGCCGCACAAGTCTCTGGGTCACGAGGTGAACGACCTGACGTCCAGTCAGCTGCTGAAGCTGGAGAAGGAGAATCAGATGCTGCTGAAGAGCGTGGAGGAGCTGAAGGTGTCCAGCGAGAGCGGCACACGCCTCCGACTGGAGAAAGACAACCAGAAACTCAGCCAGCAGGTCAGAGTCCATACACTGCTCAACATCAGATGTTTTTTCTTGAGACTTGATTTAATGAATGAGGAGTCAATTGGATGATAATAAGCATTACATTGTGATGAAAGAATATGAAGACAAACACGTTTCTTCTTTAGAATAATGTGCGCTGATGAATCATTCACAAAAGGCCAGGAACTAGGCCTGTCGTGATTATTAACCATCTGATCGTGGTCATTTCATCTAATCTAACAGTTATTGCTCTCCTTTAACAACAACAAAAAAGGCAAACCATTCATATAGGCCACGTACACACCAAGTTCTAGAGTTCACAACAGCATGTAAATGCGGGAGTGAAAGGCCCTAAAAGTCTCCAAACTGAGATGATTGACAGCTTAGAACGTTTTGCCGTTTCGCCTGTTTAGTATCTGTTATTGTGACAAAACGCTCGTTATTTTCAACAGTTTAACCAAAGAAGAGTTGATGGAGGCATTGTGTTTTGTTTATGCTTGTTCGGGCTGCTTTACTCATAATATCAACAAAACATTACAAACAGAGCTTTTATAAAATAAAGAAAACAAACATGACGCGCTTTCAGGCGTCTCGTTCTTGAACACGAGCGCTTCTCAAAAATGAACCGAAACTCGGCGAATACATGCCTCACAGATGTGATAAATATATCTATACAGTCAAGCCCAAAATTTTTTTAATTTAAAGAGTTAAAGTTAATTTTATTCAACCAGCAAGTTTTTGTTTTTTTTTAATTAGAAATGACACAGATGTCTCCCAGAAGATAATAAGACAATATACAAGAGGCATCATTGTGGAAAAAATTGTTTCTCATCTTTTATTTACATTTGAACAAAAAGTGGCATGTCCAAAATTATTTACACCCTTCTCAATAATCAATAGAAAAGCCTTTATTGGCTATTACAGCAATCAAACGCTTCCTATAATTGCTGACCAGCTTTTTGCATGTCTCCACTGGTATTTTTGCCCATTCATCTTTAGCGATGAGCTCCAACTCTCCTCCAACATCTCCTTGCCATCACCCTGATCTTTAGCTCCTCCACAGATTCTCAATTGGACTTAAGTCAGGACTCTGGCTGGGCCACTGCAAAACGTTAATGTTTTTGTCTGATAACCATTTCTTCACCACTTTTGCTGTGTGTTTTGGGTCGTTGTCGTGCTGAAATGTCCACTGGTGCCCAAGGCCAAGTTTCTCTGCAGACTGCCTGATGTTGTTTTTGAGAATTTTGATGTATTGCTCCTTTTTCATGGTGCCGTTTACTGTGATTAGGTTCCCTGGTCCACTGGCTGAAAAACACCCCCAAAACATTAGGTTCCCACCACCATGTTTGACAGTGGGGATGGTGTTCTTAGGGTTGAAGGCTTCTCTTTTTTTACGTCAAAGAAAGGCTACATCATTGTGGACAAACAATTAAATTTTTGTTTCATCTGACCATAAAACAGAAGACTAGAAGTCGTCTTCTTTGTCCAGATGAGCATTTGCAACGGCCAAGCGGTTGTGTGCCTAATCTGGAGAAGCGGTGCCCTCCTTAGTCTGCGTCCGTGGAACCCAGCGGTGTTCAGTGTCTGTGGACTGTCTGCCTTGAGATGTTGCCACCAGCAGAGCCCAGATTCCGACCACGTCCTCTGAGATTTTTCACAGTGCAGAACTTCAAAACATTTAGATATGGTCTTTTAGCCCTTTAGAACAGCTTGGACTATTTGGAATGGCATAGAACTTTGGATTTTCCCATAGACTGTGACAGTTTGCAAAGGGTATGAATAATTTTGGACATGCCAGTTTTTGTTCAAATGTAAATAAAAGCTGAGAAATATTTTTTTCCCACAATGGTGCCTCTTGTACATCATCTTATTATGTTTTGGGAGAAGCCTGTGTCATTTCTGGTCAAAAAAAAAAAAACTTGCTGGTTGAATAAAAGTAACTTTAAGTCAGAATTTGCCAGGGGTATGAATAATTTAGGGCTTGACTGTATACAGAAAGATAGTAAATTATTCACTGTTCACGATTCTCTAAATATTAGAAGAACAATCTAAGTATTGTGGGGGGGGGTTTATATGAATGTGTCTCCGAAGGTAACTTTGGTTTTCAGAAACATTTCCATGTTATGTTGTCCCTAATCACAAGCCTTTGTAACAATTTAATGAACAATGCGCATAAAAATGTATGTCGGTGCCCTAAACCAGACAATTAATCAACATAATTGCAATTATTTCTTACAATTAATCATCAGCCAAATTTCATAATCATGACAGCCCTACCAGGAACAGTAGTAAAGAAGAAAATGGAGTTCAATTTGATGTGGCTTAAGAAGTGAAACTAAGGTGTGAATAAATTCTGTTCCTCACACAAAGAAAGGAGAAGAGTTTGAACAGAATGGGTTAAAATGTTGCGTGGTCTTAACGGAAACCGAGCTCTCAGAGCGGGATCATATTCATCAGTGAGTAATCCGAGATCAAATCTGATTTGGGTTCAGTTAAGCTGCTTCCAGAGCATTATCCGCTCACGCGAGTTCGATTGCTCATTATGAGCGTGTGCGCGTCCATATGTCAGATGAGTGTTCAGGCGTCTGTCCGTCATGAACGGTGTGATGAGTGTGCTTCATTGAGTGTGTGTTTGCACAGCTGGAGCAGCTGCAGGTGGAGCTGAGTGCAGACAGAGAGAGTCTGCGCAGCGCTGAGAGTCTGAGCTCAGACCTGCTGAAAGAGAAAGCACAGCTGGAGAAAACACTGGAGACCCTCCAACAGAACTCCGACAGACAGGTACACCGCATTCACACACACTGGATTTCATTCATGCTGCACTGCTCAATCCTGTGGGATTGACATAATTCATCCTATTCTGCCCCAATATTTCCATGTCCTCCACACAACAAAAACTGCCATGTGTCGGATCATAACGCTCAAGTGGGAGAAGTCATAATCATTTGACATATCAGTTTGAACTAGCTGTGATTAAAGTTCAGTCATGACAGAATAAGTGTTCACATAGTATGTGATATCGCAAAAATATCATATCACAATTATTTTGAGAATGCATGATTTTATCACAATTCTTTCTCATGTTGGTTTTACTATTTTGCAAATTGTCTGAGCAATACAGCCAAAATAATTTCCCTGTTTTAAAACCAACGCCTTACAAGGTTACAAAATATAAAACAAAAAGAATGGCAGATGTTGGTGAATATAAAAAAATCTTTGTCATTTTATTTTTGTTATTAAAAAATACATGTTACAAATACACATAATATACTAATAAAGCAAACGGTGCTTTGATTTTCAGGTACAGTAGGTGTATTTAGCAGTAGCATTCAAAAAATTTAATTAACAAAACACTATATACATAAATACATCGACTCTTATTAAAGCAACTGTATTAAAGTTCTTCAGTTAAGAGCAGTGAGTGATATTTCTTTGTCATTTACTCACTCTCAAGTTTTTTTCTGAACCTAAAACATGTTAAACATAAAACTTATTTTGAATAATGTGGGTAACAAATGGTTGCTGGTCTCCAGTTACTTCCATAGTATTTGATTTATTTTCCCCCACTATCAAAGTCAGTGGGGACCAGCTACTGTTATCCACATTCTTTAAAATATCAACTTTTGTGTTCAGCACAAGAAAAAAAAGAATAAAGATTTGGGACATCATGTGATTCAGTAATATGTTTGGGGAAACGTCTCTTTAATGACAATCGTCAGCATGTTTAGTTCTGTCGCTTTAAGAGCTGCATGCATCTAATATACAGGCGCGCATCCGTTTTTCTCTCAACTGTTAATCTCACTTTGGACACAGTTTTTTCACAGTGTCCCGTCAGTGACTGTGTGTCATGTTGTACAGTATATTGAGACAGAGGCACACTGTAGCACAATACTACAATATTTTTTCAAAAGCAGATCGTGGAGACATTTTAATCATCCACAATTAAAAATCATAATATCGCACACCTCTATGATAAGGTAAATAGTTGGCCCTAGTGGACTAGATCTGCTTAGCAAGTACATAGACATGCTGCAGCAAGCATGTGAAACGGCCAAACACAAAACACAAGCCCCTAACAATGCTTCTCTACCACCAAGACCTGCCCTGAAGAGCTGTGTTAACTGCAGATGTAACACTAGTCGATTGACTTGCTATGTGTACCTGGTTGCATAGCTTAAATATCTGCTCTGTTGGGCCACTAGAGCCTGGAGCTTATTTAACTTGTTGTTTAGCCTAGCTGTGTGCAGCTGGACTGGGATACCCTTAGGTTTATTTAACTAATGACCTGTGAGAGACTGAGGCGTTTTGTCTAAGGTTTACCCATTTAGAAACACACTGCTGTGACGAGATGTAATGTAGCACAGGTAGAGCTTAGTGAACCGCTTACAGCAACAATGATGCAAGACTTTTTAAATGTTGGCGGCAGAGAGAGCATGAAAGCTGAAAGATTATGAGTAGAGGAGCTATTGGTTCATGCTGGCAGATTTGCACATCAAGAACTTTGCTTATCCTATCACTCTACTCATAGTTTCACCAATAAACTTCAAAGCACTGGTAGATTAAGTCATGTTACTTTTGACAGTGCACATTAATAAACATCTCTGTAAATGTGCCAGTTTAGCTCATTTTTAGCTTGAGTCAAAAAAAAGCATGCATATTAATAGGAATAGACTACTACATGGCACCTTACCAAAGCATATTAACACACTTTAAAACTTTCCTTGTGACAGTTTTCTACAGAAAAAAATCTGTATCTTTAATATATGATGACACACACCACGTTTCAGAGTGATGCATTAATTCAGTAATACAATATAATATTTTTAGGGATTAACAATATCAAAATCTCACAATACGATAATACCGCGACATGAAGTCCCTGATACGATATTTATTGCGATTTATTGCGAAGACAAATGAAGAATTGGATTTTTTTTTTATTTTGTGCATTTTAAAGTTTAATTGTTCTATTTAATGCACTTCGAGAGTTCAAATTAAGAGCTCCAACCCATGTTCTTTACTAAGAAAACTTCAGAAAAAAGTCTGAATTGACTTGTACCTGAACTTTAAAGGAGACTCAACCCTCTTTTTATTTGTGATATACTGTCTCAGTCTAAATTACATTTACACTGGTGTTTTAGGAAGCCAAAAAAATAGAATGTAAAAATAATAACGACAATGACAGTACTAGCCATATATTGTAAAATGAATATTTCAAATTAGCAGAGATGGGAAAATTAGATATGAATCAATTAGACATTAATATTGCGTGACCAATAGCAGTCGCTGTACAGAAACTGCTCAGGTACCTTCAGGTCATGGTTGTCGTAACACACACCAGGTTTGGTCTAAATATGTGAAAGCATTGCAAAGATGTAGACTCACGTCCATTTTAGCACACTCTTCATCAAATTCATTCAGAAGTTATTCAATAACTGTTGATCAACTTAAACTCTACAACTAGAAGATGAACATAATCTGATCGGATCATCCTAAAATCAGTTGAATGCTGTAGGAGTTAAAGTAGTTTCAAAAGAACATTTCAGATAGAGTGAGGGCCTTAAACTGTCCCGTACGTGTTGTTCAACAATCTCTCTTCGCTGACTCCCTCTGTCTGGTGGTGACGCAGGTCAAGGGTCTGGAACAGGAGAATGAACATCTGAACCAGACCATCACCTCTCTCAGACAGCGCTCTCAGGTCAGCGCCGAAGCCCGCGTCAAAGACATCGAGAAAGAAAACCGTGTGCTGCACGAGTCCATCAAAGAGACCAGCAGCAAGCTCAACAAGATGGAGTTTGAGCGCAAACAACTTCGCAAAGACCTGGAGCACTACAAAGAGAAAGGAGAAAGAGCCGAGGAGCTAGAGATGGAGGTCCATCGACTGGAGCGAGAGAAGGAGGGTCTGCAGAAGCGACTCGCTGCTCTCGCCATCACCTGCGGGAAGGTGGAGGTGTTGGAGAAGGAGAATGCCGAACTGGAAGCCGAGAGCAGAAAACTTAAGAAAGCAGCGGATGGTCTGAGGAACGCTTCCTATCAGCTGGAGGTCCTGGAGAAGGAAAACGCCCAGCTGGATGAAGAAAATCTGGAGCTCAGGCGCATGATGGAATCTTTACGGTCCAACGGAGCAAAGGCTGCCCAGCTGGAGCTGGAGAACAAAGAGCTGGAGAACGAGAGATCTCAACTCAAAAAAAGTCTTGAGCTGCTGAAGGCGTCGTCCAAGAAAAACGAACGTCTGGAAGTTAGTTACCAAAGCCTCGACGCGGAGAACCAGCGGCTCCAGAAAGCCCTGGAGAACGGCAGCCGCAAGATTCAAAAGCTGGAGGGAGAACTGCAGGACGTGGAGGTGGAGAACCAGAACCTGCAGCAGAGCCTGGAGGAGCTGAAGATCTCCAGCAAAGGTCTGGAGCAGCTGGCGAAGGAGAACGCGGTCCTGGAGCAGGAGAACTCTCAGCTGGAGAAGGACAAGAAACAGCTGGAGAAGGAGAACAAACGGCTGCGGCAGCAGGCGGAAATCAAAGACTCCAAACTAGATGAAGACAACCTGCGCATCTCTCATCTCGAGAAGGAGAACCGCACGCTCGGCAAGGAGGTCGCGGCTCTCAAAGACGTGTGCGGTCGCATCAAAGACTTGGAAAAGGACAATAAAGAACTGGTCAAACAAGCAACCATAGACAAGAAGACCCTGGTCACTCTGAGAGAGGTAACTAACTCGCCTAAAGAAAAACGGACGTGTTAAGTTGGTGTATGCTTGACTGTGGACTTGATGTGATGTTTCCTGTTGCAGGAGCTTGTCAATGAAAAGCTAAAGACCCAGCAGATCAACAATGACCTGGAGAAGCTGACCCATGAGCTTGAGAAGATCGGCCTCAACAAAGACGGTCTTCTAGGTGATGAAGAGAGCTCTGATGACAGGTAATTAATGATCACTTCAGTCACTAGGGCTGCAGCAATCAGAAGTCATAATGTCTATATAACGTATTTTCATGTTTGTCAGGTTTAAGCTTCTAGAGTGTAAACTGGAGTCCACTCTGAAGTCCTCTCTGGAGATCAAAGCGGAGAAGATCGCTGCTCTAGAAGCCAGACTGCAGGAGTCCTCCAACCTCAACCAGCAGCTACGACAGGAACTCAAAACGGTAGAGTGTTAAGGCTTTGTTTGGTTTGTTGGTAGTAGACAAGAAGTGTGTGTTTATTAAACCTCCTTTGTCCACCTTCAGGTGAAGAAGAACTACGAGGCGCTGCGTCAGCGGCAGGAGGAGGAGTGTTCGGCTCAGAGCTCACCCTCTAGAGGACGGGAGGATGCGCAGAGCGTCAGCAAATGGGAGAAGGAGAGTCAGGAGGCCACGCGAGAGCTTCTGAAGGTCAAAGACCGACTCATAGAGGTGGAGAGGAACGTAAGTACCATGACCTGTACGACAACAGCTGCCCATCAGAATGCCTTTCCATTAGCAAAACAGTTGATGTTGCTGATGTTTGTCCAGAACGCCACTCTCCAAGCAGAGAAGCAGGCTCTCCGGACGCAGCTAAAGCAGCTGGAGTCTCAGAGCAGTAATCTACAGGCGCAGATATTGGCGCTGCAGAGACAGACCGCGTCCCTACAGGAGAACAACACCACGCTACAAACACAGAACGCCAAACTACAGGTCAGAGTCGCTCTCCTCACCCAATTATCTGGTCTAGCGCTGCTGAGTTTCTGAGAGAAAGGGTGTGATAGATGTTTATCCTCACGAATGTAACGGGAGTTTGGCCGTAAAAGCTTTTCAGGCCCCTGAGAGTTGTACAAAACGAGCTTCAACTCTTAAATCGATGTTATAACCCTGCTGATGTCTGCTCATTTACCAGAAGTGCACTTTGAGCTGAATGAGTTCTGGCTTGTGTTGAAGTGAGAAAGTGATTACGATGTGCTCGCAGGTGGAGAACTCAACGCTGAACTCTCGGAGCGCCGCACTCATGTCCCAGAATGCTCAGCTGCAGACGCAGCAGTCCAGCACAGAGAGCGAGAGGGACGTCGCCATACGAGAGAAGGAAGAACTGCGCACGGTCTACGACCTGCTGCTGCACGACCACGAGAAACTGTCAGCGCTGCACGAGAGACAGGCGTCAGAGTACGAGGACCTGATCGGCAAACACGGAGAGCTGAAGAGCGGACATAAGAGTCTGGAGCTGCAGCACCGCAGCCTGGAGAACAGGTGTGACAATCACAAACCTTACAACTAGAGGAATCACCCTTTCATTTAGCAATCACCTTTACATTATTAGACACTGTGTGTGTGTGTGTGTGTGTGTGTGTGTGTGTGTGTGTGTGTGTGTGTGTGACCTGGTATTCATCACGTTGTGGGGACCAAATGTCCCCACAAGGATAGGAATACCAGTAGATTTTGACCTTGTGGGGACATTTCTCAGGTCCCCATGAGGAAACAGGCTTATAAATCATGCACAATGAGTTTTTTTGAGGAAGTAAAAGTGTGCACAATCTCCTGTGAGGGCTAGGTTTAGGTGTAGGGCCATAGAAAATACGGTTTGTAGAGTATAAAAACCATTACGCCTATGGAATGTCCCCATAAAACATGTAAACCCAACGTGTGTGTGTGTGTGTGTGTGTGTGTGTGTGTGTGTGTGTGTGTGTGTGTGTGTGTGTGTGTGTGTGTGTGTGTGTGTGTGTGCGCGCAGGTACAATCAGCTGTTGAAGCAGAAGACTGAGCTGGAGCAGCTGGAGAAAGAACTCAAAGCAGAGCGAGAGAAGATGATCTCCGACAGCAAGAGCCATCAGGACACGGCCGCGCAGTACCACAAACTCAACGACGAGCACCACACGTGAGTCTCACGATGAGGGAACGTCTCTCTTGACTGATGCTGATCTCTAATGAGTGTCTCTCATGTGTGCAGCCTGAACTCCACTTACCAGCAGCTCCTGAAGGACAATGAGCTCCTGCAGACGGATCATAAGACCCTCAAGAGTCAGCTGAACACGGCTCGTCTGGAGCAGACGCGTCTGGAGGCAGAGTTTTCCAAACTCAAAGAGCAGTACCAGCAGCTGGACATAACATCTACCAAACTCACCAACCAGTGCGAGGTACACTCCTCATGATCTCACACAGCCGTCAGGTGCTCTTCAGCTCCTCAACTCTAGTTTGTCCAGCAGAGATTTAAACTTCTTCGCTTTTGTTTAGAAAAAATGATAATCAGAATCAGACTTGATTTATTTATAGCCCAACAGAAATCAGCTGCAGTAGGTCAGTAAGGTGTATCTGACTGATCTCATACAAGACCCGAAAGAGCTGTATTATTCATATAAACACTATAGAAGTCAACATTCTAAACATCGGTGAACAAAAAAGTTGATTGCAAACAAAGACGTGTGGAGGCTAATGTGCTTGTGTGAAATGTGTCCTGCAGTTGTTAAGTCAGCTGAAGGGAAATCTAGAGGAAGAGAACCGGCATTTGCTGGATCAGATCCAGACCCTCATGCTGCAGAACCGGACCCTGCTGGAGCAGACCATGGAGAGCAAAGACCTCTTCCACGTCGAGCAGAGACAATACATGTGTGACATCACCATATTTCTACACACCTAATTCACACCTCTTATTCTACCCTCATTCTTGTTTATCTTCTAAAACTATTTTCCTGTAACTAATATCACCCTCTGTGTGCTGATGCTATACTCCTCTCTGTGTCTCTCACAGCGATAAACTCAATGAACTGAGGAGACAGAAAGAGAAACTTGAGGAGAAGATCATGGACCAGTATAAATTTTATGACCCATCACCTCCACGAAGGTAAGCGTGCCATCTCACGCAGATCACTGTTGTGTTTGCAACACACAATGGCACAATACACTGGAGAAATGTTGTTTAATCAAATGCTCTTTGGAATGAGAATGTCTAAATTATGACTAAAGCTCTGTCAAATGTCCACCTCTTGTTTGCTCATTCACTATTCCCATACAGTAAATGGTTTTATAGGGAGTGATGTCAGATTTCATTGTTATTTTGCTGTTCATTGTGGTGATCCAGAGTCAGGACAGCACAGAGCAGATCGTTTGCACAACTCCAGTGTATAATATATAGAGAAGATCAGACATTTCAAACAGTTAGAGCCTCAATGTTATAAAGACCACTGATAAGAAGAGATAACACAAGTGCCGTGCACCAACATCAATTACCTGGTTTTCAAACTACACATCATCACCGTTGCAAAAAAAGGTTGTTATTGGCATCCTGCCCACTACCATATGTATTGCATTAGCAAATCTTTACCTGTGTAGCCCTTAAAAAATCAGGGTCCATTAGCACATTTTTTCCACAGTTTTTGTGAATGGGTGTCCAGAGATGTGATGGTTCTAGAGATCTGCATGTTGTCTTTTTCAATGGTTTAGCATTGCCAAGGCCACACTGTCCCCTCTGCGTTCATTGCAGCAAATTTTCATCTGAAGTTAGGGGTGGGCGATATGGCAAACGTATCATATCATGATTTTTTTTTTTTAAATATCACGATTCACAATTTTATCACAATTCTTTGTCATGTTGGTTTTACTATTTTGCAAGTTGTCTGAGCAGTACAGCCAAACTAATTTCCCTATTTTAAAACCAAAGCTTTACATGGTAACAAAATATAAAACAAAAAGAATGGCAGATGCATGATGCACATGCCAAAACAGTGCATGGACGAAATGACGTTATTTAACCGGCACATGCAAATAATGTACTTTTGTGATTGTGAATAAGTGCAGTGTCCTGTGAGTGAATCTGTCGTATTGTACAGTATATTAAGACAGAGGCAGGCTGCTACAATATTTTTTCAAAAACAGATCATGGAGACATTTTAATCATTCACGATCAGAAATCGTCATATCGCACACCCCTACCTGAAGTGCATCTTTTTATGCAGGATATCTGCAGAGATCCTTTACATTGTCTGCAGCCACAGAAGCAGCCAAAACCTCTGTTTCATCAAAGGATTGGGCCTTGCTGGAGGTGTAAGCATGGAGCTGATGAATATAGCTCACGTTTTACTACACAATGACTTGCAGCTTTAGTTGATCTCCCTGATGAGGATGAAAGCAAGATATGCAGGATGATTTCTTCTATAACACAACTGAGATGGAGATAAGCTTGTTGTGAAAAGGAAAACCACTCTCCACAACGTCAGACATCAAGCAGCACTAAGACTAGCCATGGCTAAGAGGAGACCTGACTTCACTATACCCATAATATGCCAAACCTTCCTGGCTTTCCTGAACTGAATGAACTAAACTAAACTCATTAGGAATCAAAATGAACTTGAAAGGGGCTCATTTAACCCCACACTGTCAGGAGTCTGTTAAATTTGGGAGAATGGAGACTATGCCCACATGTGGTACAACAGACCTAAAAGAGATACAGCAGGACTGACTTTGCTTGTCTAATGAGCCAAGCAAATCTCTGTCCACTGCTCTTCTCAATGAGGGAAAGAATCCAGAGCATCCAAATTTTGTGTTTTTTTTTTCTTTCTTTTTTTTGTGGGATTGCTACCGCAAACATTACTCAGTGACAGGTGATTCTTGAAATCCCATTTATATTTATGGATTAAACTGATGCTTATATCCAAAGCAACTTGCATTGCATTTAGTCTTTCTTATTTCATGGAGTCCATCAGAATTCAACCTGACCTTGACATTGTTAGCACCGTGCTCTACTGTTTGGGCTACACTGCAGGAATGCTAACCAGGTAGCAACCGACAAACTGCATGGTACTTTAAAATGTTTAACATGCAGTCTGGCCAACTGCTGCCTGAGGTACTCAACTCTTTAATCTTGAAATGATTTGAGAGGCAAGCCAAAGACTACATTTGCTTCTCACTCTCCAACTGACCTGTTTGCCTATCACCGATAAAGAACTATAAACGCTATAATGGTACAACACCAAAACTACACATCATCCTCTCCCACTTAAATTGCATGAAGGCAAACCATATGTGACCCTGGACCACAAAACCAGTCTTAAGTCGCTGGGGTATATTTGTAGCAATAGCCAAAAATACATTGTATGGGTCAAAATTATTGAATTTTCTTTTATGCCAAAAATCATTAGGATATTAAGTAAAGATCATGTTCCATGAAGATTTTTTGTAAAATTCCTACTATATATCAAAATGTAATTTTTGATTAGTAATATGCATTGTTAAGAACTTAATTTGGACAACTTTAAAGGTGATTTTCTCAGTATTTAGATTTGTTTGCACCCTCAGATTGCAGATTTTCAAATAGATGTGTCTCAGCCAAATATTGTCCTATCATAACAAACCATATATCAATGTATACAAAAGTACAACTCAAAAACTCACTAGTCTGCCTCGCTAATCAACCTGGCTGTTTCCCAAAGGCATCAAAAAACATCTCTGTTTTGTCAAATTTAACCTTATGACTGGTTTTGTGGTCCAGGGTCACATATTAGGTCGGTGTAAGTTGGTTACTGTTAAGCATTTGACACTGTAATCAACACAAGACTTGGCTCCAAGGTCCAGACATTAAGACTGAGTTGCTCCATCTGCCTGTGGTCATCTTTGCTCATCCTAAACATTGGTGTTTCCCAGGAAATGCAAACTGATCAAATTTGCTGATGGCATTGTAGTGGTAGACTTAATCATGGATGATTATCACCAATCTGGCAGGGAAATGTTAAACTCTTTTCTCACAGTATTAGCAAAATTAGGAACCTGATAGTGAAAGACTAGAAATACAACTCAAAAACTCACTAGTCTGCCTCGCTAATCAACCTGGCTGTTTCCCAAAGGCATCAAAAGCCAAAGCGCCTCATAAAGACTGTTGGTGCCTGTGGTTTCCATGATCTACAAGGGCTCACAGTGCTTTTGGATAACACAACCCAGTCTGTTGCGGTCCTGGCACACCCTTAATACACAGTGTGGCATAGCAATACCCTTACCATCCCAGATGTCAGAAGTTCAGGATATTCTCTCAGATAAAAAAAAACACCATCTCGGGCAGCATCACTGCCTGGAACCTCACCTTGTGTGTCTACAATGCCTCTCAGAGAGTGTTGCCTTCATCTGAACACATCTCCAGGAGGGATTTACCTTCCCTATGACACACAGACTTCAGAAAGTGCAGGATAAGAGCAGGATAAACAGTTGTGCTTAAACAGTTCTATGGACTGCTAATGCTATTATGCAGATGCACATTTGTAAACTGATTTAGTGACAACACACACACCTGTGAGAATTTCATAATTTATACAGTGACTACACTGGTCGTCTTTGCTTAAATGGAGGCACATCACTGCGTTGCATGAACCTTGAACACCACCTCAGATTCATGCTAAATTTCTCCAGGCCGATCTTACTCCCAAATTCAGCACTTCTGCCTAAGGTGATTAAACCGGGATTAAGTTGTTTAAGAGTAGAAATCCCTGTGTGTCATGTTCATCTATTTAGTTCTGCAGAGAAGAACAGATTGCATGGAGTGTGTGTTTAACAGCTTTTTGTGTGCAACAGCATTATAAATGCCACAGCTGTCTCATAGATTAACGGAAATGTTTAACCCTGCTCCTCGAGGCCAACTGTCCTGCAGAGTTTAGCTCTAACCCTGATCAAACACACTGTATCCATTGTAAAATACAGAAACAGGTTGGACATAAAGTTTACAGGTGAGTGGGTCTCCAGGAGCATGATTAAGACCTCTGGAATAAGGCTGAGACCTTATTCCACTAGAGAAATCACTGTATCTCTGTTGAGGATGTATGGGCAACAGCAGACTGGGCTTCTCTTCACAAGAAGGGATTACTAGGTTTGGCTGGGATTACTAGGCTCTCTCTTGCACGTGTGATGTTGGAGGGAAATCTTGGAGAGACTCCAGGTGTCCTGAATGCTGACTAGTTTGTCAAGTGACTGAACAAGTGCACACTGTCTTTAACCCAGAGAAGTTTAGGTTATGACTAGACTACAACCCTGCTCCTTTGAGGCTGATAAGAGGACATTTTCATCTGCTTGGAAGTGCTAACTATAAAATTGGACCTGTGTCTATGTAGTGGATTATGTAGGGAAGGAGCAAGGCTTCCCTAATGCAGTGGTTCCCAACTAGAGATCTTCTCGGGTCCTAAAATCCATACCCCACCCAACCCTTGTGTCTTATCGGGTCCATTTGGAAAAGTACATTTATTTTAGGCTGTGTTCACACTTGTAGTTTGGTTCGTTTGTTTCATTTGGTCCAGACCAAAAAGGAAAATGATACATTTGGTCCTAGTCCACTTTGCGTTCACACTGGCATTTTTGCCAGAAAACCTAAAGATACTGAACCTAAAGGCATAGTGATACATTCACAACCTGATTGCTCGGGTTGAATGACGTATATTTCGTGATGGAACTCACCGAACACTCCAAACAAAAGAAAAAGGTGCGTTCGGCTAGAATCTGCGCTGGGGGTGTATGACATCAAAGTACCCATTCACGAACCAAACAAGTGTGAACACACCCTAAATTACCCGAGACCCGAACACGACCCATGTCCGAGACACTTTTGAATTTTGGACCCGATCCGGCTCAGGTCTCGCCTTGGGTTTTTGGATCCAAGTGGACCTGTGAAGACCTCTATTCCCAATGATGTTACTGGAGCCCCAAAACATATCCTGATTTCAGGTTATCGGCTCATTAGTAAAGACTCCAAGACCTGAAATGTGTAAGACAAAGGAGACCTGCAAAATATGCAGTTTTGGGAGCTCCAGGAACAGACTGGCCATTAACCTAAAGACATCATTGTGGATGAGCCAGATGCCTCAGTCATGTATCACTTACCTCCCTCAGAGAACCATGGTTACAATACAGTTAAAACCTCAGATCTGCTATGTTTGTGAGCATTTCATTCTCCTGATGTGTTGTAGCATTTTGGGGTCTCGAATTATTACACAAGATGGTTTACAGGACATAGATCACATGATGAGATTTGCTGTTTCTGCAGGAGGGGCAACTGGATCACGCTGAAGATGAGGAAACTCATCAAGCCAAAGAGTCGTGAGCGCATGCGCTCTCTCACGCAGACCCCGCCCCGCTCCGAGTCCAGCGAAGGTTTCCTGACGCTGCCGCACCCAGACAGTCAGGACAGCTCGTCCGTCGGCTCCGGAACCAACTCGCTGGAGGACAGCCTCACCCACCGCAGCAGCAGTGAGTATCAGCACACGACCTGTTCAGCTTTGACAGTCACTTTACTCCGGAATCCGGAAACATCATCCGGAATCACTCAGACAGGTTCAGTAAGTGACTGAATGATTCTGACTGATTCTTTCTTTGATTTCCTGAGTGAATCCAGTTCAGCTTAGAGGTTTGTGTCGGAGACATGGTCTGCTAGTACATGTTGGTGGTGCGTGCAGGTGTAAAATTGGGAAAAGTCACTCTTGATCCCATCCACCATCTTATGTTTCCTGTTATCACTCATGTGCCCCCACAACTTATTTCAAAAGAATCATTTGTTAATCAATCATAGCAATCAGTCCAACTGTGTTTGTGAAGTCAGCACAAAAGAAAGTTGTGTAATGTATCTGTTCATTGTCTATGTAATCTTGTGGGCACCCAATGGAAAACTTCTCTCGTCACAATTCGCACGGCAAGCTCACATCTCCGCTAGAGAATGATGTCATGTTAGATGTATGATCGCGTAGTTCCGGCCTGATGCTTTCTCTTGTGTTTTCTTGCTTGCTTTGCGAAGGGAAGAGAGTTGAGAAAAGCCAAACGCAGGCTTCCTCTAACGGTATGCTGTCAGTCAGCCCATGAACGCTCTGCATTTGTGTTCCTCTCTATTAAAAGGTGCAATGCGAACAGTGCGTGCGACTGGAGTTCAGCGCTCCAGAGTCATTCATTCATCTGTGTGTGAGAGCACAGGGACAACATTCATTGGAGCCGCTCGCTAATGATCTGTGACTGTCTCCCGCATTGCACCCTTTAATAATCATTGTCCCGTTGGCATCAGACGCTGTGGCATACGTTTGACTACATGTGTGTTCATTTGACGTTCAGAGTGATCGTGTTAAACGTACAAGCATCATTTTGACAGAATGGTGCACTGGATGTCATGCTAACATGCGTCTGTTCTCTCCTCCCGCTCATTGCGTTTCTTTGCCTTTGCCTGTCCGGTGACAGCGCTGAAAAAGCTTCCGTTCATGAGGAACCGATCCAAGGACAAAGACCGTGTGAAGGCCGTCTACCGCCGCTCCATGTGTAAGACATCTGACCGTCCTCATCCATCTCGCTCTTCTCACTCTTACTGTCCGCATCTTCTGCAGTGGTCATCTAAAGTCACGTCACACACCTGCACTGTCCTCATTCTCTTGTGACCGTGACACAGTTAGAGTTCATGTTCGTCTCTTCAGATGCACAAACATAATTCAGACCAGTTACAACAGATTCTTAAGATTAAAGTACAATTTCACAACCTCAGCCCTCAGACATATTAACATTTAGATACCTACTTTCATTTGCTTTTAAGACACTTTTAAAGGATTAGTTCACTTTCATTACAACAATGCACAGATAATGTACTCACCCCCTTGTCATCCAAGATGTTCATGTCTTTCTTTCCTCAGTCGTAAAGAAATAGATTTTTTGAGGAAAACATTTCAGGATTTCTCTCGTTTATAATGGATATGGATGGCGCCCCGAAGTTTGAACTTCCGAAATGCAGCTTAAATGCAGCTTCAAAAAGCTCTAAATGATCTCAGTCGAGGAGGAAGGGTCTTATCTAGCGAAACGATCGTTTTTTTTTTTCGAAACAAATTGACAATTTATATACTTTTTAACCTCAAATGCTCGTCTTGTCTCATCTCTGCAATGCGCATGCACAGTCTGTGTGATTGGGGTAAATACAGTTTGCTATGTCGAAAAACTCCCATCTCGTTGTCTTCCCTATCTTCAAAATCGCCTTAGATCGCTGCAAAAGTACCGACATAGTGTTTACAAAGTGAACATACAAAGAACTCAAACGCCCTTTACAAAAAAAGGTAAAAACAGCATTGTAGGACGATTTTGACATTGAAGATATAAACGAGATGGGAGTTTTTGGACATCCCCTAACTGCATTGACCCCAATCATGCGCATTGCAGAGATGAGACAAGACGAGCATTTGAGGTTAAAAAGTATATAAATCGTCAATTTGTTTCAAAAATAACCGATTGTTTCGCTAGATAAGACCCTTCCTCCTCGACTGGGATCGTTTAGAGCCTGTTGAAGCTGCATTTAAACTGCATTTTGGAAGTTCAAACTTCGGGGCGCCATCCATGTCCATTATAAACGAGAGAAATCCTGAAATGTTTTCCTCAAAAAAACATAATTTCTTTACGACTGAGGAAAGGAAGACATGAACATCTTGGATGACAAGGGGGTGAGCACATTATCTGTACATTGTTATGAAAGTGAACTACTCCTTTAAGCAGTCGCCCACACAGTGAAGACAGTATCCCAACCGTCATTGACTTTAGAAAAGCGTTTTTTGGCTGGGATCAGTTTATGAACTGTTTTATCAAACATGTAATATATCAGGGTTATTTTGTTGAACTGGTACACTGCCTGCTAGATTTCCATTTTAGTGTATTAAAGTGTATAAGCACTGTTCATCTGCTGCTTGAATAGTATAAGCACTCGTGAAGTCGTGAGTTTGTGTTAATGTTTTTGTTTCCTTCATCTCTCCATTAATCACTTGCATTCAGCTTTGCTGTTTTTCTTAACATCTCTTTCTTTTCTCCTGCGTGTTCACTCATATTGAGCGCATGCGATGCGCAGCAGATCTTTAGCGTGTTAATCCAGTGTGTGCGTCTGTCTCAGCCATGAACGACCTGCTGCAGACGATGGCTCTGTCTGAGGGTCAGTGGTCCAGCAGCACGGATCATCTAGAAGCTCCTGACGAGGCCATCGGCGCTCAGCACGGGAAGGAGTTTGGATCCATGGACTATTCCAGCACTGCGGCCGACTACGCCGGCCTGACCCTGACCCGCGGCCGCAGCGCTCGCCACTGCTCCGATACGGGTACGTGTTTACTGCTGCATACAGGGATACGCGTGATCGAGTAGAACTGTATTTTGAGTGTCATGGTGCACCGCTGTGCTGCAGGTAACGCCATGTCCAGTGAGGACATCACACGGCTCTCGTCGGAGGAGTGCAGCGTGCTGCGAGCGCAGGGTGAGTAACTGCTCCTCACCCGTTCTGTCCAGCAGGGTAGAGCGGCTCTGGTCTCTGGCGTGAGCGTCTGTCCCGCACCATCTGTTGACCCGCTGTGATGTCATCTCCTGCAGTTCCGACTGATCACGCTCCAGCTCTCAGAGCTTTCATGTTGCATCATTTAGACGACTGTCTACTTAACTGCGGTATTCTCTAATAAATTCATTACACAGACTAAATCTTAATTTCATAATGATCCTGCTTTCAGTTCTTTTACGACTCCAGAGTGCGACTAAAAATGTGCAATAATAATTAGCAATTTAGTCACTGTTGGCAACAGTTTTGAAAACTGCACATCCATACCTTTCATCAGATATCATTTTATTATGCGCCAGTGTTTCCTGCACGCAACAACAACCGTGAGTCATAATGTCTGAGTCACACTTTAAGCACTTGTTCTTTTTAAGGAGATTCATACAACAGCCTCAAACCAGCTTTAAAGTTACAGTGAGAGTCAGTCAGTGAATGATTCACAGTAGAGGTCGACCGATATGGGTTTTTTTATAGCCGATGCCGATGTTTAGAGGTCAGGGTCAGCCGATGGCCGATATGTGCTTAATTCTTAGTTTTGCATGATACTTACATAGGCTTAATCACTTGTGCTTTTAAGCCAAATCTATGCTGAAAAAATAAGGTTTACTGACATCTGGACGTGACCATAGATATAAACTCGCAGTGTCTGGGGTGACGGAGAGGATGGGCGCATCAGGTGCAATCATCAAATATATTTAAGAGGAAGCTGGTGCCACGGTCCTGACCACATAACTCAGGTTCAGCTTTTACAAAATGTAGTTAATGTTCACATCATTATTGATTTATCTCATCCACCCGCGACCCACCCGCAAGTAATAAGAATGCATTTTTTTATTACCCGACCTGCGGATATTAGGGATGCACCGATCCGACTTTTTCAGTCCCGATACCGATGCCTGGGCTTTGTATATCTGTCGATACCCGATACCGATCCGATACCATTGTTGAATTAAAAATAAACTGCATACCTTCCACCTTATACCTTCCTTCCACCATGTAGAAGAAACTACAGGCACCAACCTTTCCTAACTAAGACAAAACAGATGCAATGTATTGAATACTTATTTATTTGTTATTTAAAGAACAATTCTGAATTCAAATCGAAAATAGAATGTAATCAAACTTCTTAAAATTAGGGCTGGTCCGAATACCATTTTTTGAGCTTCGAAGCTTCGGAGGGACGGGCTGAACATATTCTTCTCTCTAATAAAGGCAGGAATGTCTTTCTGTTTGCATTTTTATTATGTCGAGAACAATTCATCCAATCGATTTTTGCTGTGGACCCAAGGGAGTGCAGTGTTGCATTTTGGTGCAATATGGACACATAACATGTTCAGAATTAATAAATTGTAACAGAACATTGCAAGTTGGAAGCGGCGCGCCTCACGCAGGCAGAGCTTGCTTCGAGAACAGACACTGCACTAGTGATACAAAACACACAGGTCTGTTAAGAGCAATACTTTCAATAAGATAGCCTAACATTTTTTAACAAACAAATCTCTCCCAAATCAGAAAATAGCAGCACAGTAATTATTGACACCGTAAAGGGTAGGCTGTTTAAATAAAAG
Source organism: Garra rufa (assembly GCF_049309525.1). Lineage (NCBI taxonomy): Eukaryota > Metazoa > Chordata > Actinopteri > Cypriniformes > Cyprinidae > Garra > Garra rufa. The sequence goes on from NC_133362.1 coordinate 48,951,089, forward strand.
AAGAACGAAAAAAAATGGTGCGGTGTTTAAATAAATAAATGTATATCTAAATTAGGCCTATTTGTAAATAAATATATATACATTATATATAAAGTTTGTGTATATAGGCCTATATAGAAAATACATATGTCTATTATTTTGAAACCCAAAATAAATGAGGCTCAAGCATTATTAACAAACGTGTGTTTATTTGAGCACTTCCGTCAGTGAACAAGCAGCCTACAAAACGCTAAAATAAATCAAAGAAATAATACATTTAAATATGAAACTAGCCTAAATAATAATGTTAAATAGGCTGTTAAACAAACATTCGTTGCAAAAAAATCCTAACAACCTCGACAGAATTACTGACCCGAGTCCGACTGAAACCGGTCTTGTTTCTCTTTCTCTTCCCCATTACACAGCTGCTGTTTTTAATAGCAAAGTGATTACATTTATTTTCGTTTATTTAGGTTATAAAGTAAATTTAGAAATATATTTGGAACACTTTTTATTTGTTAAATTCAAGTTTTTGTGTTTTTAAAGTAACGAAGCGGCCAGCGGCAGACCAATTTAGGCTTCTCAAGTCATCACGATTTAAATTAAAATCCATAGATATAAAAAACTTAAAGCATATCAGAATATTAGTTTAATCTTTTAACCTAGATAAATGTGTGCTATTAGGCGCATATCCAATCGTTTGTGGGGAGAGTAAAGCTGAAGCACGCTTTGCAGGACATGAAAGCGCTGGTGCGATGTGGAACTTAATTTTTACTCATAAAGGTAGGACTAATATATCATCCGGAACTGTAAAGAAATAATTTAAATAATTCAAATCGAAAACAAAACTCTTTCATTAGCTATAAACCATAAAGATGCATTTAGGCATTAAAGGCGCGTCCAGTGAGCAGATGGCGTCATGTAGCTACTATCATGTACCAGCGTCAACTTCATCTTTGTGCCAAATACTTGTTTATTAATAAATAATTTGAATATCTCCTTACTTTTTCCCACGACACATTCATGGTAATTATTTTTGCTGGGGCTTTGTGGTCAGCTTTAGCCTACTGCGTGCATTTGAACGTGGAGGTGCGGTTGACATTGTGACAGCACAGCCCTAGTTTTGCTTCCACGATTCAAGTGGGCGCGACTTTACTTTAGTAATCTCAAAATTTAAAATCGAATGCCAACCCACCGAACAAATATTCGAATAATCTGGTCCAGCCCTACTTAAAATACTTAAAATAAATAAATAAAATGTAGTAGTAGAAATGAAAAAAAAAAAAAACACTGGATCGGCCCGTGGATCAGTAAATTTTTCCGATCCCCGATCCAGCTATTTTTTCAATATCGGGGCCGATATCCGATCCTAATATCGGATCGGTGCACCCCTAGCGGATATAACCACCCTCCATGCATCACTGTCTCTGAGCGAGGCGGAGTATCACAACGCTGCACTGTTTGTGAGAGCCGCCGCCTTCTCCACCCTACGCACACAGTGAAATTCTCCGACTCGGATACAGGAAAAATAAAACAGAACTTATAACACTGGGGCTAATATGTTAGCAAGCAAGCTATTGATCGTTTTCGACTACAGTCCTTAAACTTAACTGCAAGTAAGACAACCTTTAACCAGCCGTAGCATTATGCCAGTTCCCGACGGTTCTATGCTTTTCTTTCACTAAGTGAAAGCACCACCTCATAGTTTACTAGTAATATATAGTACACATATGGCCATGGGACTTTGAAATATTAGAATTTAAGCCTTACCTTGATCTCTCAGAACTGCTATTGAATCTTACAAAGGTTTTGGCTTGGGGTCCTTCACAGTAGCGTTCTACCGCACCAATAACACGGGGCTGCCCGCAGACGTGCCTGACTTTAAATCGGCGCTACTAAACACAGATATCGGCCGATGCCGATATATTAAAAAATGGCAAATATCGGCCCGATATATCGGTCGACCTCTAATTCACACCCATTACTGAATCACTGACTCATTATACATTAGGGCTGCACGATAAATCGAAACGAGATTGCAATCGTGATTAGGCAGAAGCTGCGACTGTGATCAGCAGTAAATCTTCATCCAAAGGACAGAGGGCACTCTTGCGCAGAAACTCCAAACACGACCGAAGAAGAAACCCAGAAAATGCCTATCGCTGCAGCTGAGTAAACACGACTATGACAGTGTATGCTTATCTGGGTTCTTCTTTTTATAATTTTCCTTATAATACAGTATGTAATAATGCAATGCCTTCATCACTGCTTAATCTGACACATTTTGTGGCGTTTTTGCATTTCTAGGGGTTGCATTTTATCAAACACATCCTAGAGATTTACTCAGATCAGCACCAAATTTGGTCAGTTTAATCTAAAGCCCTTTGTGACGTTAAATTGCAAAGATCTTGAGTTTTCGTTGAAGGGTGTGTCCGTGGCGGCCTGACAAATGTTGATGTTTCGCCATGAAACAGGAAGTTGCTATAACTCTGCCATGCTATGTCCAATCTGCACCAAACTTCACATGTTTGATAAGAGTCCTGGCCTGAACACTTCTGAAGGCCAATATTCAGTTATTATCATAGCACCACCTGCTGGCAATGGGAAATTACTTCTTTTACATTAACTTAAGTCCTGGCTTGAATTCATCTGAATGCCAACACTATTGAAATATTCCTCCTATATTAAAAGCATATTGTCCACCATTTGCTGTTTTCCTAAAGCCACCTGGTGGTGGTGAGCCCAGGTGCAAGGGCCCCGTTAATTGCTCCTTGGAGCTTTAATTCGTTTTTTTTTTCTAATGTTCATTATTTCAATATTTAAATGTGTTTGTGTCACTCAGGTGTGATGAACGGCAGTGCGAGTCGGCCTCACAGCGAGAGCAGCGGAGACGTCAGTGTGAGTCTGGACAGTCCCGTGAGGCAGACGGCGGCGCAGAACAGCTCTCTGGATGGCAAACGCAGGGCCAAATCTGCAGGAAGTGAGATTGTTTCCCTGCAGCAGTTCCTGGAGGAGAGCACAGAGCCAGCAGAGGTGACACACACACACACACACACACACACACACACACACACACACACACACACACACACGACGCTCATCACACCACAAACACACCTCTCAATGAAGCTCCAGACATAGGTTCAGGAGGAGCCTAATCATTCAGTCCGATATGAGTCTATATAAGCAGCAGTCTTCCATCATCTGTCCACCTCCCCTTCTCCTCTATTTCCTTCATCCTTCCTTTACATTGTACAGTCATAGCAGGGCTCTAACTTGAGCCTCAGGTTTAAGCCTCTTTCAAAAACAGCAAGCCATATTTGTTGACCAATATCTAGCAGCACTGAATGGGCAGCAGAACTGTTTACCGTGGCCTTACTCCGGTCAAGAACCACCCACTCAGACAGGAAGAGACAGGCATATAAACCAATCAGTCACGGTTTGGTTTGGTTTGTTTTTGTTTCCACTCAGGGATGAGGTCATCTGAAATCAGTCAACCACAGTAATAGAGCAGCTCTGTTATCCCAGTAGGTGTCCGTCTGTGACCGACTGTACGGCTGGAGATCAGAATCACTTTCCATATTAAAGTAAAACAAACTGATGATTTCACAGGCATAAACTCAACCCACAAACACTACCAATGTAATTAAGCAAATATACAGAAAAACAGTGAACGATTATTTCCATTATTGTCACATGATCTTTCAGAAGTCATTCTAATATGCTACAATGGCATTTTAGTGCCACTTAAATAAAAAATGTATGATTAAAGTCAATAATATTTCAGCTTTATTCCTGAAATATTATGACTTTAATCATACATTTATTTAGAATAAAGCCAAAATAATATTTCCGGAATAAAGTCAAAATGACTAGAATTCATAGCAGTTATGAGATTGGAGTTATAGTAACCCTAGTATAATAAAGTTATAATATTTTGAGGGTATATTGTAGCCTATTGCGTATGCAAATGGCCCAGATTGGGAGATATTCCAGAGCCTCAGCTTTCAAAATCTGTCAGTTTTATAGCGATTTACGAACAATATGTCTTACAATGTGTTTTCACACTCTTTAATGTGGCGTGACAGATCACTGTACTCGCTTCAGTTTAAGCGGCATGTGAATCAATCATCCTATTTTTTTTTTTTTTTTTTGTTTCCTTAAATTAGGCTATACTGTTTTTTCATTACTTATGATATTCCATTACATTCATATTGTGTTGTGAAAACACATTCATTATTTGTATTTCATGATAGAACTGACAGAATGTGAAAGCGGAGCTGTGTTATATTAAAAGCAACAAAGCACAAAATTATTGCTATTACTGGGTGGCTTTTTTTGTCATACCGTGAACAAAACAGCTTGTGAATAGTTATACCTCAGGAAAGACAACAATATAACTTATGTTAACGAGTTGGAGTCCAGTTTTATTATTATTTAGAATTAAATACATGTGAGGAATGAAATGTTGGACGCCACAGACATTTTTGCGGAATAGGTGGTGGAATTTTCACCCAAAAAAGTCTAATTGTAATCTAAAAGACGATTGATTCACATAAATACAGCGATATGTCCCGCTACATTAAAGAGAGTGAAAAACACATTATTGCAAGACACATTGTTTGTATTTCACTATAAAACTGACATATTTTTAAAGCTGATCTTTGTTTTATATTAAAAGTATCAAAAGCACAAAGCTTATTGCTATTATTGAGTGGCTGGTGCACTACAAATAGACCTAATAAATGCAATTGAAGATGTGAAATATTATTTCCAAGCATACTGTCCCTATGAGTATAACACAAGGTTTGATTTCTGCTAATAATCCCACATATATTCAAATAAATTCCAGTGGCCTTGCAGTTTCTCCCATTGCTCCCAATCCAGGCTATCTGCATGTGCAATATAGGCTATACTCTCAACATATTAGCACTTTAATTGCTACGATTTAATTTTGACTTTATTCTCGAAAAATTTGGACTTTGTTTTTGGAGTTCTGACTTTAAAATTTTAGATTTTGTGGTACTAAAACGGCATCGTAAATATGCTGATCTTGCTGCTCAAGAAACATTATGATTATGATTGTCAATGTTGAAAACAGTTGTGCTGCCCAGTATTTTTGAGAAAACCGTCATACATTTTATTTTTAAGTTTAAAAGTCTTTTGTAACATTATAAATGTCTTTACTGTCACATTTGACCAATTTAATAGCCTGGAAAAATCCAGACCCTAATCTATTAAGATTAAGGGTCTGGGATCGAGCAATGAAAACTGCCTAACTCGAGGGGCGGCACCAAGCATGCATTTGAAACTCTAACTGCACGCAATTGGATAACGCCACGACCAATCACAACAATACACCCTTAGCTACCAGCAGAGCTAAATGATGTTTCATTAACAAAGTTCGGGAGAAGCGCGTCAGATGCTTAGCGTAAACATCACAAGTCAATCAGCGCCATAGGTTTAAATACAGCTGACTCACCTCAATTCACTCGATGGTTTATCAGTAAACCTCCACCACCCCATCTCCTCACTCCGAGTTCTCGCTACTTCTATTGGGGGGCAACGTACTCTGGGTTCGGGCCACTCCCGAGCTCGAAGCCCTTCACCGGACAGCACGCCAAACATGCGCTACTATTCTCCGGCTAATTATATGTAAGCGTGAACTCGTGAACTGATAGATTAAACTCTTGCCGTATCCAGTCGGCAAAACAGCAAAAACATCCTTCTTGCAAAGGAACGATTCGAGTTTTCGGTTTTCTGTTCCTCTTTTATATGGAAAGCCAAGTCTAACTCGTTCATTGTAGCGGCCAAAGCCGCTTCAAACAACCTGTTGTTCATCTGTAGCGACATCTTTCAAAGTTTACTATATGATTCGGACGTCGCAGTGCTGTCATCATCAGCTTAGCTCGCCTCTGTCCCGCCTACATCAGATACACCGATTTGATTGGTTCCCACAATTGCTTACGTATTGCAGTAACCTGCATCATTGCTCGATGCCAGAGTGTCTTGCAGAGACAATTCAAATTGTGCTCTCGCGAGACCTCTGGATTTCCAGGGTACCAATTTAATGCATCCATGATGAATAAAAGTATTGATTTCCTACTGACCCCAGTTCTCTGATGGTTAGTGCACTGGCCAGTCATCATCAGTGAGTTCCTGCGAACACATCACAGACGTCTGGTTTACATGTGCTATAATTGACACTTGTGGTCAAATCTGTATGTAAGTGTGTTTTCTGTTCTCCTGCGCAGGATGCTCTCTCAGCACAATCGTCGCGTCTGTCCGGATCCGCGCCGCAGGCGTCCAAAGAGCGCGTGAAGAGCCGGGGCATCTTACGCTCTGCCAGCGGCAAGGCCGCGCCGTCGGACTCCGGTGGTGCGCGAGCCGGTCAACCGGGACGTCCCAGCCTGCGCAAGGCCGAGAGCACCCGCGCCAAAGGCTCAGCGCCTCCCCGAGCCTCCCTGTCGTCTCAGAGCAAAGCGGCGTCGGTTTCGGAGCGCCTGGACTCGTCGTCGGGGCTGCCCCGCGCCAGCAGCGTCATCTCCACGGCCGAGGGCACCGTCCGGCGGACCAGCATCCACGACCTGCTCTCCAAGGACAGCCGGCAGCCCGTGCTGGTGGACCCCTCGCCCTCCAGGACCAAGAGCGCCTCCAGTGAGTACGGCCCCGTCCCCCAGGCCCCCGACGCAGCCCTGCCCAAGTCCGCTAGCATGCCCTGCAGCGTAGAGGAGCCCGAGCTGTCCAGCCTGCAGGCCTTTCTAGGTCCCTCCTTCACCGTAGACTCCATCTTTCTGGACTCCATCTTTAGCGAGCCAGCGGTGACGGGCGGCGCTAGAAACCAGGCCATCCTGTCGCTCAACGCGTCTCTCGTTAGTAACATTAGCGGCCCTCCCCATAAAGCCCCTGCGAGCAAACGCGGCGGCGGCGGCGGGGCGAGCTCAGAAGAGCGTCCCGCCGACGCCGAGCCCGAGGCCGGTTTCCCCTCTGAGGACGGTCAGTCGCTGTGGTACGAGTACGGCTGCGTGTGACTGCATGAGCTTCGGTGACTCTGCCGGACCCCGACCCCTGTCTGCATGAGTTGGTCGTAGCGGTGCCCGTGTCTGTTTTATGTCTTTATCATGTGACGATCATAATCCTGTGATTCTTTTGAACTGATCCTCCATCACTGTGTAATTAACCGGTGCGGTCCGTCATCTCCACCTGCTGTCTGTGTGTGTCACCGCTAGCGGAGGCTGATCTGCTTTCATATTTATGAAAATCAGGCTTGTAGAACAAGTCCCATGATGCTCCTCTGATTGTCTTGTTGAAATCACTCGCCTGGCTGTTCACGGGTTTCTGATGGTGTTTGTGTGCATGGCTTTATCCTCCTCGCTCCATTCTGACAGCACTGATCAGGATGAGCGTCTCGTGTTTAACGTGTGATGTGTGGCCGGACCTCCAGGGACTTCGTTATATTGATTCTTCTGTAATGTCCCGTTGAAGTGTGGCTTGCTTTCGTTCTGCAGATGTGGAAGTGCCACAGGAAAACAGGAAGTCTAAAAGCAGAGGTGGAGCTCAGAGTTTGTCCTGAATTCACACGGTGAGTGTCACAGTCCTCCTCAGATGATGCTCATCCTCAGGAAACGCTTACCTTTATGACCAATAGGGTCACTGTTAACCCTGCTGAAAAAAAAACAGCCTAGGCTGGTTGGCTGGTCTTAGCTGGTTTTAGCTGGTCTCCCTGGCCAGGCTGGGGAATTGGCCAAAACCCATCTAAAACCAGCCTGCTGACCAGCAATGACCCATTAAAACCAGCCAACCAGTCTAGGCTGATTTTAGCTGTTTTTTTTTTTTCAGCAGGAAAACCTTCAAGAACTTCTCTTAGTCCACCTCCAGCCCAAAGTACCAGGATCCTGATGCATTCATCACTAATCATTATCTCAGTAATCAATACCTAGAATCAAACGGCATCAATCAGAAATATTTTTACAATGAGCTGATTTGGTTCAAAGACGTTTTTGTTCTGTGGGTTGAAAGTCTCTTCACATGCCAATAGCAATCACTAAGTTAAGTGCTCTAAATGTATTTATATGTATTTATATCGTCTGTGGAAGGCGCACAACCATAAAATGTTAAAACAATATTCGCATAATGCCATTATATTTAGCTCTTTTATATACAGTAGATTGTTTGGTGTTTTTGGATCATCTTAATCTCTCTCTGTTTGAATGAGAGCGATCTGTTCGTTTTCCCTCGCTTTATCTTGCGTATTAATTTTCACGATAAATATGTAATAAAAGTGCTAGTTAAAACCTTTGATATCAATATTTTTCCTATTAGAGTCGTCCGCTATACTCTCACTTACCTGCGTCTCAGTCACTGAGAGACGAGCGCGGTTTACTCACCGGACGGAGTGTTGAACGTGCGCGTGTCCTGCATGTTCGGGCACGAGCGCGTACACGAGGATCGTTCATCCGCGCTCTCGTTTCACGGTCCTAATATAGCGCGATCAGGTAATGGGAAACATTAGTTAAACCCTTCAGACAGTGAAAAAAAATGATTGATTGGATTATTTCGATTAATTTACGACATTAAGCAAAAATATTAATTGCAGAACTCAATGTTTTTTTTTTATCAGCCACGTTAAAAAAAGCCTTTTTTTATATTTGTATTTATCAAAAAAGCATTAAGTTTACCAAAAGTGCCAGTAAAGACATTTATAATGTTGCAAAAGTTTTCTATGTCAAATAAAGGCTGTTTTTTTTTTTTACTTTGTTCATCTGTGAATCCTAAAATTTTAAAAGTAATGGGCAGCACAACTGTTTTCTAACATTGGTAATAATCAGAAATGTTTGTTGAGCAGTAGATCATCATATTGGAATGGTTTCTGAAGGATCATGTAGATCCAGTTGTTTGAATGTATTCTACTGAGATGAAGCTGAACTGTATTTTACCGTGGAACTGTGTGCACCAAATCAACCAAACTAAACCATTCACAAGTTCTTTTCTTCACACCGTCACATTACAATAAAAAGCCAATATGAAAAGGAAAGATTGGTAATGGATCTGCTAATTCTGGATTTTATCATGTTCAAGGTTCCCATCATCCTCTGGGAATTTGACAGAAATGATATTCAGATCAGACAGAATAGGGGCCTGTCTTTTGTCTGATTATATGGTTTGTGAATCAATGACTTTTTTTGAGTTTTTAAAATGTTTTTAAATGTGTAAGATGTGATTTTGCACAGTTAAAGTCACACTGACATGTTCAAGTGAGTTTCTGGGACATTTTTCTTGATGTGTCTACAATGTGGCTCATCTTCTTCAGTGTGTGGTTTGACTCCACTGAAAGCTCTGATAGGCCAGAGCAGCTCCAGATGGGCGGAGCTTTAGCTCTAACCCTAAACTGTGTCTCTGCCCACGTGTGCTGTAAGCTCCTCCTCTTTGGAGGTCTCTGGCTCCTTATATGCTGGGATGTGGAGACCCTACAGACCTTTCTCACAAATTCCTAGTTTCTCAGCTGCAGAAGTCGTCATAGTTGGGTAAAATCCGAGAGCAGTGAATGGGAGAGTACCACAAATATATTTTTTGCATTCCCATTTGCATAAATAGCAAAGAAAAACTCCATGATAGTGTTTTCATGACTTTCTGAAAAGGAAAAAAAAATTGAGAGAGACTGATATTGGCTGTCAAATGTACTGTCTTTCCCATAGACGCTGTACATCTTCACATTAGCTTTTACTGTTTTTTTTTTATCATTTGATGAAAAGGTGATATAATGTAAATTATAGTTTAATAAATGCACATACATTTATACACTAACTATAAGGGATTTGTGATGCAGATGACTGTTGAAACACATCATCTCAGTCTTGTGAAGAGGGTCCAGTGCTGTTTGGTTCCCAATGTGTTTCAGATTCTGTCTTGTACTGTTCTGCAGAACAAGTGAAGTCAGAGAGGTTTGATTGATGTGTGTAGGGTCTGTAGATGATGGTTTGACCCTGTCCCAAATCACACTCCCCTAATGTGCACAGTGTGGACTCAGAGGAAGAGCATGAGGGTTTAGAGTGATTTGGTTCAGAGAGAGCAGATAGTGAAGTGATAGCGGTGTGTGACGATCATCTGATGTCCTCTGGGCTCCAGAGCTGGTGCTTCTGACTCCAGTGTTTGACAGCTTTGACCACAGAAGAGTAGAAACAGAACCTTCAGTTTAGTTTAGACTCAGTCAGTGTTGTTTTGGTCCTGATAAGGAATTAAGGATGTGATCATAAATACAAATAACCAAAAACATTCTGTACTTTAGAACATGAGATAGTCACACCTTCAAAGCATCTGTTCACAAAATATACCTCCCCCTTATTAAATGATTCTATTGTATAAAATTACCTTTTTTTTTTCAACTAAATACATTTTAAGATGATTTTATGCTACTAATCTTAATGCAGTAGTTATAATCCATGTATTACCTGTTAACCGTTTGTGGAGCACAGACCTGAAGATGACATTTCCAACTTGTTGTAAATGTTCAGTTCTTTGGAGCACAGACTGAAGTTTGCATAATTATTAGGCATTTTTTTCCCCAATAACATTGTACCAATTTCAAATGACATCAAACACAGTGTATTTAATCATTTATAAGTGATGTATAATTGCCCATGAAGGCTAAAAATGAAAAACTTCTTATATTCAGGTGTACAGAATTAGTAGGCAGGTTTGCCTTTACAGGTAAAAATAGAAAATACATAGATTTACCTTTTAAAAAAAATATGAATTGTCCATGAGAAATATAAAAAAAAAACTATTGCAATACAGAATTTGCAGAGTTTTGGAGAAAAGACACATTCAAAAATGACCCTTACTTATGACACATGCTGTGTGACTGTGATTATTACATACATAAAGATTGATTGTTTGAAAAAGCTTTATAAAAAGAAGAGGTTGAGAGTGATTCCTGAGGTATCAGCAAAATAAAGGTGCTTCACGATGCCATAGAAGAACCTTTTTTGTTTCAATAGTTTCGTAAAGAACCTTTAACATCTGAAGAACCTTTCTGTTTCACAAAAGGTTCTTTGTGGTGAAAGAAGGTTCTTCAGATTATAAAAAGGTAAGAAAGAGATTCTTTAAAGAACCTTTGACTGAATGCTTCATTGTGGAACCAAAAATGCTTCTTCAGTGGCGTCGCTGTGAACAACCTTTTAAAGCAGCTTTATTTGTATAAGTGTGAGCTGCTACAGCAATGAGCAAAGACTATGACTATGACAAAGATGGACTAAAAAGAGCTAAGTTGATGTGTTTTTATATTCTTGGCCTGTCTTTTTTTTTTTCTGATTCTGCTGACCCAATGAGCATTTTGCTGTCCAGTGGTCATGATTTCATTTTGCAATTTTGATTTTGCAATTTCAGTATTAAAGCTCTTTTTACCCATAAAAGCACACCTGAGTATAAGGCATTTTTCACTTCTAGCCTTCATTCACAATTATATATCACTTATAAATGATGAAATACAAAATTAATAATAGTTACTAAGATTGATGTGGTTTGGAATTGGTAAAATGTGCTTGGAAAAAAATCACAATATCAAATTGCATAATAATTATGCACACAATGTGGAAAAGACACTTGGTAGATTATTGATACTGAAAAAGAAACTAAAAAGTTTATAAAAAAAAAAAAGTTTGTAAAAATGCACAGAAATACTATAAGAATTTTAAAAAATAAAATAATTTGTTTATAATCTAAAACTGAAAACAATCAAAGTCATGAAGATTTAGTTTGTTTTCACAAAATGTTCCACTTCCACTCATTTGTTTTCATCCATTTAACCTTTACATCATGTCTGCCTTAGCCAAGTTTTATTCCATTCCAACAAAAATAAAAATTCTAAAAACTAACTTTTTTTCCCATTCCAAATGGCCTGAACAGCACCAGAAGGTTAAGTATCATATTTTTGTTTTATAATTTCATGTTGAACACTAAGCCAAACCCCAAAGCACTTCATTAGATCTGGATTCACTCAGATGTGTTTTTCAGTGTGTTTTATAATAAAGTATGTGTTAACATTCTAATAGCATGACATTTCTCATTTAAATCATTCAGTATGTTGTAGTCTGAACAGTACAGAGCCGTTCTGCTGTTCAGAAACAAACTACACGACATGATGAGATACGACTGTATGCGGCTAAATTATATAACCTGAGAAAATCAAGTTTATCAGAAGTGAGACTATAAAAGCAGGATGATGTATGTCATCATTGTCCTGACAGATATGACGAAACCAGACAGAAATACACATCAGACAAACTCAAATAATGACTGAGTCATCAATTAAACAGAGATATGGGCGTTTCTTCAACTAGGTGCACTTTTAGCCTTGACAATTTGAAGAAAAAAAAAACACAGTCTCATAAGTTTAAATAATTTGTCTAGTTTTAAGGTCTGTAAGAGGACAAACTTAGATTACAAGAGAAATGGTTCATATTTTCTTTTTATTTTTGACCTGCATTGAACAAATGTGCATCTCAATATACAGCTGTTATTTAAAAAATAAAATAACTTTGGTTTTTTTATTAAGTAGAGCATGGGTCATAAATTGGATTTTTTTTTTTTTAATGTGTGATGAGAACCTTTTAAATATTTAAAAAAAATGTGTTTGGTGGAAATGACAAGAAATGAAGGTAAATGTAGGGAAGCTTCATCCCAATGCTGGAACATGACTGTTTCTGGATTGAAACATTTGCAGTCGTGCAAATCTATTCTCACAACCCATATCAATTGTACTTTGTAACCATAAATGTCATTTCCAGCACAGAGGACAGTGAGCTGGAAATGACATTTCTGTAGTTTTTTGTGAAAAAATGGAAGACAGCTTTGAGTTAGTACTTAGCATTTCGTGTATGTAAAATACTCTTAACTTAAAATTTTTAGCTTTTCAATAACACCCTTGATGCTACAGTATGTGGTGGAAATGACGTAGAATAAACATATTCACTGATCAAGCAATATTTACTTTGATTTTTCTTCATTTGTTGTTGATGAAAATGTCCAACATGTGCTCTGATGTCACTCAACATTTCCATTGAAACCACCTAAAAAATCTTTCACACAAACTTTTTAAAGATACATTCCAGTGTTGTGCTGGAAATGACACCAATACTGTGCCACAGCTATATTTTGTATAAAAGGTAATATTGATAGAGGTCTCACATTAAATACTGTATTTTAATTATTTTACTAGTGCCTAATTCAGGTACCTTAATAGTTACCAGATAAGTCATATTTTTAAACTGTATTTTCATTGTTGAAGTTTAAAAGTCTGGGTGTGCGACAAGGAGAAAACACTGATTTTGACACCTATAAGAAGGTTGAAAAGTATGAAAAAATCTTAATAGAAAGGTAGTACATTTTTTTTTTTAGATTGGTTTTATTGTTAGCTTGCCAAAGAAAGGAATTTGTCCAAAATTGTATGTATTTTTAAAAATATGACCAAGGTACATAAAAGTGCCCATAGTCTAAGAATCACCCAGATACGGCTACAGAAGTTCACTCTGATGGTCTGTTTGAGACGAGCCTCATTTCTCAGACTGGTAATGGATTGTTTATGAGTATCACATATCACGAGCTGACGTGATGTAAATGCAGTCAGAGAATGTTTCCTCATAGCATGAGTCTGTGCTCCAACAGGACAAACCTGTTCCTGATCCTCATCACATCTCCATCTCACACGCTCACGTCAGGAGCTCAGTCTGCTGTGTTAGAGATGGAGGAAACACTGATCTGATGAAGCATGACCCTGATCAGCAGCTCATCTCACTCAAACTCTGGATTTGACTGCTTTTCCAGCACAGACAATCTCACAACCAGTGTTGAGGATGATAACGTATTACAAGTAACACGAGTTACATAATCAGATTACTTTTTTTCAAGTAGCTAGTAAAGTAACGCATCACTTTTTAATTGACAAGAAAATATCTGAGTTACTTTTTCAAATAAGTAACACCTGTTACTTTCCCCCATTCATTGATTAAAAGCTCTCCTGTCCCTGAAATCATGAGTAAGATGTTCCTTTAGTTCTAGAATAAATGTGAACATGCATTAATTCATCTCACTCACTACAAAACAGATACAGTGTTCCTCAAAATGAATAAAAACTGTGAAACTCAAACCAGCAATAATTGAATATGTTCAATAATACGAATATTCTTTATGTATTTAATCCCATTTTATGAACCGATGTCTTTGCTGCCGACCTTCGATGATCCGATTCATCCGTACTAATAAGATAAATTAGTTTTTCTTGTCCACTGCAGTGTTGACAACTCAGCAATTTTGTTGCTAGATTTAGAAATTTTTTAGACTACCCTAGGAACTTTTTCTTCAAAAGTCACCTAGCAACAATGAAGCTATTTTTAAAATATATTAAGGACCTTTTAGCAACTGTGACTCAAATGATAAAATAGCACACAAAACGCTTTTTTCACTCAAAAACGTTGATAATGAGGCTTACGATTAATCAGATGCAAATAGAAACACAAAACCAGTCCTAAATGAGAGAAAACAAGTTGACAAAAACATTGAGTCCAACACTGGGTGACAGTATATAGCATAATGACAGATTTAGAAGCAGTTGTTTGAAGTGTGACAGGAATCTGAACACAACCAGATGGAGAACACAGTACATAGTGCCCTATTTTTAAATGTAATTGTTCAAATGTGTAAATGTTAAAAAAAAAAATCAATGTTGTAGCCTATTTAAAAATGAATATATGATATTGTTATATTTATTTTTTTAGTTTTAATAACAAAACTAAATGACCTTTTTGAAACATATTCACAATCATATTCAATGCTGAGATTTGAGAGATCCGTTGTGTATTCTATGCAATTTTGTGTTGTGGTCGCACAATCACATCACAATGTCATTTAACAACAAACTGTCCTGCCTTTAAGTCAAGTCAAACTCAAGTCAAACTTTATTAAAATCCCTTACGGGCAATTTAGATGCAGCTATGATCAGAAACAGACGGACTCATACAATACATAAACATAAATATCACATACCCTAACAAATTTCCTCAAGAACCATTTAAAAGCCTTATTGCACAAGGGACAAATGAGTATTTATATCGATTACTTTTCATCTTTGGCAGTCTATATCGGGAACCAGAAGGAAGCAAAGAGAACTCTGAAAACAGGAAATGATCATTATTAGCTAGCACAGTTCTAGCCCGACTCAAAATATTTCTATTAAACAATGATGACAAATTTCTTTGCTCTTTACCTATGATCTTTCCACTAAGTGTGACAATTCTATTTAAAGCACTTTTATATTTAACACTAAGATTACCAAACCAACAACTAATAGAAAAGGACAAAACAGACTCAATGTAAGACTTATAGAACATTTCCATTAATGTCTTATCTATATTAAATGATCTTAATTTCCTTAAACAATATAGCCGTTGCTGTCCCTTTTTACATAATACCTCAGTATTCACATCAAAGCTCAATTTGTTGTCAATAATGGTCCCTAGATATTTATAACTGTCCACACATTCCACCTTCACACCACTAATAAAAGTATCCTGGGAAGAGTGTGCTTTTGCTCTAAAATCGATTATCATGTCTTTTGTCTTAGACACATTCAATTGCAAACAGGCATCATCACACCATTCAACAAAATCGTCGATCACTGACCCATGACATGTTTCATTATTTTCCAAAAGACTCACAATGGCTGTATCATCAGCAAACTTTAAGAAAAACCTATTTTTATGCTTACTGATACAATCATTTGTGTATAAAATATATAATAAAGGGGACAAAACACAGCCTTGAGGAGTTCCTACAGATGTGATTAATGGAGTTGAGAAACTATCATTAACTCTCACTCGTTGAATTCTATCAGTTAAAAAGTCAAGAATCCAACCTACCAAATTAGGATTAAGACCAAAATTAGAAATTAACTTGTCTGCTAAAATCTGTGGTTGTAATGAATTAAAAGCAGATGAAAAATCCACAAATAAAAGTTTGACATGTGTTTTGCTCCCCTCTAAGTGCTTTAAAACCAAATTTAATAAAGTTGCTGTTGCATCCTCAACACCTCGTTGTGTTCTATAAGCAAATTGGAGAGGATCTAAAAGAATTTTTGTTTTAGACAACAACTCCTCTTTTACCAGTTTCTCAAAACATTTCATTATTAAGGAAGTGAGAGCTATTGGCCTAAAATCATTAAGTGTTACTGCCTTTGCAGTTTTAGGCACAGGCACCACAGTGGCCTGTTTCCACAGAGTCGGGACTTTCTGGAGAGCAAAAGACCACTGAAAAATATTACAAAATACTGGTGCCAATTGTTCAGCACAAACCTTAATTAAATGCCCACCAAGATTATCTGGCCCAGGAGTTTTTGTCCTCTTACAACCCTTAAAAACTTTAATTACATCTAATTCATCAAAAAAAATATTATAATCACCATCACAACTCACATTAAAATTCATAGACTCCATTTTAAGACCAGTTTCAGGAGAATCAAAGCGTAAATAAAACCTGTTTAGTTCCTCGGCCAATTGACTACTAGACTCATACCCAGGTAGCTGTATTTTCCTAGACTCACACCCTTTAAATCCTGTTATAGCTGTCATTCCCTTCCAAACTGACCCCAAGTTATTCCTACTCAACTCTTCCTCTAAGTTTGTTTTATACTTTAACTTTGCTTTCCTCACTTCAATTTTAATCTCTTTCTGCAGTTTTAATCTTTTAACCAAATCACCTTCATAAAATGCTCTACATCTTTCATTCATAAGTACTTTTAAGGAATTTGTAAACCATGGCTTGTTGTTTGGGAATATTTTGACAGTCTTACAGGGGATAAGCATGTCTTCACAAAACGAGATATAACTACTGACAGCATCTGTAAGTTCATCTATTTCTGAGCAAGAATTGTAAAAAATATTCCAGTCCGTGCATTCCAGGCATCCTTGCAAAGATGCAGTGGACTCCTCAGACCATACTCTAATATTCTTCTTCTGCGGTTTTTCACTTTTTAAAACAGTTTTGTATACTGGGACAAGCAAGACTGTATTATGGTCTGCCGTCCCCACAGGAGGCTTGACAACAGACTTATATGCGCCTTTGATTGATCCATAGCAAAGGTCAAGAGTCTTATTAAAACGTGTGGGGCAAGTCACATATTGATAAAAGTTCCTTAAGCACTGCTTCATGGGACATTTATTAAAATCCCCCATAATTAAATTCGGAGCATCTGGGGAAATGCATTGCAGTTTGTGTACAACATTTCCAAGAGTCTCTGCTGCGTTTGCTTCGTTAGCCCTCGGATGAATATAGACCACGGTAACAAAAAGTTGTGGAAACTCCCGAGGAAGATACTGTGGCCGGAGTGATACAGAGAGTAGTTCAATGTCATTAGTACACACACTCTCTCTCACAATAACGGAACTACACCATTTGTGGTTAATATATAGACAAACACCACCTCCTTGCTTTTTCCCCGTCACTCCAGGGCAACGATCGGTACGAAAAGGAGTGCCAAATCCATCAATAATTACAGAATTATCAGGATCATTGTTCTTTAACCATGACTCAGTAAGAGCCAAAATACAAGCATTCTTATAGTCATGTTGAAAACGTACCATTGCCTGTAGGTCATCGATCTTATTCCTGAGGGACTGAACATTTGCCATGACGATAGACGGGAGAGGAGTACGGTTTAGCCGAGACCTCCTTAGCTTCACTCGTACCCCTCCTTTCTTCCCTCTCTTCCGTATTTTTTGAGGGTTATGATCCCGTCTAACATACAATCCGTTGTCGCGAACACCGTTTCCATGCGATGAACGTAAATCCACAGGATGACGAATATTGTAGGGCCGATGCCACTGAAGGAGAAACTCTCTGTCGTATTGAATTCTCACCGGTTGTTTAGCAGGTGATGCTTTCAAACACGCAGGGAGAAGAAACAGCACCCACAATAAAACAATGGCCAACACATCCATTTGGCTTTAGTTGGTTTCCAACAACAAAGTCCAAAGAACTCCAAGGCAAGCGCAAACAACTCTAAACAACTTTAAAAACTATTTAAAAGAAAACAAACAAACAAACGACACAGACTGTTTTCTGATCTGCTGCTGGTCGCCACGTGCGCAGCGCCCTCTGTGTGTGTGTGTGTGTGTGTGTGCTACTTTAGCTACTTACTCAGAAAATGAGTTGACAACACTCAGGGATGGGCAGTATTTTAGATAAATGTATTTAAAATACGTATTTGAAATACAAAATACTATTTTGTATTTTAAAGCCTTTGGGAAAAATCGAATGTAATTTGTATTTAAATAGATTTAAGATGAGTATTTTGTATTTTCAAAATACATAAAATACTTTGTGCCAATCAACCTCTTCATCAGGGTGCTGATTTAGTTCAGACACAGCCCTCCCCCAACCGTAACACTCAAGCACATCAGCTGCCAGTGTTCTGAAATATTCGGTGTCTGAGATTTTCTGTGACACTGGGCGGAGCTAACATGAATATTCATGAGTTTTCCGTTCATGAGATTTGTCTTAAAGTTGCACTCAAATATTAGTGCTCCTGATAAATACAGCTTTCTGTAACGTAATTTCATTTCAGGTTCGAGCTAATATATATACACATTTATTGTGCACAGACATTTATTAATTACATAAGAAATCCAGTTTACCATTAGAATATGCATCATATTATAGGCTAATCAAGCCAACAACTCTCGTCTTTTTGTCATTTACCCTACTTCGGTTTTACATTTGAGTGCGTTTTAAATGGCTTTTTTTGTGTGCACACACTCCGTGACAGAGTGGAGTGCCGACAATGTGTTTTATAATTCTGTAAATCGGTCATTTTTCTCCACACCAAAAGAATCAAATAATCCCGTTAAACGCAGTATTTGAATTTGTAACTTGTGATTTTGGAAAAAAAAACATTAGTCTGTGTAACACTAAATTGTATATATATTTTTTTAATTCATTAAAAATGTTCTTTTAATTAACGAATGGATGAAACATGGACCATTACTTTATTCAAATATTTCTGCTATGCAGGCTCATTTAGTAAATTTCAAGCATTTTACAAACATGGTGCTTAATGAAAATGCCATTTCCATGCCATGTAACATTTCCGAATTGGGATTGTTCCCCATCTATGCAAATGATTGATGTAGAGACAAAAGAAGGTGTCTGTCACCATCACTTTAATGTAGTGATTGTGTGCATTTATATTAATAAATGTATATTAATAAATTAATATATTAATAATAATAATTTAACATTTTTTTAATAAACTTTCTAATTTTAACAAACTGTATATAGAAGCAAACTTTACATGAAATAAATATAAAAGTTGCTATGCTTAAAAAGTATTGTACAACCTGCAAAAAAAAAAAAAGAGAGAGAGAGAGAGAGAGAGAGAGAGAGAATATTCAGCTAGTTTTTGATGTGGTTTTAAAACTTGCTGTGATGTAAAAATAAGATTTTGGTCATATTGCCCATCCCTGTTCTTTGCCCGATAGCAGAAAAGGTTATCACAGTTTTAAATACAGTATGATTTTTTTAATAGTGCTCACCACAAGGAATAGCCTGCATTGTAACCTGGTCAGAAGTAAGTATACAAATGGCTGCTATTTTTCACTACATTAGTTTATTTGTGGTTACCAGCAAGGAAGCAAGCACTAAAGAAAGAAAGAAAGAAAGAGAGAGGGAGATTATGGTGACAGAATGACAGAGAGAGCAGAGATGAGGCAAGGAATTAAAAGTCACTACACTGTAAACCCTAATAAGTTCAGACTACTCAAATGATTTGAGGAAAGTGATTCCCTCAGTTCGTTTGAGTAATGGGAAAATGACAACTCGATTTATTGAGTTGAACGAATGTGGTCTCTTCATTGAATTAACTTAAATGTTTAAGTACAGATAACTTAAAAGGGCTAACAGACTAAACTTCCTAAATTTTCAGCTTATATATAAATATATATATTCTACTTGTATTAAATAATTTATAAATCATTAAAACAAGGTTTTTTTTCCACATCAACCACTTTATTAGGCTTATACTGCATTTACATTACTTATAACAGTAAGCTCACATTTATAAAATTCATGAACAAAATCATGAGCTCCTTTTTTAACAGTAAACTCATATTTTTGTCTGTAAGCCCACACTGTCATATTTTTAAAAGACATATGTACAACAAAATAGCTAATTTTTAATTTTAACAGTAAGCTCACATTTCCAGAAAGACATGAACAACAGCATCATGAGCTTACATTTTTTAAAGTACATTCACATTTTTTAACAGTAAACTCCTATTTTTGACTGTAAACTCACATTTAATATCACATTTTTAAACAAAACAGCTCATTTTTAATAGTAAGCTTACATTTTTAAAAGACATGAACAACAACATAAGCATTTTTTTTTTACAGTTAACTGTTTTAAATGTAAACCTATTATTTATTTATTTTTTCACATTTTTACAAGACAAATTTGAGATATACCAGTTCCTTGGAGTGTGTGTTATACAAAAAAAAAAAAAAAAGGTGTTTCTTCTCTGTTGGTGAAAGTCTTACTGACTGTTAACATAAACATGTTTTTAATTTCCAATGTAAAGGTCATTTTCATTTTTTTTTTCTCAGCTGACAAGAAAAGCACAAAACCTGTAACATAAATTTGTCCAAACAGAAGGCACATTGATTCAGGAAGGTCACTTAGATTGTCCATCACCACTTTTCCAAGAGTTGAGAGGCTGAAGAGTAGTCCCATCTTCAACTATTACAATCCCCACTGACAACAGCAAGATTTGAGCTGTGATCATCAGACATCTATTAAAGATGAAAAAACATTATCAAATTAAAGTTAATTCACATGCATGCAAGCTCATGTAGATTTCAAACAGTGCAACTTAATCTTAAGGAACAGTTCACCCAAAAATGCAAATTCTGTCATTGCTCACTCTCATGTCATTCCACACCCCTAACACCTTTGTTCTTCTTCCAAACAAAAATTAAGATTTTTTTAAGGAAACCCAAGAGATTTCTGTTTCTCCAGAGATCCAATGTAACATTTTCAAGGTCTAGAAAAAAAATCCATGAGACTTCAGTGGTTTAAACTCAATTTTATGAAGCAGCGCGAGTGTTTAGTGCAAAAACATGTAATTTACCACTTACAAAATAAAATTATTCAAGGCCTGTTCAGATTTCAGATCTTGCGTGAACACAAAACACATGCACTGTGATGCTCTCGTGAACATGCATTGGGGATCTGTATTTTTAATAGTTTTTATAGTTTGTTTCATGCAAACCTAAGCATGTGCGTTGTTTAATAAAATTGAGGTTAAATCACTGGAACCACATGTCTTTCTTACCTTTTCTTGTCCGTCTATGGAGAAATGGAAAACTCTTGAAAATTATTTTAAAAATCTTCATTTGTGTTCCAAAGAGGAACGGAAGTCTTACGTATATGGAATGACACGAGGGTAACTACTGACAAAATTCTAATTTTTGAGTGAAATAACACTTTAGATTCAAATTTATATAATGAGTGTGAGTGATCTAATGTGTGCTTGTCTTTTTGACATTATTTTCTACATGGAATACTTACCAAACATGTCGAAGAAATCCCCAAACATCTCCAAACACAAGAGGTGGTCCTTGGAGCACAAGAGTTCGGTCCTCAGTCGGCTCTGACAACTTCTGTGTGAAAACAAAAAAACAATTATATTAAATCTAACCACTGGCTATTACTACTTTTTTTAATGAAATTCATAACAGCATTTAAATCAGGGGTGTCAATTCTTGGAGGGACAGAGCCCTGCAGAGTTTAGATGAAATCCTAATTAAACACACCTGATCCAACTAAGTTAACGTTGTTACAACATTTTTGCACGTCTTTCCCGACAGTAAAAAGTCAACAAATCGCTCACAGGGACATGTAAAACAGTCACAGCTCTGCTAATGGTAACGTAACTTGATTAAAAACAAAATGCAGATAGGATTGAATACATTTTATAAAATCTATTAAAAACGAATAATTAATATTATGCACCAAGAACACATTACATGAACAGAATTATTAATTAAAAACATAGGCCTATCTCTGTAAATGTGTCACAATTTCGTTAATTTTTAGCTTTGCATTGTTCTCCTCATGAAACCTTTAGTAAACCTGCATTAATAGCCACACGGATGCAATATACTGTTACAAACGTATTTTCATTCTCAACTGTTTATGATCATTTAAGACATAACTGACAAGGGTTTACGTGAATAATCACCAAGCGAGCGCCTCATTTTGAAATATTTTTGCGTGCATTTGACCGTTTATGCGCGCACCTTGAGGTAAAAGCGAACTTTAACGGTACATGTCCGTGTTTTGTTCCCTCATAAGCGCATACACAACAGCGCAAGTTCTCATTCTCGCTTTTAAAAACACAACATCAAAGAAACATTAATAAATTAAGCAAGTCACAACGTACAGGCGTGTTAAACATTAACTTACCAGCGTAATCCATGGGCCTTCGTCACGACCGACTCCATCCCTGTCCCTGCCTGCTTCACGACCGCCTGCCTGCAAGTGCCGCTGGGGGAGGAAAAAAAGTTAAGCGGGAAATTCAAATGTTCTTATAGAAATTTAGAAACTCCGGCATATTTATAAGTACAAAATACTCCAAAAATAAAACGGAACCAAGCAAAATTTACACTTATATTTTACCATTAACCTACCTGTGTAACTTCACTCTAATGAATCTTTCACGACGGCTTTCTTCCCGCCTGCTTTACCGCCAGCTTACTTGTGCTGCTACTGGAGCAAAACAAAAAATAGATTGGAATAACGTGTAAATCAATTAAAAAAAAATGTATATGAGCGTTTAAATCTCTACTTACTGATTTAACTTTTGTCTTTCTTGTGTCAGATGGTTTCTGCTAGTGCGTCTGTCCTGCTGGTTCTTCAGCAAAATTCAGCATGACGAGAAAAAATACCGCCTTGTGTCATATAACTTATATCGACCAATCAGCGCGGTTGTCAAAGCAGAATTTCAAGTGCGACCAATCATTTTAAATAGACATTGTGAATCTTTCAAATTAATTAAAATGTTGAGTTCAGATAACTTAAAATATCAATTAAAAAGTTTTTTGCTGCCAAATGAGTAAGTTAACCACACCTGTTTAAGTTTTGATGCCAAAACTTGGTATTTTAAGTAATGTCAAGTTATATTAACTTAATCTCTTTATTAATGACAACAGTGGGGTTTACAGTGTAGTCCTATGTAGTTTCTTCATTCGCTATGACTATTTATAATTAGCTTAGCTAATTATATTTAACAAGATTTTTGTTCTTGTCCCATAACATTTCTGTGAGTTGTTCTATTTAAAATGTGTATGTTTCCAATTTCACATGTATTTTGTGTATTTTAAAAATACAAAATACTGTATTTGTATTTAAATTTTTCCACTCAGTATTTTGTATTTTTATTTTAAATACATTTCTATGTATTTATGCCCATCTCTGACAACACTGGTCTACTGTACCGATGTGAATTTACTTTTATCTTTCGGTGTGAAACAGCTTTTACATTTGTCAAAAGTAGAACTTTGTATATTAAAAACAAACAAGTCCTGCCCAGATTTAAACAAGTAACTCAAAAGTAACGTAACGCATTCCATAAAAAGTAACTAAGTAACAGTTCCTTTTTTAGGAAGTAACTCAATATTGTAATGCTTTACCTCTAGTTTTCCCCACACAATGGTCACGTCATTCAGAGAAAATACTTCTATAAATGTGTTATAAACAACACAGAAATGAACATTGATATTGTTCCCAGCTATATTTCCATTCAGACAGTGTAAAAACCAAACCTCTGGTCATCAGTTCTTCATTGTGAAGCTACTAAAATGGTTCAACTTTTCCACAGTTCACAGTAATAGAGAAAAAGCATTTATTTGATTGAGAATCCGACATGAATCAGTATGAGCAGACTGTGATGAGCCACAAACAGCAGTGTTTCCTGAGATTGAGATTGAGATGAGTACATCTGTGTGTTTCTCCTCTGACGTGTTTCATCTCCTGTTCTCCATCAGAGAGACTCATCGTCTGAAGACCGGCACAACCCTACAATCTCCTGCCATGAGAAACACACCGTTTCTCTCTCTTTTGTAATCATGGAGCCCTCAGCAGTCAAAACAGAAAATATGTCCTTTTCCTTGAATCAAGGAAGCAGAAGGACTCTGAGAGAAAGCTGAAGAATCTGGAGCTCGTCTCTCATCCTCACCATCACTGCATGTGCGCCGCTGTCACCAGACCTGCAGACAGACACCCCACGCCCTGAGGACCCCCAACACCAAAAATACAGACCCAGAGAGTGTGTGTGTGTGTGTGTGTGTGTGTGTGTGTGTGTGTGCGTGTGTGCGTGTGTGTGTGTGTGTGTGTGTGTGTGTGTGTGTGTGTGTGTGTGTGTGTGTGTGTGTGTGTGTGTGTGTGCCAAAAGACTGTGTTACTCCTGTGTGAATGACACATACCGCTTCATTCCTCTTTTCATAAATTAAATCAATGTTATAAACTTCCTGACCACTGTCTTATTCTCATCCTCCACCGCTGCAGTACTAGAAAAACACAACAGAAGGAGAATATACAGATGTGTTATAAACCTGGTCCTAATGACGTGATGTTAAAGGAGTAGTTCACTTCCAGAACAAACATTTACAGATAATGTTGTTACCCCCTTGTCATCCTAGATGTTCATGTCTTTCTTTCTTCAGTCGTAAAGAAATGATGTTTTTTGAGGAAACAATTTCAGGATTTCTCTCCATATAGTGGACTTCTATGGTGCCCCGAGTTTGAACTTCCAAAATGCAGCTTCAAAGGATCCCAGCTGAGAAAGAAATCTTATCTAGCGAAACAATCGATCATTGTTGAAACAAATTGACAATTTATATACTTTTTAACCTCAAATGCTTGTCTTGACTAGCTCTGTGTTAACTGTTTTTTTCTGGTTCAAGACAGTTAGGGTTTGTGGAAAAACTCTCATTTTCTCCTCTAACTTCAAAATCATCCTTACGTTGCTGCAGAATTACAGACCCAGTGTTCACGAAGTGAACGCGCAAAGAAGATCAAACCCTTTACAAAAAAAAAAAGGTAAAACAGCGATGTAGGAGGATTTTGATGTTGAAGAAAAAATGAGTTGGGAGTTTGTTGCCATACCCTAACTGTCTTAAAGCAGATTACAAAGACTATGCATTCACATCACAGAAACCAGACAAGACAAGCGTTTGAGGTTAAAAAGTATATAAATTGTTAATTTGTTTAGAAAATAACGAATTGTTTGACTGGGATCGTTTAGAGCTCTTTGAAGCTGCATTTAAACTGCATTTTGAAAGTTCAAACTCGGGGCACCATAGAAGTCCATTATATGGAGAGAAATCCTGAAATGTTTTCCTCAAAAAACATCATTTCTTTACGACTGAAGAAAGAAAGACATGAACATCTTGGATGACAAGGGGGTGAGTACATTATCTGGACATTTTAGTACTGGAAGTGAACTAATGTAGGGTAATGTGGGTCATACAGTAGTCTGACATTGGTCTGCTGTCTGGAGATGTAAATGTGCGTCTTAAGGCGGTAAGAAAGTATCTAAGCTGCCAGTTCCAGAGCAGCATCTGCGACTCAGTCGAGGTCCAGGATGAGGGGCTCGTGGCCGGTCTCCTTCAGGAAGCGGAGCAGGTCGTCCGGCTTGAGTCCGGTGGAGGCGCTGTTGGTCATGGGGTGGAAGTAGACCCTCTAGTGTCCGCCGTGGGTCAGGTCTCGGTCCAGCACCATCCTGACGCTCCGCTCGGTGTCGCAGAAGAGCGCGAGAGCCGTGGCGCAGCCCTGACCCACCTTCAGCTTGTCCAGCATCACGGACTCCTCCGCCAGACGCAGCGTCCCCAGCCCCAGACGCTTGGCCACGTCGCTCAGGTTGATCTGCCGGTCGTGTCTGGCGGACAGCAGCCACAGGCTCTTCTTCTTCTTGTCCTTCAGGAAGAGGTTTTTGGCGACGACGCCGTTGACGTGAGCCATGTGGACCATCATCTCCTCCACCGTGAACACCTCCAACACAAACACACTCCAATGCATTCATTTATAGCACTTCTCACACGACATGCTGTTTGAGAGCAGCTTTACACAAATGATGATGGTTAGAATGGCTTAATTCCTCAAACAATCACGAGGTTACGATTTGTTATGAGCTATAAATCACCTTATGTAAGTGTGAGTGTGTGTACGCCAATGAAGAAACAGTCTTGAGTTTCTCCTCTCATGTGTTATACTTCATCATGGTCTCACCTCTGGATGCTCGATGCAGATCGTGTCAATATCCAGTCGCTTGAGCAGCTCCTCCAGCTCCTTCCTCAGCTCCACAGACGCCATCGCGACTAACAACAGCTGTCACTTCAACTGTATGTGGATATGCTTATATGGTTACAGCGCACAAGCTCTGTGATTGGTCCAGACTAACAGCAGACGATTGTGATTGGTCAGGAGCCAGCGGCGTTGAGTAAAGGAACGGCCACGTCCTCATCTACATTCATTACAGTATCGGCGATTTCATACAGATAGCGATGCGGTTCATATAAACTATGATTAAAACACATCAAAATAAAGAATAAGTTATCAAATGGAGAAATTATAGATTAAATAAATCTTTGGAGAGCTGCAAAACTTGTTAAACTCTCCTTCACACGTTTTCTCTCCACAGCAGACGCCGCTTCCGGTTTGGAGACTGTTGTTAAACAGCGCCACCTGCCGCCCTCCACCACTTACAAACACGTCTGAATGTTTTGTGGTTATTATACCACTTTACTGATCTTTTGCCACATCTTTAAGACGTTTGTAATCTATAAACTAATAATAATCCCGTGAAAAAGTCCATCTCCTCTTATCTCTCAGATCAAAATCCAGCCACATATTTGTTTAGAGCTGTTCTGGCTTGTAAACGGTGCTTGATCTGTGCAGATTTCTCTCCTGATTCAGACCTGACCACCTTTTCACTGGAGGAAGCGTTATTATGGACTCATATTTTAATGATTTGTTTCACCTTTTCTCTTCAGGGCCAGTTTTTCCAAAAGTAATCCAGAGGGATTTTGGATCACGGATTGGATCAAATCATGGAAATGGGTTTTTCAAAAGTAAAAGAGAGATTTTAAATTAAAATCAGACCATGTTATCCAATCTTATATTTGATTTGGATCAAACCTCCCCTTTGGGTTATTCAGAACTTTGAACTCAGATTGGGATCTATTTGATCCAAAAAAACAGGATTATCCTGATCCCATCAGAAGGATGGATTCAGCTGTGATTTTTCACAGGAAGACACTCAAACACTGACTCAAGAACAATCATAGTGCACGACATTATTACCTTTCACAGGCAATAACTAGAAAAAATTAAAAATGCACTGAAATGAAGATTCTTGGCCGAAGCCGAACAAAATTACACACTGGGACGAAGGCCTATTACTGAACACAGTTTTGTGTGTTCCCTCATGTATTTGGTAAATTTTTTTTTTACCATTGCATAAATTAAATAGCCAATATTTGCTTTTTAGTTTTGTCTTGCTGTTCAAAGAAAAAAATAAATTACAAAACAACACTTTAATCAGTGCATCCCTACAAAAAAATCAGCTTCATGAAATGAGAGAAGAGCAGAGTCCGAGAGATGATGACGATCGGTGTGTTTTATTGATTATTTATCCTCAGGTTTGTTGAAGCAGTAGGTCAGACAGCACTTCCCGCAGTAGTGTCTGTCGAAGTGACTGGCCATGAAGACTCCAGCGCCGCACTCGTCGGCCGGACACTCGCGTCTCAGACGGTGGATCTTCCCGTTCTCATCCACCTGCGGCGGCACAGCATCATCAGCGTCACGCTCAACAACAGACCACAGAGATGAGGTGAGGAGGTGCTGGGGTTACCTTGTAGTACTTGAGCACCGCCAGCTTCACCTTCTTCCTCTTGTGCTTGTTCTTCTTGGGTGTGGTGTAGGACTTCTTCTTCCTCTTCTTGGCTCCGCCGCGCAGCCGGAGCACCAGGTGCAGAGTGGACTCCTGCGCACACCGCGCACACCACACACACACACACACACACACACACACACACACACACACACACACACACACAACACAGACACCACACACACACACGTGTTCAGATGAGGACGAGCTTCAGTTCTAATGGAGCTGAGGTCCCACACGCACCTTCTGTATGTTGTAGTCCGACAGCGTGCGTCCATCCTCCAGCTGCTTCCCAGCGAAGATCAGCCTCTGCTGGTCCGGAGGAATCCCTGCAGGACAAACAGCAGCCGCTCAGCACAGATGAACACAAACACACAGGAAAGCAGTCAAACCGTGCTGTACATCACCTTCTTTGTCCTGGATCTTTGCCTTGACATTTTCAATAGTATCTGACGGCTCGACCTGCAGGAGATATGGAGGATTACAGCATGACAGGGCAGTGAACACAGACAGGGCTGGATCTCTTTTTTTTTTACCTAGTGTTTTGCAAATGCTATTAAAAAAATTGATGACTCTGAATTATTCAGTTTTCACATGACATCACATCCTTACAGGAACAAACACAGCTTTCCTGCACTGACCTCTGCTTATTCTTACACGGTTCGCATGACACAGACTAGTAATGCAGTAAGACAATCCCATTTAAAGGCCAAATTCAGTATAAACCTTACGATGGCAAGCAGATGAACACAGAATATAAACACAACATACAACATTTTTTCTGTAAAAACCATTATAAATAAATCAATGAACCCTTTAGCACATTGCGTTCATATGTTTAGCTCATCTGCGTGCCTGTATAACGTATGCATCATCAACAGAGGGTTTGCACTTCGGTCACAGCTTGGCCATATTGGAGACACTCAGCACGGATCGCACAGTTGATGTACTACTGAAAACATTCTGCTAATTTAAGCTGTTAAACCACAAACAAAATGTGTGGAAGCTGCTAAATCATATAAAAAAGGACTTTGTAAGCAGGGAAGCGTGCAATATTTTGACAAACTATAGCTAATAGGTGGTAAAGACACATACGAGCTGTATTAATGAAGATATTAGCCTAATATTTCACCTTTCCTGACGGAAATAATAAAAAACACGAATGTTGTCCAGATTCTTGCTCTGGAAATCCTGGTTCAGTTTGTCCAACTACAAACACCTTTTGTTCCTCAGACAGTTTTTGCACTCTTCTCCTTGATTTGTTATATCTTTTGTCAGTCTATAGCACCCGCTTATGTTTTTTCCCTGTTCAACCGATTAGTTCAGCCCAAAACATGACAATAACTAACTTTTTTCAGTAATAATCAGCCAAATATGTGCGTTTCATTCGGTTCAGTGGCACCGTTTACGTTCAGTGCCACCAATATGGCCGACTGATGATGTAATGTAAACGCTCTATAAGGTGTATACTGAATTTGATCTCTTAATACAACTGTCTGAAAATATTATGGCACTTTAAGTGTTTTCATATTAAATGTTTTAGAATGTGCTGCTAAATTTAGTGATTGAAATATTGCGGTGGGTGCTTCATATGGATTGCAAATGGCCAAAACATGCATTTTGTTGACGTATTTGTTTTATTCTTGTGAGAGGCGATCTAAATATTTGTGGAGTGGAAACAGATGGTAAATTGTCAGGTTTGTGCTTCTGTTCTCTGGATGTTTAGTCCTCCAGATCTTAACATGACTGAAAACTACGAACACCTTACTGGAAGAACATTTGTTTACAACTTTGAAAGAACTATTACCATTACTATTACTATTATCCGGGTTACTCTGGGTTCACTCCTAATTCTGCCATGACCATATAACGTTATATATAACAGTACTTCATTACGGATAAGCTGACATGTGACACTGGACTATATATATGTGTATAACTGAGCTGAGCTGGAGCACACACACACTCTTCATTGGTGTTCACAGCAGTGTTGACTGTGATATGAGACTCTCTCTCTCACTCACCTCGAGTGTGATGGTTTTACCCGTCAGCGTTTTCACGAAAATCTGCATTTTGGACTGGCGTGCACCTGCACACACAAACAGCGCGTTTAACCTGTGTGTTTAAGCGTGTGGTGTGTAGTTTTGTGTCGTTTTACTGTATGGCTGTGTATGAGCGTTCACTCACCGCTGCAGTGCTAATGGCGGACCATGAGGAGAGGAGCGCTAGTGCGCGTGCACGGGGCTTCAGCGCGGGAGTGCGCGGTCACACAAGGCGCCTGATCAAAAATGAGAACACCCAAATAATCAAGGCGTAGGAAAATGATAATGCGTGCGTCTAATATATTGTTTTCATGTTTTGTAATATTTCTTCAGCGCAGTATTTTTTTTTTTCAATTTTGCTTGTGACCGTCATAATAAATGTAAATCAGCATGAAGAGATTGTTACAGGCGGCACGTAAGTTTTTTTTTTAAAGTAGTCAGATACGGTGTTTAGTAATTTTCTTGTTTTAAGTCTTATTGTTCTCAAGTTTAAACTGGAGGTGTAGTAACGTTTATTAATGACATTTTTCTCGTGAATTAAGCCTTATTAAACCGCTATCCACAGCAGTGTGGGGCCGCTGTCACGTGATACTCGTTATTTTTCGCGGCGCTGCAGTGATGGACCAATCACAGGCGTTTGTGATTACTGTCTAGACGGTGTTGCCAGATTGGGCTTCTTTTGCTCGGCTTGGACCGGAGAATAACGCATTGGGCGGGTAGACAAAATTTGGGCTGCTTAAAAAAAAATAAAAGCCGCACAATCAGCTGTTTTTCTCTTCGCTTTTATCATTAGTCATGTTATTTTAGTACGTTCGAGCTCAAAGTATCACAGTAATATAATGTGTAGTGCAGTCATAAACTCATTTTTGCTTAACGGAACCCTTACTGGTTTAGTTTAACAGAGACCTGTCAATCAATTTACGTCTTTTACGTTAGTGAGATGTGATGACTTGTGAGTGACGGGGTTTTACATTACATTTGTTTCTCATCACTTTATTGTGCACTTTTTGCACAGAAATTAGCATATTTTTTACTGTGGACATTAAAAATGATGCATGCGTTTTTCCAAGGGTTAAAGTCATCGGTTAATTTCCACTTTGAAAAGATTTCTGGACATTTTACGCATATTTTCGGACTGTTTTGGTCCATATTCCTGTGAAATTGATTTATCTTTATTTTAGTTGTCATTATTCTTTTTTTTAAAGAGATAAAAATGGTCCTTATCAACCTTGACATGGCAATAAAATTCTCCTTATTTTGGCAGTTAAAATTTGGGCTGGTTTTTGTTGAAGTGGGCGGGTTTTGGTGAGCTTTTGGGCTGGAAATCGTCAACCTGATCTGGCAACACTGTCGCACACACCGGTTGTGTCTCAAATCACACTAAGATGTTTTTAAAGACTATAGCATGTAGCCTATTATGATCACATACACAGAAACCGTTTAAACTGTTAGTTATGATTTTTATTTTAAATGAATAATGGCCATTCCACTGAATGGGTGCCATTTCTGTCCCCAGGACATTATACAACAAATATGCATGAAAATTAACTATGAAGTACATTTTATTAATAAGTCCTGCACATTAATCTAACTGCAAATGTAAAATATATCATTTTAAAAAATAATAAAAACTACTACATTTTAAACTGCTACATTTGAACATGAAATATAATGTTGAGAATTCTTCAGAAATCATTTTTATTTTGCATTTGTGTGTACCTCCATATCCTATCTGTGCTTTAAATACATTTATTTCAAAATGAATCTATAATATTTGACATAAAAAAAAATACACTTTAGTTGTCTCCTCAGGTTTTATTCTCACATATTTTCAACATAATATTACAACATCTGGATCTTCTGAAGGCAATGAAATGATTGAAAGCATGTGGTCTCATTTTCTTTTCTGTGTATATGATGATATTGTAATAATGGCTGAGAGCATCAATATACTGTCCTGTTACCTAAATTATTTCTTAGATGTTACTTGTTTATTTAAAAAATACAAATCTTTGGTGAATCGCTATAATTTGCTCAGTATCTTCATAATATTAGCATGTACTTCATGTGGGTGTATTTGTGTGTTTAATAATGTTATCCTAAAATCTCAATCCTGTTACTTTCAGTCCTGTGACTCATATATCCTATACTCATCTATAGTAACTGTGTAATAGCAACAGGAGTGAGCCTATTTATCTAGATGGCTATATCTGTCACAGGGAGTCAGACTGAGACGTGCGGATCCATTTGCAGCATTTATTGAGAATCGTCAACAATCAAGAGTAATCACCGGAAAACAGGAACAATGTAGGAAATCCAGTAAACAGTTCAATACTCAGGCAATGGTCGCAATGGCAGGTAGCAGGAATCGTCAACGGGGTACACAGTCCAGAGCAGTGGCGATTTCTTTAAGACTGCAAGGGAAGCTCAGCTTCCCCTATAATGTCACAAAATTAATGGTCAAATTACGTACTATTGTATTAACATTTTATTGACTAAAAATGCGTTAGAAAACGTTCATCTCAAAGACGAATTCGTTCAGAATCAGTTAGATATAGCAGGTCGGCTGACTTGATTTTCTTCTCATACATTCCCGTAGCGTCACAGTGCATTTCCCCATTGAAGCCCAGCGTCCATTGACTTCAATGGGGCTGCTTTGAACGTTTTTTTTCAGTGCTTTGAAACTAGACGGTCATTGGATAAACGCTGCGATTATGTCCCGCCCACGGACGCTCAGTGTCTCTGGGGGTGAATGAGGAGTGGGCTGGCCTGGACGCTGAGCTTCTGCGTGATTATTGGAGGATCTGTCGAAAGATTGCATCTCCTTTTGACTGACAGCGATTTTGTCCTATAAGGAATCGCTGAAGCTATTCGTTCGCGCTCTCTGCGCTCAGTCCCATCGTGGATTTCTCAAGTTCAGTCGAAATAAAAACTGCTGCAACCTATTTCTTTATATTTGCTTGGCGAAATTGCTTGATTTTCACCATACATTTCACACAATTATACACCACATTCCTTGTTTCACTTTTACAGAGTTTAATATTTTTTTTAGATCATTCATTCATATGAAACTGCACACGAAAAGTCACTGGAAAAGACGCCTAGTTGGTACGACAGGGTCACAGACCATTTTCTTGAAAAGGAACGTAGGGCAGAATTTACTTTTAAATAAATAGACAATTTTATGATGTAGACCGAAAATGAGCTTCCCCTATTTGACAGACTAGTAGCCGCCACTGGTCCAGAGTCATACACAGGGAAACCAACACAAGGGAAAACAAACTTGGGAAGAAACGCTCGGAAATACAGACCATACGGAACAATAATGGTGCGTTCACACCGGACGCGACTTGCGCGGAAAAAACGCGCTATTCACGCGTAGTTGAACGCTTGAACATTTGAGTTTACTCGCGCCATTCGCGCGGTAAAATTCGCGTCATTCGCGCGTGACATTTTCTTCACAACAGACGCGAATTCGCGTCAAGGGAGGGGCTTCTGCCACTCGTCAGCGGGGAAGTAGTTGTAAAATAGGTGAATGAGCTCAATTTGCCAGGTTTAGCTTGCTTGTAGTCTCAATATGTATGTATATGTAGGTTAAATTGAGTAAAGAGCGTTTTTTAAAACTAACCAGATTGTCCGACCTCTTCACTCACTTTATTCTTAGCAAGATCCTTTTTATTCCTGTTTCTACAAAAGTCCAAAGATGTATCGTACAGCTCCGAGGAACCACAGACAGCAACGGTGATTTTGTCCGCCATTGTTGTTTCGGATTTCTGCCTCCGTCACTACTAGAGCAAGCTCCTGATTGGTTACCGCGGCGCGGAATTCCGCCGAAGTTCAGAGTTTTGAACTCGCGCGTTTCGCGCGATTCGCGCGAATGGCGCGGCAATCGCTTGAACGCTCAATGCGCGCCGCGCTATTCGCGCGTTTCGCGCCGCCTCATTCGCGCGTTTCGCGCCGCAGGATGGCTATTCGCGTCTTTGCATTGACTTAACATGTAAATCACTCGCGCTTGCCGCTTCATTCGCGTCCGGTGTGAACGCACCTTAAGACTTCGCAAGGAAGTGTGTGTGTCTGTGGCTTAAATGCATGTGGGTAAATGTGAAACAGGTGTGTGCAGCAATCAGTTCAGTGGGAAACGAGGAGCAGCTGTGTGCAGTGATTGGTGCAGTGGCTTATGGGGATTGCAGTCCAGAATGTGTGTGCAAGAGTTCATGATGAGAAGACAGACCAGATACATGACAGAGCCCCTCCCCAAGGAGCGGCTTCCAGACGCTCTAACCACCTTATATTACCTGGAGGGTGGTGGAGCGGACGCGGAACAGGGGGAGAGATGGAGGGCCAGGTACATGTAGGGGTACAGGAACTACAAACTGAGGCGGAGCCGACGGAGGGAGAAGCCATGGTGGAGGAAGGGTTGGCTCCTGCCTGGGGCCGACTGACGGAGGTGGAGCCGGTGGAGCCCGAGGCGAAACTGGAGAGTCGATGGTCCTGGGCGACACAGAGGATCCGGAGGACCAAGGCGGAACCCAAGGCTCTGGCGACCCCGGCGGAGATGGAGGTCCGGAGGTACGCAGCGGAGCCGGAGTGACAGAGGATCGAAGCTGTGCCCACGGGAGGGAGGAGGTCCACAGAGCCGGCAGGACGGAGTGACGAGGCGCAGCCGGAGGAGTAGAGTCCAGAGGCGAAGGTGGGGCGACGACTGACCGGGGCGGAGCCGGAGAGACGATGGAGCCCGGAGGAGCTGGTGGGCCGACGGCCGACAACGGAGACGAGGGAGCACAGAGCCGGGGTGGAGCCGCAGGGTCAGAGGGCCGAGGTGGAGTCCAGGACTCTGAGACTGGAGGTGATGGTGAGGGATCCTTCAGTCTGGACACCGATGGAGACTGGCAGTCCCACGGCAAGTCCTCTGCACCGAAGGTGGGATGTGGGTGAGCAGAGGGACTGTCAGGAGACAGAGGTGGCGGGACTGGAGCAGCAGGGAGGGTGGGTGGGAACAGTCCATGCATGAGCTCCGTGACCAGAACCGGGCAGACAGGAATCTCAGGACGACTGGATGGAACCAGCGGAGGCTCTGGAAGACTGGGCTGAACCAGCGGAGGCTCTGGAAGGCTGGGCTGAACCAGCGGAGGCTCTGGAAGGCTGGGCGGAGCCAGCGGAGGCTCTGGAAGGCCGGGCGGGACCAGCGGAGACTCTGGAAGGCCGGGCGGGACCAGCGGAGACTCTGGAAGGCCGGGCGGGACCAGCGGAGACTCTGGAAGGCCGGGCGGGACCAGCGGAGACTCTGGAAGGCCGGGCGGGACCAGCGGAGGCTCTGGAAGGCCGGGCGGGACCAGCGGAGGCTCTGGAAGGCCGGGCGGGACCAGCGGAGGCTCTGGAAGGCCGGGCGGGACCAGCGGAGGCTCTGGAAGGCCGGGCGGGACCAGCGGAGGCTCTGGAAGGCGGGGCGGGACCAGCGGAGGCTCTGGAAGGGCAGCCATCTTGTGCAATGGCTCTGGAAGGGCAGCCATTTTACGAACAGACTCTAGAAGGGAGGCCATCTTGTGAAGAGACTCTAGAAGGGAGGCCATCTTGTGAACAGACTCATGCGAGGCAGCCATCTTGGCCGGGAACTCAGGAACAGAAGCCATCCTGGCAACAGGCTCAGGATTGGCAGACATCTTATGCTGTGGCTCAGGGCTAGCTGCTGGATCCTTGTAGTGGCGAAGTCTTCTGTCACAGGGAGTCAGACTGAGACGTGCGGATCCATTTGCAGCATTTATTGAGAATCGTCAACAATCAAGAGTAATCACCGGAAAACAGGAACAACGTAGGAAATCCAGTAAACAGTTCAATACTCAGGCAATGGTCGCAATGGCAGGTAGCAGGAATCGTCAACGGGGTACACAGTCCAGAGTCATACACAGGGAAACCAACACAAGGGAAAACAAACTCGGGAAGAAACGCTCGGAAATACAGACCATACGGAACAATAAGACTTCGCAAGGAAGTGTGTGTGTCTGTGGCTTAAATGCATGTGGGTAAATGTGAAACAGGTGTGTGCAGCAATCAGTTCAGTGGGAAACGAGGAGCAGCTGTGTGCAGTGATTGGTGCAGTGGCTTATGGGGATTGCAGTCCAGAATGTGTGTGCAAGAGTTCATGATGAGATAGACCAGATACGTGACAATATCCATGTAGATAAATATAAAGATGCATGTTTTTCTCTATGTTTTAGCCTTGTATCCACACAGACAATGTTTTTGCCCTGAGAAAACTTACGGTTGTTCCTGCATTGTTGTTTTATATTACATTCCTGCAATGATGACAGAAAGAGAACTTGTGGCAATGGATATGGGCTGCTTCTGGTGCTTGACGCTTTTTTTATTGCTCATTTTTTGTGTTTGAAGAATAAGGTCCAGAAGAAGTCACTTAAATGTTAAAAAAAATCTCTATTTAACAACATTATAATAGTGGAATATCACTTCTCTTTATTGATCCAGTCTCAGGTAGACTGCACGGCTGTATGTTGGACTCATGAACAATAATCATGCTGTTTGCATTCACAGAAACTGATTTGCTGAAGTCAAACATGGATGGTGAAGGGAGCTTGCTGTGAGGTAGGAGTGACCAGCCTTACAAACAGTTATGTTCACAGTTTGTGATTTTCTTCAAGTATATGCTGATTGTGTGTTAACTGTGTGATAGGAGTCATGATCG